>NC_142354.1:12367497-12676497 GCF_059441175.1 Urocampus carinirostris
CTTAGCCAAGCTTCATGTGCATTGTTGAAGCAGAATGGCAGAATTCATGTCAGTTTAAAGCAGCCCACTGACACAAAAAGATTATAGTTCGTGCGCAAATTATGTGCTAGCACCAAAATAATGACTTTATTTTAGTCATCAAAGTAAAAAATATATATTAAAAAAAACAACGTTATTTTGATCACGTAAGATAACTGGTCTGGGCTCCAGGACCTCCGCGACCCTACTTGGCACAAGGGGTGCAGATAATAAATGGATGGATGAAACTGTAAATTCCTCAACACATAAGACTACCCATTACATGAATATTAAATGAAAAGAAGCTGGTATTATTCAGGCACCATCAGTAGCATATATTTTGTAGCAAAAGTGGTCTAAAATAACTCCAAATAAAAAAAAAAACTACTATAAAATATAATGCAAGCAGAAGTAACAGTGAAAACCAATACTCAAAAATTCTTGGAGTATTATACAATAATGAATCAAGATCATCTCAGGGGCCGAAGAAAACCTCAGGGGCCTTGACTTTGACATGTGTAGTGTAAACAATGTATTAGGTGAAATTACATTGAATATAACTTATTTAATCAAAACAGCATACATTATACGTAATACATTAGCACATATATTAGTCCGATAACATGAAAACTAGCTTATAGTTGGTAACGTAGCTAAAATAAAATATTTTGTATTTGTGGGAAATTAATAGAAATCTAAGACCAGGGGGAAACTGTCAGTGTCATGCTTACCGATGTGAATCACCTGTGCCCGCTCCTTTGGCTCCAACTGCCTTGGACTCTGATTGGCTCCCTGTCCCTATTTGAAACCACTCCTTTCTGTCACCTGTTGTCAGTCCGTCTGCGAACCTCAGTTAACACGAGGCAAGCCTTTTTCGACCCGGACTCCCACCTGTTTTTTGCTCCCGTCTGTCCCCCGGCTTCGACCCGCTCTTGATCCTGACCATGTCTACTCTCCTGCCCCGGCTTTCGACCTCTTTTGTCCCCGACCACGTCTACTCTCCTTTCCTGGCTTATGACTCGCTTACGACACCGACCACGTTTTTGCTCCCCTGACGGCTACTGACCCGTTTTTCCGTTCCCGACACCGCCATCGCTCTAGACGGAAGATCCACTTCCACGTTCAGAGCGACCTGCTTCCCGCATTCAGCAATCATCATCATCTTTCCTTGAATAAAACTTGTGAGAAACGTAACGCAAGTGGGTCCTGTTTCCGTTCTGGTCCTGACAGTCAGAACAGATAGTAATAGTTGCATCTTTAGGGTTTGGGTACAGTCCTCTCCTGTAAGTTCATTGATGTTTTCTCTCTCTTTTTTAAGTGTCTTATCTTTGCTAAACTTGTCACAGACATGAAAGATACATTATCCCGTCCTACGCATTATTTTTACTCAATAAACTGTTGAAAGAAAGGGCGGCATTAGCTCAGGAGGTAGAGTGCTCAAGGGATCGCAAGTTCGAATCCCGGCTCCTCCGTGTTATATTTCAAAGTGTCCTTGGGCAAGACACTGAATCCCTAATGCCCCCAATAAGCAGGTCGGCGCCTTGCATGGCTGCATGGCCGCTATTGGTGTGTGAGTGTGTGTGTGTGTGAATGGTAAGTGTGAAGCACACTGTAAAGCGCTTTGGGACCTCTTCATTGACTTGAAAAGCGTTATATAAATGCAGACCATTTACCATTTAAAATATAAAAAAACAAGTATCAATTTTCGTAATTTACTACAAAAAAGAACTCAATATATATAGTAAAATAAAAGCACTTATAATTGTCTCATATTGCAGTTGGTAGATAATAATAATTATTACTCTTAACATTGTGAAATTGGTGGAAAAATGATCACTGACTGTTTGCAGTGAGATTGGATGAAATGGGATTCAGGTCACAAAAACGAATCCAAAAACACATCGCAGAAGCCCTTTGAGACTTTTTGTGATTAAGAGCTATACAAACAAACATGTCTTGACTTGATCGGCGCTGAATTTGTTCCTTTGAAAGTACTGAAAAATGGAAAAATTGGCCTTGAAATTGCATACATTTTTTTGATTTTGCCATGAAAAAGGGACCCTGGCCGTTGCGCTACTGCGCTTGTGCGCTTGTGTGTGTTTGGGACGTTTCTCAATAAGTAGCACTTCTATAAAAAGCCTCCTTGTGACAATTCTGCATTCTCAGCTGACTGTCTGGAAACTATAGCGTGCATTCCTTTCGGGTCACCAAGTTGATTTGTGAGGAGACTCCTTCGGAGTTTGGCGTTATGTGCAAAGCTGACGTGGGTCAAGATACTTTTTTGTTCTATTTGAAGCACCATATAAGCTCTGCGACACGAGCCCGGAAGGGACCTGACGCTGAGATAACACAATTAAACGAGAGATTTTCTCTTGCATATTCATGCTCAGCTGTTGCGTGGTCTTTTTGTATGAAGTCGTGCAGTATACGGCAGACACAACAACATCGTGAGTTCGCGTTTTTTTCTGATTCTCTAACGGAATCGTGTCAAGTGAATTCATTTATTTCAGACCCAACACTGTAAAAAAAATCCAATGGCTCAACTTATCATCAAAGTACAAATATATGAGAGAAAATACCAAAAATATTTCATCTGAGGTTTTTTTCCCTTCTGTACTTAGTAGATTTTTACTCAATACAGAGCTGCCCAACATCTATCCATTATCTTCACCACTTATCCTCATTAGGGTCCCGGGGGTGCTCGAGCCTATCCCAGGTATTTCCAACCAGTAGGCAGGGGACACCCTGAACTGGTTGCCAGCCAGTCGCAGGGCACACAGGGACAGACACTTCTGTCGCTCATTCACACCTAGGGACAATTTGGACCAGTCAATTAACTTGACATGCATGTTTTTGGAATGTGGGAGGAAACCGTAGTGCCCGGAGGATATCCACGCAAGCACGGGGAGAACATGCAAACTCCACACAGGAAGGTTTGATCTCACGACTTCAGAGCCGTGCTGCACACGCGCTAACCACTGTGCCACCGTGCTGCCCTATTATTTTTCCTAATTTACTAAAAAATATTTTCTTTCATGAAATACAAATACAAACACTGTAAATAAAACATCTTGGAAAGAAAATGTATTTACTTTTTTACATGTTTTCTGGTAAAGGTAAACATATAATACTTCAAATTATCCGTCTTACCAGATCATTTTGCTAATTTCCTGCACATTTATTTTTCTATTTGAAGACAATTCTTAATATAAATCAACTTATAAGAAAAACGATCTATCTATCTACCCTGGTCATATCCTTCAAGAGGGGTGACCGACAGCAAGACAAACACATACACGAAAACAAAGAAAAGGAAAAAGTATCAAAAAACACAAAAATTTGACCATGGTCAACGCAAATGCCCAAACACCAAACAAGTTAAGCACCTCGGCACCCAAGTTGGTCATGCTTTCGTCCCTCCAGATGAAACAGGACACAAGAAAGCGGCCATGTCACTCAGGTCAGGGTGACACAACACATTATTCTGTTAAACAGCAGGGCCCGACAGCTTTCACTGGTTTACCCCTGCCGCATCATACAGGTTTCCTTCCTATCCCTTAGAACGCGTCTAAAATGATAATAAGAGATAAGAAAAACAATACCTAATATACTAGCAATATTGTCTATCGGTGGAACCATTAAATGTCGCTTGGAACGATTTTTTACTTAACAGATAATTTTCTTTATTTCAAGTACTATTTTTTTCCTTAGTTTACGGAACATTATTCTCGAAATGAATCATAAAATAAGAAAAACACAATTTGAAACATGCAACATAGTCTGAGTGCAACCAGAAAAAAAAAGATTATTTTTCCTCTTTTACAACATTTCACAAAATCCATTTTCTGCAGTGAAACTGTCTCCGATCATAAATCCAGCAAAGTTGTAAAGTGACATTACGGAATATTTCATAAAGGATAGCAGTTTTTCATGCTAGTACATACTAGAACAAATGTTTACAGTACTGACAACTTTTTTCAATTTTTGTTGTGTTGTGTCTTTGTGTTGATTGTATCTAGGTTCTTAATAAAGCATATTTATCATTTCCTGTTACTAGGTTTGCATCTCGTTCCATGATCAAATTAAATGAAAATCCCTAGCAATCCCCC
Organism: Urocampus carinirostris; assembly: GCF_059441175.1. NCBI lineage: Eukaryota > Metazoa > Chordata > Actinopteri > Syngnathiformes > Syngnathidae > Urocampus > Urocampus carinirostris. The sequence goes on from NC_142354.1 coordinate 12,371,625, forward strand.
TCATGCGCCTTCATTGAATTTGGCATTTTTATGACTATTTCCCTGCTGCTGATCTGGTTTCTGTCCCTCCTGCAAATCCAGCCTTCTTTTCTTTCGCTACATTCCTTTTTTTATGTCCTCCCTTGTGTTTCGTTTATCGAATGATTTATGCCGCTTGACCGCTCGTTTTTATTACTGTTCTTTTCTGTTTTTGTGTTTTGGACTTTCTGTAGATTGAACGGGAAATCGTTGAAATGTTATTTGGTGGACTACTGTCAAGAAAACGGGAAAATAATCTTTAAAACCCGAGACTTTCACTGAAAAGAAAATACAGTATTCTCCGAGATTTTCGCAGTTAATCTGTTCCATTACCACCCGTATTAGGTGATGTATACTTTATCTGTACTATAACCTACAAAATCTACACGTAAACTCCAGTTTATTAGCTCAAAATGGCTTGTTTTTATTGTATTTCTCCAGAACATCTAGTTTTATTTTCTGTCCATGTGGCCATATTTCTACAGTTGGTAGATTTCGGATGAAAGAATTGTATCCATCCATATGTAGTGTAAGTATATTCTTTTGTAAAAACACACTATGTAAACGGACAATATGCAACAAAGGCGCACACTTTTGAAGAGAGAGCAAACAATGTAATCATTACTTCGCACTTAGCAGCCTCAGTGCATCACTTGTTTAAAAATATTCTGCAATCCATTATCCCAGATTGCCTTTTACTGTGAGCGTGGACCATCAGAGTGCATTTTTGGGGGGGCTGTGCGGCTCTTTTTGTTGGTCTATCTGCCAAAAGTAAAACACAACCGTTCGGCTGCGATCTATTATTCCCGATCGCATTTTGCTGTTAGTAGAGGCCGGCAGAGTGCACTTATGTCAGACTTGCCAGGTTTTTTTTTTTGCCATTACTGTATTCTCACATAAAATGAATAGCACTGTTTATGACGCCATCCATTATCCCCTGTCAACTATTGCTTAAAGTGCGGGCCTAGAGAGCAAATTTATGTCATGAATGCTGGCTCTTTTTTTTCCAGTCTTTCCACCCATAATGAACCGCACCCTTGCAGCGGCGATCCATTATCCCCAGTCTACCATTGTAGGGGGTGTTAGAGTGGATTGTCACTAGTCCTGAAACTTATTCTTTCATAATGCTCCAAACGGCACCCATGAAACAGCAGGTAGTTCTCAAATTGCTTGTTGAGTGACGGCATTGTTCTGCAAAGTACGTATTTATCCGTGGAACATGTGAATAAAACTGTTAAATGTTTGTTAAATTTGAAGCGTATTAATACAATTAATAGTTGTTGATACCCATGCAACATTTTTTGCAGCCTGGTCGTCCTGGAAGGGAAATTGGCAGGTTTCAGATCAGGGCATGGTGTAATTGCGGGCTGTACAGCCTTTTGAGACTTCTTGTGCTTGAGAGCAATACAAATAATCTTGACTTAGTAGAAGGTCTGCGATGCACTAAGGCCATGGGATATTGCATACTGGGACTACTGTTCAGGTATGGCGCCCAGGGCGTTTCCTTTGTGGGGCCATTATTAAAAAAACAAGGTTCGGAAGCAGTCGCTTCCGGGTGTTCCAGGCTTGGTCCCTGCTGATTCGATCATTGCCAAATTTGTTCATGCTAATTGCACACATGTTGCCCAGCCCTAGATGACATCATGCGCCCACGTCCCGCTAGTCACTGACAGCGTCTTATTGTCCTCATTTGGCAAGGGTCTGCTAAATGTGGGCGAGCTGGATCATTGGATCGGTCTCCTAAACCCATCCAGCTCTTCTCCAGAGACGGCAGCCATTGGTGGGACTCCATTGTGTTTCTATGGCTACCGGCCAAATCAGAGGAGGGGTATCTGTCACCACCTGGCCACACCAGCTGCTCACACGTTTCTGCTCTGGCATGACAGGAATACGTGTGTATGTTTCTATGCAACTTTGAGTGAGTGGAAAGGATTGTCGGTGGTATTCGCCGCACATCCTTTGCCTAAATCGATCCCAATCTGACCGCTCACTTATGCAAGGTGTTCTTCTCCACTTGTATTTTTAGTTTAGCAGCCCTGAAAAAGGAAGGTGTTTATAGTCTGCAGAGACTTGAAATGTACAGGCAGCTTTTAATGCTTGTTTGTTGTTTGACCTTTTGAGCTTGGTAAGACATTTTAAACAGTCGCAATTTTTGCACCATACTATTTCCTTGAACACAGTGATACTTCCCTTGCATGCATTCTGAAATGTTGGCATCACTTTTAGAGCACCAGTACATTTAAACCTATCAGAGAACTGCCTATACTTTCCTAGTGCTGATTGTAGCAATTCAAGTGAATCTTTTACATGACCAGTGACGAACAAATATCCCGGTCTTCACGCTGTGTGCGCAGATGAACCTCCTTTGCGCATCAAGCTTTTGATGTTCATTAAAGCATGATATCATTCATGGCACTCACCTAATGCAATGGAGTACCGCACAAGGTTCCTTCGCGCGCCAAAAGAGGGCTCGATTGCAGTGTCATGTGTGTTTACAAATTGGACCCTGTATACGCCTTGCCCTAAGCATGGACTTACACTACATACGGATGGATACAACTTTTTGCAAAGGGGACAGAACATAGAATGGAAATGTTCCAAAGACATCAACCAATTCACATGAGGCTTTTTTTATGCGAGTAAGCCTGAGTTTTCATGTTTTATTTGCCTGTGTACTAAAAGTCCCACGTTGCTTTGCAGTACAAAAATATCCTAGATGAGGGAAACTGAAATGTGCACAAGAAAACTTTGCAGAAATTCCTTAATTTTGGTGGTTATAAATCATATTAACCGCAAATATCAAGGGAATACTGGTTATTGTGTCTATTCCATTCATGTTTCCAAACCAATTTCTCTCTTACCCCCTTTCCCCCTGAAATCTTATGCTGCTATTTGTGAAGACAGTTATTTATTTAAGACATGTTGCATCAACTATCATATAACAAAATAAAAAATTCAGTTAAAAAAAAAAGATTTCAAATCAATGCTTTCACAGAAGACCCATACCCTAAATAATATTTGGACGCCCCTTCTAACAATCATTTCAACTCATTATTAAGTCATTTTAGGAATTATCACATGGTTTAAATCACGATATGCAACGGTTTCTGAGGTTTGTTTTTTCCATCCTTCGCCTCTTTACCCTCTAGCAACAATACAATCCATAAGACCTGGGACAAAAATATATTTTTACATGTAAATGTATGAAATGGGATGGGAAGTAATAGAACTAAACCAGCAAGTCATGAGGACCTAACAAGTCCAAGTGTGTGCCCATGTTCTCCACTGTCTTGTTTTTTGGAACTGTTCTGGAGCTCATTCTTTCCTCACTCTCTCCATGTTTTGAATAAGCCAGGTTTGTTGCATTAGTGGATTGCTGCCAAACCGTCTCCATGGACCATTACCGCACATTTGGACGAGAGTGTGAGTTGTAAGGGAGGGAGATGTAAAAAGTGTGTGGAAATGAAGTCAGTGAATGAGCATGTATATTGGAACATGTCTTCAACTTTTACGCCTCGCTTGTGGCCGGTGTTATTTTCCTCGTTTTCCCTTACGATCTTGACCTATTTCAAGCTCGAGTCGGGGACTTTCCCCCGCCTCACCTAGGGCTTACCAAGTTAGAAGAAAATTTATATTATTGTGCTGAATGCAGCACTTCCCTGTTTTTTTCCTTCAACATCCCGAGTCCATTTCGAGAACTGCCCAACAGATATTTCAACATATTTCCACCCACCGTATCTATCTCCCCGTCCAGACTTGTAGCGCCCGTAGCGCTAACCTTGTTCGTCAGGACTTTTCCGTCCAACTCTCAGCAGAAGGCCTTACATTCTGCCTCACGCCAAGAAAAACACTCCCGCCTGACAGCCAAGCAAGCAGCGCAGACCCCACCAGATGTACGAATTACGTTTCCAAACCCCTCGTTTAACAAAACACTAAGACAAAGGTCAGGGTGTTTGGGACTCAAAACTTGCTGGTAATTTATCCCTAGGCCTTTTTTGAAGCTTGTGAAGCTGACATGATCCATGCACACAGTCCTTGGCATCTTCCCTCGTCGAGGGCAGTCCCAAGGATTTTTACCTTTGAAACATATGCTGTGCATTGGCCTGTGTATCTACACAGACATAGAGGAGTGTCCATGAGCTGGCAGATATTATTTACGGACACTCATGTCAGGAATTCCCTCCCGTTCCTTGCTATAGTTACCTACAGCGAAACAATCACACATGCACGCACGTTCATTGTTCATCCAGCACGTTCTTTATCAGTGCTGTCATGTGTGGAAAAAAATCTCATCTTCCAGTCTTTTTTTTTTTTTTTACATTTTGGGCCTCACTTTTTTTTTTAATTTGAGAAAACACTAATTTGGTAATTTCAGTTAAAAAGTGATCAAATTTGTTTGTAAACCTATTAGACACAAATGTAAAGCCATGCCATTTTTTCGGACTTGACAGCGACAATATTGGTATTTTCTTCTATCTATCTACCCTGGTCATATCCCTCGAGAGGGGTGACTGACAGCAAGACTAACACATTAAAAAACAATGAAAATGAAAAAATATGGAAACAGTAGCAAAAACACACACAAAATGTTTTGGACCATGGCCAACCCAAATGCACAAACACCCAAACAAGTTAAGCACCTTGGCACCCAAGTCGGTCATGCTTTTGTCCCTTCAGATGAAACGGGACATGAAAGAGGCCATGTCACTCGGGTCAGGGTGACACAACACACTGTTCAACAGCAGGGCCCGACAGCTTTCACTGGTTTACCCCCTGCCGCATCATACGGGTGCCCTCCCCATCCTTTAGAACATTTCCAAACATCCCACTATCCTTTTACAACACCTCTCCACTCATTCCTATCACCAATCAGAGTGAGAGGTGTGAGAATTCTCCAACCGTGGTCCGCTGCGTGTCGTAAGAGGCGACTAAAGTGGAGGGAGTGAGGGGACTGGGGATCCTCTCTTCTCTATCTCTATTCCCTAAGAGACAGCAAGACAGCATTTTCTTACACAGTGTAAATTTGATATTTTTATACGCAATTGGACAATGCACACACGCTTTATTCACGTTTTATATCAAAGCGGTTTTTATATGCATAATTTTTTGTAAACATCTCCAAACATGTTTTGAACTTTTGAAACATCTGAAAACGGATTACAAATTTGAATTAAAATGGGAATCTATGCTACAAAAATGGAATGTTTACAAACTGGTACTTCCAATTGTTTTATTAGATTTGAAACGACAGGTTGGTGCACTTGTGCACATCAGCACATTTTGCATAACGTTGGAAACGTTCATCATAGTGTTTGATGTAACAAAAATTTAAATTAAACATTTTTTTTTACCTGAATACATTTTTGATGAGAGATCGAGAAAGAGAGACAAGAAGAGGGATCGAGAGAGAGAGAAAAGAAAATGATCGAGAGAGAGACAAGAAAAGAGAGCGAGAGAGAGAGAATGTTAGAGAACGAAAGAGATGAACTAGAGAGAAAGAGAGAGAGAACAAGAGAGAGAGAGAGATACAGAGAGAGCAAGAGAGAGAACGACAGAGAAGGAGGGAAGTTCAAACACCACCTAGTGTCAATTTGTGCATGCTTCTGTCCAATCTGTTCATCCTTTTGTGCTGTATGCTATTCTTTACCGTTCCCTGTCACCATTCAGCAAGGTTGTTGTGCATTCTTAAATGCCAAGTAGCGTTAATTATTGCATTGATGGTCATTTCCTGACATTTGAAGATGAAATACGAGGGGCATGGCTGGCTGCATTTGCATGGAGAGGCTAATTTTAACGGGTACACTCGAAAAAAAGTACTCTTTAGCAGACCCACACTCTAAGTAAACAGCCAATAAATGCCAGCCTATAAATCGCTCCAAACCACACTATAAAGTTCATTTTAAACACCATCTGTATTTCCTTACAGACGACAGTTTTTTTCCGTGCTCTGTCTGCGTATTTGTGCATTCCTATTTCATTAAAATCTCATCCCCGTGCACACTAAGCTTTTCATTGTTGTATTCTTAGTGCGAAACATCGTCAACTCATGCCTTGGTCAAATGATGCGCCCAACGCCCACTCGCACAAAACTCACTCTGTTTTCGCCTGTTTGTGGTTTCGGTAGGATTTAAAAAAGTTTTTTTTTTTCCTTTTGCTTGAGAGGCAGAAAAAAGACGGAGCTGTTGAAAGAAAAGACGTCCGTGAATAATACTTGAAGATTTAAGGGTTTGAATGAGTGTTGAAACGTTGATAAGAAAAAGGTGAGCGTGTTGAAAACGCCGTATTTGCTTTTGAGTGGCGCCACGGAGCGAAACAAATGTCGAAAATAAACATTTGCGTCCAAAAGTGGTGAGGCAGAAACGAGGCTGAGGTTTTTGGTTTTGGCCTCGCTCCCGTTTGCGTCTTGTGTTACCATTCAAATGCAGACATTGTCATGGAAACACGAGCTGACATACTGTTTTGGAGTTATTTGAATGGGTAACTTCTGGTCTGGAAACGAGACAACGGAATTCTTTGGGGTTTTATTTTGCTTTTTGTACACAATGATAGTTTTGTTTTCAAGAGGTTTTGTCTATATTGTATTTGTATATTATAATTTAGCGCCTCCTCATGGTAAACAAAAAAACTTCTTTGATTAAAAAAACAAACAATAATATTTTAATTAATAGTCACAATTACATCCACCGCTTATCCTCAGTAGGGTCGAGGGGGTGCTGGAGCCCATCCCAGCTATCTACGGGCAGTGGGCAGGGGACACCCTGAACTGGTCGCCAGCCAGTCGCATGGCACACAGGGACAGACAATTTGCTCGCTCATTCACACCAAGGGACAATTAAAGCCGGCCAATTAACCTGGGAATGTGTGAGGAAACCGGAGTGCCCGGAGGAAACCCACGCAGGCAATTGGAGAACATGCAAACTACACAGGAAGGTTCGATCTCAGGACCTCAGAATTGAGCTGCACACGTGCTGACCACTAAGCTGCCGTGCTGCCCTCGGCACAAATGCATTATCATCTTAACGTACGTTTAAAAAAAATCACTTGTATGTCGAGATTGTGTCTATTTTACCTACCATGGGGCTCACCTAGATGGCACTGACATGATTGTCCGCCATCTTGCTGCTACAGGTACCCACAAAAACCTTGTGAAAGTCTTGGCAAAAAGTGAGAAAGAAATAGTGCAGTTTGGTTACTTTGAGTTTCCGTAGTTTGTATTTGTCCATTCTTTTCGGTTCTAAACAAAACAGCGACATCCAGTGATCAAATATTACAGCGTGACCCTTTAAGAAATACAATAATTAGGAGTTGATTTATTATACCTTAAAATCAGTTTAATTGATGTCTGGAGTAGAAATGGATGAGCTCCCACAGGTCCCTTTCCTCACATGGTTAGTCTGTGTTTTGCCGTAATTGTTTTTATGTTATAATTTCCACCATTATTTTGTTTTTGATTTTATTTCAATCAGTTTGTGTCTGTGTATTTGGTGTTTTGATTTGGTGGTTAGGGAAAAAAATGGATTTTATTTCCTATGTGTACATTGAATGTTTTATACAGCTCTTTGGGTGTCAGTTCACTGCTTTAAAAGTGCTCTACAAATACATTGTGATTGATTTGGTAAAATATAAACTGATTGCCACAACCTCAAAAGACCTTTGCCTCAATGGCCTTCCTCTTATTTCTAGTAATTTGTCAAATCATTAAATGGTTACGGACATTCATTAGCGAGTGTAAGGGTACGAATACTCAATCGTATTTCTTGATAATATCATGTCAGCAGTTTCATGTTGACTTGATAATTATATATGTTTGTCTGTTTGTCTTTGTCTTTCCATTCAAGGGAACATTACTTTACTGTAGATATGACCACCATCTTACACAGGCAGTCAGGTAGGTTACCCTAGATGTGAAGAATGCCCGAAAAAGCTGACTCCGCATTTTTTTGTTTTGTTGACTGCATTTTCCCCAGGACATTCCACTCTCTTAGGCCAGAAAGACATTGATTATCAACAGCACTTCAGAATTTTAGTCTCCATCTGGACACATTCCTATTCTTTTGGTTTTCCATTCTCACCTGCCAATTCACCCTGCCAAAAGGGAAATGCCACCCGAAAATGGGTTCGTGTCTCAACACTGGTAATGCTCTAATGGTGCACAATCATTATAGTTTATTGTTGTTGTTGTTGTGTGGTAGAGAAAACGCAGTAACAAGTGGGTTGATAAACCATCTGATTTCATCGTCACATGAAAACATTGAAAAATAGGGACGTTGAAACCCAGGGATCTGCTGTGTAAAACTCCATTATAATAATGGGTCTTTCCCAAGAAAGATGCAAATCACTCAAGGCCTCCTCCCCTTTCTCTAAAAGATGCTATTTGAAGCACCAGTGGCCATGTAATCACTCTTGCGCTCCCACAGGAACGTGCACACCTACCTCGGTAATTACCGCTTGAAGACGAAACTATCGCCAACGTAATTCGGGAGAATTGACGATTTAGCGGTGGGTCAAGTGATGTGCTGCCCCATTGCTTGCGGTTTGATGCTGTTTGTTAAGCGTCCTCGAATTATTAACCAACAACGCTCACTCGATTGGTTACAATTGTCTTTTTGCACGGTTCATTCCAACTTCTTTATCATGGAAAATTGGAGGAAATAGTGCATGTTTTTTAATAAAATCTATGTTTTATCAGTACATTCCAATTTTTATGTTACAAAGGATTTAAGTAAAGTTCTGGTTGTTTTTGTGGAGAATGTCTAAACGTTGAGGAGATCATTTCTTCCTCATACCATGAGGCTCTTTAACTTTACCCCACCCCCACATTTGTATATTACCCTATTTTTATTACAGTGTGTATTTCCGTAGCACTTATTAAATACTCTATAGCAAAACGTTATATTGGGTATTTTTATTTTCTATATCTTTGTTTTTGTCTTGCTGTCGGTCACCCCTCTTGAGGGATATGACCACGGTAGATAGACAGATAGACAGATAGCTTTATTTTATTGTTTTATTTTTCAACACAAGGATACTGCTGGAAGTGTGAATTTTCCTACGGGGATGAATAAAGTATCTATCTATCTATCTATCTAGACATCTATCTATCTAGATGACTAACATACATCAAACGGCAATCAACCAAAAAGGAGCAACTTTGAGACTAGATATCTCAAAGATGTCCCCTAGCACATGGAATATTTTGCAACATAATTTCATAATTGTGGGGATGAACACTTCCTTTTTTTGTGCCTAAACACCAAAATAAACTCTGTTTGGGAATACCTTTAACAAATACCCTTCGCTCGATTGGGTACAAGTGTCCCTTTGCACGATTAAGCGTCTAACACAGTTTCAGCATAAATGCTCGCGATTAACATGCTTCCCATTCTTTCCCGTTACTTCTTATTTCCTACAAGCGTCCTTTTAGCGTCGCTCTTTCTTCCGGGCTTTAGTATAACAACGATCTCGACGTGAGTAAATGGTAACTGGCTCGTAAATGTATGCATGCAATATATTTTACTGTCATATTCTCTCCGTGGGGCTTAATGTGTAATATTGTTTCAGCTGAGGTATTCCATAAGGGATGCGTACGCTCAGTAAGCGAAGGTCTTTCCTCATTTGAATGGCGGCGCTAAAAGGGCATTCAATTGGGACGCGCAATCTCATCTTATTGTATGCGATTATGTTGCGGTGCAATTTCTTTCCTCGTGTAGATAAAGTCAGGCATGCTAAGGTAGCGCGTGAGGCTGCGTGTGTCGTTTCTCACATACGATTGAGTTAGTGTGATAAAGCGCTGGCTTTAAAATGAATCTGTGTAAGCACTCTTTATCAAATAATTTCTAGCTAAAGACATTTAATTCCAAGGCTAAGAGAAAGGAATGGGACATGGACTTGTGCAGGGGTCGGGGACCTATGAGCCAGATACAGTATGCCACAAAAGTGAGAACACCCCTCACATTTCTGCAGATATTTCATCATAATGTTTAATTGAACAACACTGAAGAAACATCGCTTTGATACAATGAAAGGTAGTCTGTGTAAATTTTATTCTATTTTAGTTTCATTTATTTTTCCCCTCAAAAAACTCAAAATATAGCCATTAGTAGCTAAACCCAGGTAACAAAAAGTAAAAGTTCAGCATTTTGTGTGGCCACTATAATGATGCAGAACCACCCTAATACTCCTGGTCATGGATTTCATCATGGCCTCACAAATTGCCACTGGAATGCTCTTCCACTCCTCCATGACAACATGACTGAGTTGGGGAATATTTGAGATCTTGTGCTTTTCCACCTTCCGTTTGAGGATGCCCCAAAAATGTTCTATTGGGTTTAGATCTAGAGACATGCTTAGCTAGTCAATCACCTTTACCCTTAGCACCTTTTGAGAAAAAAACCTTGGTCATCTTAGAATTGTATTTGGAGTTATTGTCAGGCTGGAACATTGCCATGTGACCCAGTTTCTGGAGGGATGGGATCATTTTCTGGTCAAGTATTTCACACTAAATTGTGTTTGTTTCCCTTAATGAAATGCATCTCCCCAATTCCAGTTGCACTCGTGCAACCCCAAACCATGACATCCCCAACACCATGCATGACTTTAGGCACGACATAAACATGTTTGTAGTCCTCAACTGGTTGCCGCCACACATGCTTAATACCATCTGAGTCAAAGGAATTATTCTTTGTTTTATCAGACCAGAAGATCTCTTTCCAGTAAGCCACAGTCTTTGTTGACATACTTCCTATCATTGTTTCAAGCGATGTTTTTTAGTGATGTTCTATTCAACACTATAATGAAATCTCTGCAGAAATATGAGGGTTGTACTTGCCTTTTTTGACATAATATGCAGCTTTTTATATCTGGTTGGAGACAAAACTAGGTTTTGCAAACGTTCTCTGTCCTGTGCTGTTTCATTTACAGCAGGGGAGAAGCCAAGACAATACTGACTAATTTAACTGTTCGATCCAGTATATATAGGGCACTATTTCACCTACAGTTTGCAGCAAATGTGTCACACCGACAGACTCCGTTTTGGCTGCACATCGCTAAGGAATCCCTAATATAAAAGCTCTTTGAACAATGTATGTTCACAGTTGAGACATGTTATAATAAAAATACACAAAACGAACTGTCATCACCCCTAAACTCTAGCAAAGCACCAAAAGGAATTTGATTGGGTAAGCGGTATGGATGGGTGGAGCTATGCACTCAGCACAAGCTCCCCCCTCTCTTGCACGCGTCCGTTGGTATCCTTGTTGCAGTATTTTGTGACATTCTTATAAAAGAACTTTGCTCGCACATTGAAAGCATTATTTATTACCAAAATGAGCCTTAACACTCTTAAGCGACTGCGGGAGGGAGACACACTCTAAGTTGTATGTTTACATTGATATGAGACACAGGCATTTTCTTTTTTCTTTTTTTTTCCAGGAAAAATTACATTATTTTATCCTTGTTGTTTTTCCAATTATTTGTATTCATCAGATACACTATTAGTATGTGTATTATCGTTTACCATTTGCTTATTTACCAGCTCGGTGGCCTTGGGGGTATGGCGCCCGCCCCGAGACTGGGAGGTTGTGGTTCAAGCCTCGGCCGAGTCATACCTAAGACTTAAACATTGGTACCCGTTGCCTCCTTGCTTGGTGTTCAGCATTAGGGGTTGGAATTTGGGGGTTTGGTCACCGAATGACTCCCAACACCTCAGTTGGGTTGAGCAAGGGGGGCTGGGAATCCCCTCCTCTGAATCAATCTCCCAAAAAGAGTCAGAAATGACTCTAGCCACCTCGCACTAGGGGGATATTGCTGTGGTATATATATATAATTTGCTTATTTCAAGGATTATTTTTCTTTATGAGTTAAAATATAGTCCAAATAAATCACTGATATCAATAAAAAAAGATCAAAATAGAATCTAATAAATGTTCACATTTTATTGCTTCATTATTATTTTTACGCAATGTTTCGCAAATATCATTGCATTATTTTCATTTTTCATTTTGAGGAAAAATCTTTATTTTTTCTTTGTCATTATTATTCATCAGATACACTAATCGGATGAATAGTAGTATTTATTAAAAGTTGTATGGCTATTTGAAGGATTATTTCCTTATTACTCTTATTAGAAATGTAGTAAACATAATTGATACGATATTATATGTTGATTCTTTTCTCTGCACAATGTCTCGGCTACATATCACTATTTTCATCTTAAGCCAGTTTACATACAGCACCTTGTAAATATAGCCTATGTATCCTTTTATCAATTGTATCTTATTTTTATTTCTGATTTAGTTTATCCATGTTTTTGTTTATTTCATATTTTCTAATAATTTTTATTGCACACGATTCCTGTTTTTTTTTTTTTCTGTCCTCAAATTGTATGCTCGTGCGCACATGTGCATCTGCCCTTTTCCAAGCACAACCCGCAAAAGGTCAGCATCTCGCACATGAATAAGTGCAGCTGAGATTGGCAGGTGAATATCAAAGCCTGTCACTCTTTATCGGCCAAACAAGTAAACAAGCGAGGACAAAAGGATTCCAGTTAAGCATTCAGATTTACCCTCGACGACTTTACGACATCGAACTTTGTCAGAATGTCGCTCGCGCGACGTTAACAAGGCCGGTCCAGATGTCTCCGGCTTGTTTTGTCACCCAAATGAAGCTTTTTGGTCTTAACTCTCCTCCCTGTGTTTCGTTTGTCAAGATTTGTGCTTTTGAAGGGCAAAAGGCTTGAAAGCGCGTACATTAGTGTCAGCGAGGTGTAGTCGCGTGTGGAAGAATTACTGTCATGTGCGAGGCGCCTTTGTTTGTCTTTGAGATTGGGCTGCTTTGAGACGTTTGGACGCCTCAAAGAGATGTTGAGATGTCTGTGTTTTTGCAGCTGGCCTGTTCATCTCCAATTGTCATTTTTTTCTTGTAAACATACAAGGCAAGCTCTTGTGTTTCCTGCCTTTTTATGTTGTGATAGACTCAAGGAATATAATATGCACAGATGCTAGGCGGTCCCATATTTCAAGTACAAAATACCAGGAAAACTGTTGTCTACCATTTATCCGTCTTTAAAATGAACTTACCTTATACTTACTGTATAGGAATTCGATTTTATAAAGTTATCAGTTCTTTCCCTGGCTGTTTATGTTTCCAATATGTCCATTTACTTCATTTGACTTGGTTTTATTTATTTAGTCTTATTTTTTCTCAGTCTTGTGACTAATGTCATTGCACTACTCCCAAATGTACTTATGATTTGGTACAAAACATCATTTATAACTACATAACAGTTGCTCTAACATTTACACACATGCACAACTATACTTATACCCATGCACAAACACTACAAGACTCTGTCATGCACAATACTATATTCTCATACGTCACTATGCTTTGGCACACAAAGGACTATTTTCTCACACACATCCTACTATCCTTACACAGACGCACTACTATACTCCCCACACACACTACTATAGACTCTCACACACACTATCATACTCTCGCACACCACTATTCTTTCTCACACATCATTAAAATTGCAAATACTATAGAGTTTTTTCGCACCTAGTGTAATAATCACCTCACCTCTCAGTGTTTTTTTTACTTAATGTACTTTTGGTAACCATGGTGATGCACACTAATGTGTATGCATGTTGTCCAGTTTGACATTAAACTGGAGTTGATCCAAGTGTAGTAGTATGTGTTAGGGTATCGTAGTAGATGTGAAATAGTACAGTACAGTCTTGGAACGGACAGACTGAGGAGATCATTTCTTCCCCGTGCCATAAGGATCTTTAACTCCACCTTGGGGGAGTAAAAGCCCACATTAACCCCCACCCCCACATTTGCATATTAACCTCTTTTTATTACAGTGTGTATTTTCTGTAGCACTATTTAAATACTGTATAGCAAAACGTTATATTGGTTATTTCTGTATTCTATATCCGTATTTTGTTATTTTATTTTTTTCAACACAAGGATACCGCTGGAAGTGTGAATTTCCCTACGGGGATGAATAAAAGTATCTATCCATCTATCTCTATCTCGATCTATCTAAGTAGTAAGTGTGTGACAGCATAGTAGTGTGTATAGGACTATAGTGACATGTGTGAGAGATTGTAGCAGTGTAAATGAGAGTATAGTGGTGTGTGTGAGACGGTATAGTAGTGTGTGTTTGACAGTCTTAGTAAGTGTGAGAGAGGTTTCCCTTTCTTTTGTCCAAATGAGAGAGTTTAGTATTTTTTTGCGCATTGTGTATGCTTGTATCTGTAGGAAAGTATTGTTGTGCTTGTGTGAGAGTATGATGTTTAATGTGAGAGTATGATTAACTTCTCAAAGGGCCTCTTATATTTTAGGTCAGTCTTTAACTTCTACGTTGTAAATATCACTTATCCATCTGAAAAAAAAGTCACATTTTTCTTCTTTACGTCTTTTATTACCTATTAATCCTGGAGTGTCAAGTAAAATTTTGTTTTAAATGTTACAGTGGCATGCTTCAGCATCCTTAACTGAAAAAAAAGATATTATGGATCAAGGCCACATTAGTGCAGTTCACTTTTTGCCGGACAGAATAGCCAAAAATGGCCATCAGGCCAGACTAATAAATAGATCCGACAGCGCTTGTTCTCAGCCAACCAGAACATGAGAATGACGACAGCCAGTGGCTGCCGATTTAGTGTCGTCCATCTTTGTATCACATGTTATCCACACGCTTGTAAAGTGGAACCTCTACTTATGAATATATTTCGTTCTGGAATTAACTTTGTAACCTGAAACATTTGTAAGTATAATGTTTTAAATCAAAAATGGTTCGACGATGTGTCTGGGGCACTTGTAACGTTGTTCAGAGGTACCAGTAACGATTGGTAGGGGTGAGATTTGTCCCGTTTTTCGTCCCATTCACTCTATATACATCGGACTTTAAGTACAACTCTCAGTCCTGCCATGTGCAAAAGTTTGCCGACGACACTGCCATCGTGGGATGTATCAGAAATGGGCAGGAGGAGGAGTACAGGAAATTGATTCAGGACTTTGTCCGATGGAGCGACGCAAACCACCTGCACCTGAACACCACCAAGACCAGGGAGATGGTGGTGGACTTCAGGAGAACCAGAACTCACCCGGTTCCTGTAACCATCAAAGGAGAATGTGTAGAATTTGTCCAGACCTACAAATACCTGGGTGTGCAGCTGGACAACAAACTGGACTGGACTGCCAACACAGAAGCTCTATGTAGAGAGGGCAAAGCCGACTTTACTTCCTCAGAAGGCTGGCCTCCTTCAAAATCTGCAAAAAGCTCCTGAAAATATTCTATGAGACAGTAGTGGCATATTACCGAATCTTATTGCAATATCTATTCTGTGTAGCACTATTTAGTTATTCTATATAACACGCTACAGTGGGCATTTGCACGTCACACTGGGTATTTGTATATTGTATTCTTTTTGCTTTATTATTGTATTGTTCTCAGCTCAGGGATGCTGCTGGAAATGTGAATTTCCCTTCGGGGATGAATAAAGTATCTATCTATCTATCCTCAGCCAAAACTAATTTTTAGATGTGTCTGAAATTGATAAAAGCTTGCTGGCGCCCTCACAATCAACTCAATGTGCAGAGGATTGATGGGAACCGGAACAAAGTCATTTGTTCTACAGTAAGTTTTGTATGTTTATTAAATCGAAGTTTACGCTGCTGTTGAGTCGGTTAGTTGTCAGTTAGAGAATATAGTATTGTAAACTTCTTGACGTCATGTTAATATGGTATATCAAATGGAAACCTGGACAAACCTTAAAAATATCTGGAACGGTTTTGTTCTGTCCTAGGTTATGAACTCATCAAGTTATCAGCAAAGATACGTTTGCATACTAAGGAAGAAATGACACAGCTATGCTATCAGGAATAGCAACTGTTGTGGGTTTGGCCGCCATATTTGCACTGTTTGTGATTCTTGGATACCGTAACTACGGTGGGCGTAGCTTAGTGCTCTTTGTTGGATCTATGAATTGCGCTCCGCGCGCTCCCGCTCGCGCCAATGTGCGATCGAGGATAATGGGTTGCAGAATATTTTTCAACTGGAGACTCACTGTAGCCAAGTACAAAGCGTGGAATAATGATGGATCACGGTTGTCGTCTCTTACTTATACTGGCACCATTTTATTAAAAATATTGTAGAATTTACTTAGTTTCTGTACTTGGGTTATATGATGGTGACGACGCTCAAAGTGGTATTGTTCCATAAAAGAAAGTGCCATCATACATCCTTCTTTTTGCATTGGTATACATATTTAGAGAAGACACCTCGCTGCTGAGCTAAAGAGCACAAAGGACATGTGTGCATTATTGATGCTGCGCAATTGTCAAGGTAGTACTGTGCATCGCCATTACGCTCCCCCCTCCTGCCTATGTACATTTTCTACCATTGTCGCTTCCCACCACGGATCTATTCCACAAGGTTATTCCACATAATAAATATACAAACGACAGCATTATATCACTGCTGAATGTCTATCCCCTCTTTACACTGCATTGTCTTCAGCCGTCCTTTTGATAAGGCGACAAAATCAGTCACGTACTATCGCAAGCTTGAATCAAAGCAAGATGCAAGACGAATTTCATACTAAGCATTAGCGGTTAAACATGCAACTCGATAACTGTCAGGCTATTTATTACTATGTTTTGTGTTGATTTGTGTGTTTATGTCCTCATGGTGAGGGCAGATGGAGCATTACACATGAATGCTCAAGCTTACACATCTATGGGACAAATCCCTCATGGCCGCACCTCAGAGACACGCATCTCGCACACTTGGATAGCAAATAGTATGATGGACTTGGGGGGGACGGACTGTGCACCATATGTGGGTCAGGCGTACCGTGTATTCTTTCCTCTAACAGCGTCATGACAGACAAAGAGTTAAAATGATGGAAGAGGTGTGTATTCGCGTATATAAACACATGCTGTGGAATGTTTGTGTAAAGGTAATCATAACAGTGTGTGTCTGCAAGAAGTTATTTTAAAGTCTGAGATGTAAACATGATCTTTACCATTGCACACAAATTGGCAGATAATTTTGATCATTAAAGGTTTGCTTTTAAACTTTCTGTTCCTAGTTAAATGCTAACCTGTATTAATATATATAGGTATGTGTGTGTGTATGTATGTGTATGTATATACAGTCTGTACATACCTTTTGGCAGAGTCAGACTTGAATTTATTAAATGAGTTGTCCAATGTCTGTTTCCTTTTCCCCCACATTAATCTCTTCCTTTTATTTGCCAGTCTCAGATATGGAGTTTTCATTGCCACTCTGCCTTGAAGGCCAGCATTTCAGAGTCGTATCTTTACTGTAGATGTTGACACTGGTGTTTTTCGGGTAGTGTTTTTTCCAAACTGCTAGTTGAGGACCAGAAAAGCATCTATTTGTCAAACTAGAGACATTCATGTACGTGTCCCCTTGTTGGGTGGTGCCTCCCACTTATTTTTTTTTTACTTTGGTGGATCTGTTTTCCGAAGGAATTAGTACATACCTTTGAAGGAGATCTTCAGTTGCTTAGCAATTTCTTGTATGAATAGCCTTCGTTATTTAGAACAAAGATAGACTGACGATTTTTCTCATGAAAGTTAGCTTTTTCTGGCCATTTTCAAAGTTAAATCAGACCCATTAATATGATGCTCCAAAAACTTGACTAGCCTATAGGAAAGTCAGTTTTACAGTTTCTTTAACCAGCAAAACTGTTTTCAGTTGTTCTAAACATAAGAGTTCTGTAATCATCCATTAGCCTCCTAATGCAATTGGAAAACACAACATATTATTAAAACACTGTAATCCTGGTTGCCGGAAATGGGCCTCTATACACTTATGTAGATATTGCATTCAATGCCAGACATTTGATGCTAAAAATCTAATTTGCCTTATTAACACTGTATGGGGTGTATTTCTGATTTAGTTCATTTGAGAAATAGTGCTTTTCCTTTAAAAGTAAGGACATTTTTAAGCGACCCAAAGCTTTTGAACAATAGCATATATACATACACAAACACAGCAATACTTTTGGTCTTAATATAATTGTAATCAGGATGAGCAAACTTTCTCCCTTACAAAGTAACGGTATAGACTTATACATGCGCCCACCCACAATATGAAGAAAAAGTGTAGCTTGGCAACTTTAAATACACAAAATATTAAATTTCGCTCAACAACATTATTTATGTGTCAAACTTACTAAGGAGAAAAAATATACTATCTGAAAATATTTCACGTACTTTTGAGCAGTAGTTCCATAGCAGATACTCTTACCGCATTCTTCATTTTAATACTGAAGCGAAAACTGCTTGAATTTCTGTGTGTCGAATACTGATTTTTTCGAATACGGTTGTTTGAAGACCAATGTATCGATGTCCATTGTATACAAGTGAACATGACATTATAGCTGTCATGTTAGATTTCGCAACTTCATGATTTAGAGGATAATAGTCTTTAATGAAAACAAAGTTTGTTTTTTTCACTAAGACATGCTATATTTTAACCTCTCATTTCCATTCTTTTATGCACCAGAATCTACTTTGTTGTTTAAGTATTTAGTCCTTCACGCTCATAACCGTTTAAAAACCGAAAGCAAATTCTTTATCCCTCCTCGGTGCTCGGTGTTTTCGTGCTGTTAAATCAGTCTTGATTCTGTTTTTTTCTAGAGTAGCATATATCAAATATAATTGACTCCACTTGGCGTGTCCAACGAAAGCTTTGAAAATTGCTCGGATTTGACCTTGCAATCGTTGTCTGCTCTTAAGTGTTTCCATGCATTGTTCAGACTTTGATCCTCCTCGTGGCTCAGAACACAGCCAGGACTTTTCGTAGTTTGACGGCTGCCGCTTTCCTTTTCTTTTGTCCATTGCCCTCTCGCTGTTTTCCTTCGCTCCCCTTTGTTCCTCTCAAGGCCACACTGGATTCCCCCTCTCCTCTAACCCCCCTCAACTACTCGCGGGGGCCTCCTCCAGATCAAAGTCTGGAGGAATGCGAATCCCTCTGCCATTATGCACGGCCAGACGTACTTATGTCACGTTTACCCCGCTATAAAGGTGTCAAATGTGCGCGTGTGAAACATTCTGAGTGTGCAAAATACGCTTAACGTCCGACTGCATTTTCCAGATCGGCTTTGAAATGTCAGCGCCGTTCTCTGATGGACCCGCGTAGGTTAAAAGTAATGAGGCGTTGAAGATCTTTAACAGCCGCGAAACACCTGGACCCTTTTCATTCCATGTTGTCCTTAGCTGCGCTAATTTACAGTATTTGAGAGTTTTGCAAGGACAGTTACCTCCCGGATAGGGCGTTAATCTGTTCTGAGGTTGGGAACACAAGGGGAAGTTGTCCTATGGCGGGGGGGTAGAAACCCATGGTGTATTCAGCCAATGTGGTCCAAACCCTCGATACCCCATATAAAAACATTTTAATAAAAATAACAGAATAGTAAATATTAAGTACTACTATTCTGTTATAGACGTGCACATGATTAATAAACACTGTAAAAACTATGTACATTTGAAAATGTAAATTTTATTTTCCTGTGATTTAATGTAAGGTCATCTCTGAAGAGCGAGATGATGCTTTACACCGAAAAATCACGGCGTCCAGATGATGAAGATGCTCTATCTGAGTTAGATCAGGAGGCCTCTCTTGCTGCTATCTGTTTTATGTGAGGGAGCAAACCCCAACCCCAAAAAATGGCCTGGAGAAGGATGGGTGCCGCCAGACTGTACTTGCACAACCGAACGACCCAGGTGGTTATTAGATCCATGAACTGCGAATGTGACCTCAGCTGTTCGATCGGATTAGCAGGTGAATGCATGTGGGGGGGAAAAGACGGCATAAACTGATTAAACAATCTAACATTTTAAAATTTACGAGGATTCTTATTCCCATAGACGATTAATTTGCTTCAATACCTTCTTTATGTTTAATGGTAATATCAGTTGTTGGTTGGTTACAGCAATATTCCTTAGCAATGCTCAAGTCAAGTCATGTCATTTTTATTTGTATAGCCCTTAATCACAAAGAGTCTCAAAGGGCTAGTAGCAAATTGTCTTCCTTTCTAGTATGTCTTAAAAATCGCAAGCTTTGTTTTTCACGGTAGTCATGTTTTTGCTTCTCCCTTTAGCATCACTGCAAGCCTTGGGACTCATAGCTGATAAATGCAGTACAAATAATTTAGCATACTATTACACTAACTTGCTAACTGTTTTACGAAGCACACGGGATTCTGAACTGGATGAAGAAAGAGAAAAGCTTTGTGGTAGGTATAACCTATAGCTTATCGGCAACTTTATGATCCTGTGACTAACGGCAGGCTATCATTTTATGTGTCTACATAAAACAATTGAATTTGATCCGTTTTTGGACACTTACAATAGCTTGTTGTTGATGTCATATAGTGGGGAAAATATTGAAAAGAGGGGCTGAAAAATCATCTAATTCCACGGCCCAAAGTGAAAACGTCATAAGGTGGGGTCAGCGTTTCCATCCGCTTAACTCTTCTCTGCTTGTTTAAATGATTCTGATATCAACGGTTCCTATTGCTTCCGTCCCCATCTCAAGTTTCATTTCCACTCCGTCACTTGACAATGCCTGCCAATGACAGACGTCATTCTCATCATTCCCATCATCTCGCGCTAGCGTCTTCTCAGCCAGCTGTCTCACTGTTGCAGCCGCCATGTCACTAGCTACCTATCGCCGTTGTCTATCAGAAGCAAAATAAAACACGTTTTTTGTTGCTGTTGGTAAGAAGGAAGTGAGAACAGTCATTCTCAAACTGAGTACTTCTTGCAAATCCCTCACCATCCATCCATCCAATTATCTATTCCTTAGGACGCTTATTTTTTCTGATCTGTGATCGTTTCTCATAGTATGTTTGTCCCCAATCCTTTTTTTTCTTCTCTCTCTCATTGTAATATGACGTAAATATCGTCTAACTTTTACCCCCCCCCGGGTGGAGTTAAAGAGCCTCATGGCATGATGAAGTACTTATCTAACTCTATCCGTGGAACAAGACTGTGATGGCAATTTTGAAAACATCGGATAAATGTACATTCTATGTGATTTACTAATGCATCGTAAATGCATTCTAAAACAATATACCTTACAATAAGAACAAGTGATGAAGTTAAAAGGCGCAAAATGTCAACACTATTTCAGTCGATTTGGATCAACCTACCATTTACATTTTTTCCAGGCCAAGCTATTTCACGGCTAGGTATGTGGTGAACAAGCTAGCACTGTAATATAAGCACCGCTTCATTTACGAGGGTTGGACTATCTGGTGAGTTTTGTGTATTTTGTTTGATTGAGGTTGAAGCCAAAGTATCTCCTTGCCTTTGATATTTGCATGACAGAAAAGCTGAAAAGGCTAACATGAATCTCCTTAATATTGAAAAAAAAAGAAGAAAGGGCTTTGTTGTGTAGCGCCTGGCAAGAAGAAGTGGCTCTGTGATCTTTTGCCTGAATAGTTCACCGAGACCTGAACAGTAATGCTGAGATGAAGACGGGAGATTTGTCATTCAGGGATGGCAGTGAGCCAAAGTCATCTCAGCAACAAATGAAAATGGGCGAGAGAGGGTGTGCAAGTGTCATCTCTCCATTATTGTCAACTCGCACTGCTATCAGCTCACAAAGGGACGGCATCCAATGACTATTCAGACAATTATACAAAGGAACACCGATGAATAAGATCGCTACGATAATCGTTACAAAAAAAAACATATGAGAATTTTATGATATCCTGGAAGGTGTCAGATACTGAATGAGAAAGCACTCCCAAAATAGAGTGATACCTTGGTCCCTTAACCACTAGGGCTGTAGGGGCAACATCCCAGTGGTGTGTCAGGGGCAAGTCTAGTCTGGTCGTGCCCATCCCTCTCCAGGCCAACAAATATTTCCACCCAGTCTCGAAACTGAAACCTTTAGCGTATTAGTAAAGGTGCTAACTATTGCAATACAGAGATTGGGGTTCAAAAAAACAAAATATTCAAGTACTGAAAAAGTAGGTAATATAAGAAGTAATGGTATTTATTTTAATATGTTCCTAGACATTTCAAAATACCCAAATTATTAATGAAATGTGTACCTAAACAACCATACATTCTCAAAATATGAATGACATGTACCTACACAGCAATAATTATTTTGGTGTGGAAATAAAAAATACGAAACATAATAAAGCTAAACATATAAATCAACTATGAAGCATTTACTGTACCGATGAGCACCGGTTTAAAGGTTGACAGTACACTGTTCATAGTTTGCTAAAATGCTTCCTAATTCAACTCGATTCTTGGTACTCATTAGTACAGTCAAAGAAGGAAATAAAACGCACAAAATCAAGAAATTATTTCTCACGCACATTTTGTTAGACTAACTATCTCTTGAAATGATCCTAACTGACCGGGCAAGAGTAGCCATGATGGCCACTCATCTCAACCGGCCACGTGTTTAGATGTGTTTTGTTGTTCCATGTCCGATTGTTCTTTCAAAGAATTAGTCGAATACAGATTTGTTCAAATGTAGAGTTGTTCCAGTACTGAGGTGTGACTGCAACTGAAAATAGGTTTATTTCAGTGTAAAACATAACTTAAACATGTAATTTTATTTGAAATATTGGACAGGGTGGATCTGCTTTTGTAATCTAGGAGATTTAACATCACAAGTTGTCATTTCATCTTACGTCTTCTACTACAATTACTCCCTTTTAAATATCCATTCATCCATTATCTGCACCACTTATCCTCAGTAGGGTCGCGGGGGTGCTGGAGCCCATCTCAGCTATCTTCGGGCAGTGGGCAGGGGACACCCTCAGCTGGTTGCCAGTGCACACAGACACAGATAACTAGTTCGCTCCTTCAGACCTAGGGACAATTTGAAGCGACCAATTCACCTGAGATGCATGTTTTTGGTAATGTGTGAGAAAACTGGAGTGCCCGGATAAAACCTACGAAGGCACCGGGAGAACTTGCAAACTCCACACAGGGAGGCTGCGGTAGCTGGACTTCAACCCTAAACCGCCGCACCATGGGGCTTTGAGCTGATGTTTTCTCTCCTTCTTTTGAATGTTCTTTTACTAATACTTAACTTTAAACTTCACAGCAACACAGAAAATTAAAGAATGTGGAGATCTCTTAAAAAAAGAGAAAATCATTAAGATAATGGACCAGAAAACTCTCATAGACGGATCTGCACAAACAAAACGAATAACAAAGCATATGAAATATATTTTCTCAAGCGATAGGAATGAGAACAAACACTGGCCGTCACGCCTGCGGGCTTGATGACTTTGCCAACGGGGGTTTCTCATTAGTGCACTACGTGACCGTCCACCCAACGATTCCTATCGGCACTATTACAAGCCCGGTCGAGTCCATGTGTAACAAGCGTCCGCAATTTCTTTCAAAACTCTTTGAAGAGCGATGGATATCGTATGCACCGAAAACACAAACGTGGAAAGTGAGAAATATGTGAAAAAAATCCAAAAAGCAATTGAAGGTTGGCGACCCATGAAAAGAAGCAATAAATTGTTTGAAATCCTTTTATTCGGGAAGGGACGGCAGCCAAGGCTGAAAATATTGAAACCGGCAGGAAAACACTAGCGCTAAGAAGACTTAAGTACTACTGAGTATATAATCCACGCAGATGGATACAATGATGGATGTTCTGACGGATGAATGAATTGGCTTCGTCTTGAACTCCACTTTGATTCCATCACAGAAAGAGCTACACAGCACCGGAGATTAAAGCAACAGAATCTGTTAGCTTGTTCGACAGAAGGCCGTCAAACAACCTAGAAAAACGGGAAATGTGTCGATCCTTAAAAATCGGCGACTCGATCCTATCAATCATGTCTTTCCGCACGAGAAGTTGAAAGATTATTCATGATGTGACTCTGAGTGTTTATCAAGTGAAGAAATCGATGCAACGTTGGGTGACAACAGGTGACAGCGCTACTCACTCAGTCATTGTCTCCTCTTTATTGCTTCGCTTTCCAGTAAATACTTGATGGATGGCTCCAATGAATGAAAAAAGCATTTCTTTTCCCAATCATTTACTGTCTTGTTATAATTAAACCTCGATGAATGAAGAGAATCGGATTTGAGGCGCTGGGCAAACTTTGCTGTGTACGGATGTTTAATCAATTTCTACTATGCTAGTCAATGAGCATTAAGACATAATTTTGATAACAAGGGACACAGTTTGATCATTTCTCCTAATTTCTCATTGAATGGAAACATTCTGTCCAAGTTAAAACCCACTATATCCTTTGTTGTTTGATTTCAGTTGCTATGTTAATGTCGTTCTTTTGAAAGATTGAATACTTTCCCTCTTTCATTTATCTACTTGTGCAATCATGGCATCCATAACTATAATCAGTGGCACTATAATCAACGCACAACATTGGCAAATGATTGCAATTAAGCCAATTAACTGTCAAGCAGGCACTTTGGGAAACAATTGTCATATTGGGTGGTTGGAGAGCCGGTTAGATCCATGCTCGCTCATACCGATTGCATTATTTATGTCGCCAAAATTGAAATATGAGGTATGATTACCAGATAATAGGATTTAAATGTTAAATCGACTTCTTTGTTGTTGTACACCCGCTAAATATTTAAAGGACATTTTGAACCATTGAAACAATGCAGCTAATTCTTCGTAAAAGGTCACGCTAATATTTGGCTTCGATTAAAAAAAGCCAATATTTTTGGGCACAGAAAAATATGACAACAAGTGTCTGTGTCTGAAGGAAGTTTTCAGCATAGGAATCTAAACTAGCTACATATGTTGTCTGGATAATTGACTTATGGCTTAGCCCAGCCGGTTTATTCACTCGGACAAACATTCTGTGAAGAGCCCTTTGGCAATTGTCACAGTAGGAGACATTTCACAATTGAGGCTTTTGGGGGCCCAGAAAGATCACATATCATCTCAAAGTCACCAAAAGGCCCCAAACAATGCATTGGATGGTTAAATTAAAGATTTAATTGTTGAGAAGGTCGATGAAAAGCTTTAGCTCCAGGCAAAAATATACATGTGAAAATGTTTACGTGATAAACCGCATCTTGTTGTCATCACCATCTTAAACAACACGATAGAGGATCAGAGTTGGTACTTGAAAAAGTTGTGGTACAGCAGCTGAATGATTTTATATCCGAGAACAATCTTTTCGAATCCATGCAATCAGGATTCAGGGCTAACCACTCTACTGAGACAGCCCTGACTAAGGTAAACAATGATCTTCTACTGGCAATGGACTTCATCCCTCTTGCTGCTACTGGACCTTAGTGCTACCCTTTGACACTGTGGACCATAATATCTTACTAGAACGGTTGGAAAAATTGATTGGTCTCTTAGGAAACGTCCTCTTATGGTTCGGATCCTACCTCTCAGGTAGGACGCACTGTGTTAAATATGGTGAAATGACATCTGAGCCCTTTAGTGTTACCTGTGGTGTTCCGCAGGGTTCCGTACTTGGCCCGCTGACTTGACTAACTTAACCTGACCTGACTTGTATAATGGGCTGTTATTGCTAATACCTAGCATTAATCTAAACCAACCTTAAGGTTTTGTGTTTTTTTTTTCTGCCAAAGTCGAGTTTAATGATATACTAAGCTTTAGTAAATATCTGTTTATTTACACTAACAAGTTTGATGTCATTGATCTGACACATCAGTGGGATTAAATCCAGAGAGAACCCTGTTCGTGCCCCCTTACAGTTCTGTTCTATTATGTGGACCATCTGCGGGCTAAGTGAATCCAAGCTCCCAAATTTAACGTTACTATGACTATAACCCTTATGTCTACAGCTAACAATCAGGTATGATTACCAACATACAAAAATTTGCACATAACAATTTACAGAACTCCCAGTAAACAAAGTGACACAGCCAAGAGCTAACGTTACCTAACGTAAGCCAAACTGTAGAGATGGTAACGGTGGGAGCAGAGAATGTCCAAGTGTATGCGCACTGCGATTGGCTCATCGCGTTTGCGGGTATGCTTAGCCGTAGGTGAATTGTGAAGGAATTGAAGTGACCCTAGATCGACAAACAGCAATGCGAAGAAAGACAGGGAGCCGGGCCCTCTTCCTTGGGCCAATCCAAAACAACAAAGACAACAGAGACTCATCGCTTCATCACACACTTCACGCTCTCTCCTAGATGAGTGTTCTCATAGCATTTTATTGACAGTGTTGCATCACGTTTTCATGTGATGATGTCTATTGTTGTCTGATGTTTTCCACTTAAGAACATTTTGACGAGAAAATGTTTGCAACAATCCGAAACAGACAATAGAAGGGAACCAAAAAAAGTACTGTGCATACCACGGTCTCCCCCTGCCTGCATTTTAACTGTCTGACATCGCAAAAACAAGGAAGAGGCCAAACAGGATGTGGTCCCTTGAGTGTAGTCATCAGGAAAAAGTCCCACAGTAAAACTGAACTATATAATAAATGAGGAAATATAGATACCTATGTAAAATCTTTGACAATAATACATTCATTTGATTGGTTATCAGCCCAAGTCATTTATCTTCCCTATTTCTGTGCGTTCTTCTTCAGATCTTGGTAAATTCTGTGAGTCCAAACCGTCCAGCCGTCCTTTACGAGAAGATGACTTTAAGTGAAGGAGGAAGTCCATTACTGAGAGACATGCTCTTCAGCCCGGACCAGCAGCACCTCTACACTCTGACTGACAGACAGGTGAGTTGACTCTGTTCAAAAAGCAACACAAAACAAAAATGTGGTAAGAAAATGCTATTCACACCCAAATTCTGTTTGTATGAAGCTATGAGCACATACCTTAATAAAGTATGTCAGCAAAGGAAAGCTGGGGACGAAAGTTGAGGAATTAGCTTTTTAAAATGGCAGATAGCTCCTTAAAATTAATTGAGTTGGATGTCTTTTGAAAATAATATGAAAACTAATACTATATCGGATAAAAAATCCTTGAAAGTAACGCAAAATATATCAAACCATGCTGTTTATTGAGTAAAGGCTACACCAATTTTCAGCACACAGTTTTAGGGCATACAAGTAACAGTTCTATGTTAGACGAAGGTAGTTTTTAATCATAGAAACCCAATCATCAAACCCAAGCACAGTGCAGGCGTGTCCAAACTTTTAGGAAGCAAGCCAGATTTGATAAACTTAAAATATATGAGAGCCCGCTGTTCAACCTGCCATTCTTTGAACAGTCTTAAATCATTTCAAACTTTTTAAGGTTTGCAGTGTTTGCCAAACAGCATCACGACCTTTGTAGAATTTGCAATTGACTCGCAGGGTCTCGTGAAAAAGCGCTGCTGTGCTGTTAAAACGGCTTCCAGTTGCTTCACCTTTTCACAGCGTTCATTTTTCTTTAGCCTGTCGTAGTCAGCATTTTTTTAAAAATTGATCACGGGCTGTAGCTGGTTCTGGGCCGGACTCTAGACATGCCTCCAATAGTGGGTGGAAAATCAGAAAAATGCATAGAAAGACTGAGATTGATTCATGACTTTCGCATGCCTAAGGAATGGCATCCCACACTTTACCCTCTCCTACATTTTTTCGTATCCCGGCGTTTTATTGAAGAAGTTTGCATTACATGTATATGTTCAACAGATGTCATTGCCAGTCTCATAGATCACAGTGAAAATCCACTATGCCATCCATTCCTATCCAGTATTTTTGACTGCCGCTATCAAGACCTTGTTTATACACTTCCTTTATACTGCATTCCTTAAAGCCCTTGCCACCTAAACACAGGCATGACTTTTTCCTTTCCTGCTGCCCATTATCAGCTGATAACAGCTTGAACTCCACCCCATTAAACTTTAACTTCAAGAGATTTGAATTGTACCTGAACGCCCGCCTCCAGCTACATGGTTACACACTACTCAGCCAGACTTAAAATAATGAACATGCACAAATACAAAGAGCCCCTGGTCACATGCCGTGTATGTGTCTATACACCTACGGTCATTACCAGCCTACCGCTGCTACAGACCGTGTCTCATCTGACGGTCAGACTGTGAGAGCAATGAGATGGCGGGAGGGAAGGGGAAGAGTAACAGTAAGGAAGGGGTAGGCAAAGCTTGTCACGGCAGCAGCACTCCCCAGGTCCAGCTGCTCCCCTCATTTGTCCGTCTCATTAGGGCACAGTGAGTGAAGGAAGCAAAGCCTCGACTCTTATGATGCATAGACGGGACCGTTTTCAAAGATCTAAAGTGGTTGTCTGATTAAAAGCGACTAGATATACGTCTGACGTTTGCTTTTATGGAAGGTGTTGGAGACTTGGCAAGACTCCGCCCGGGCCAGCCCAGCCAACTCCGTTAAAACGAATCATATTTCTCAGTTAAAGACCGGAGAGCAAGGGATTTACAAGAATGGACGCAATCATTTGTGGGGGGATAAACTTTTTAGAACTCTGCACAAAATGCTCGAATTGTTATACTTTTGTGTAATTGTGTCTGCAAAATGCTGATGCGGTACGGAGGAATCCAAGCAGGCATTTTGTTAAAGCCGCTTGAAGAAAATAAAAAGTCAGACGAACTTTCAATGTATTACAATTTACATATTATCCAAGGGGAAAAACAATATTTTTTATTTTCAAATTTATATTATTTTAGATTAATCAACCCTTTTTTCATGAAAATGTTTACACTTATGTTGTACTCAATGGCAAAACTAACATAGCTAGCTAGTTTTATTAATAGTCTGTCTCCCTAAAAAAATAGCTCCTCCAATTGTCTTATTGTGCACGCAAACCTAGAAAACATATCCACCTATTTTATAAATCAAACTAAAAAAACGAGTATTTTCTTAGTCACATACATGTTGTGCCCCACAGCGAATCTAACATAGCCTCTTTTAGGCAAAAACTAGCATAGTTCTATTTTGTTCTATCTCGTCCATCTCCCTGAAAACTAGCGTACATGGCTTTCCAGAAGCAGAGACTTACACTACATGTGGATAGATACAACTGTTGCATCCACTTTATATGGACAGTAGTATTTTTTGCTATGGGTCTAAAAGAAGAAATCAGAAATGTCCCGAAAAGATAAACCAATTCACATGAGGCTTTTTTTCGTGAGTAAGCTGGAGTTTACATGCATCATTTGCCTAAGTTCCACAGTGCTTTGCGGCATAAACATATCCCAGATGAGGGAAAATGGAGTGTTAATGTTACGCTATAATATGGTGCCTACTTTGCAGAATTCACTTAATGCAGGTGGTCATTAACCTCAATAACCATGAGGAAACTAAATCGAAAAGACACAGTCTATAAAAAAGAATGAAACATTGCCTTTCAAAGAGGTAATCACAACTTATTTTCTCATCGAATTCTTGTGCGATTTATGAGCCACTAAGCACATTAAAACAATGCAAATAAGTGCATTGAATGTCTTTGTGAACTTTTGGGGTGGTAGTACCACTTTGGTCTGGCAGAGAGCACCCTAAGACTGTTTTTATAAAAGTATCTTACATTTTCTTTATTAATCATTGCATCATTCCAAACAAAATTGCCACAAAACATTTAAACACAAGTTCACAATTTTGCTGCTGAAATACAAAAATCTAAAAATAAATTCATAATGATGACATGTTTAACTCAACACGAGAGGCAGATTCTTAAGCATACTACGTATCGTTTGGGATTGTTGATCATACTCCAAGATTTATCCCCAAAAAACAAATTTGTTGACAACATTTTGAAATGTGGGTTTACGTTTTGGATATTTTTTGGCACATAAAATGTTCGCTACTCCATCCATCCATGCATCCATTATCTGCACCGCTTATCCTCAGTAGGGTCGTGGGGGTGCTGAAGCCTATCCCAGCTGTCTTCGGGCAGTGGGCAGGGGACACCATGAACTGGTTGCCAGACAATCGCAGGGCACACAGGGACAGACAATTTGTTCGTTCATTCACACCTAGGGACAATTTAGACCAGCCAATGAACCTGACATTCATGTTTTTGGAATGTGGGAGGAAACCGGAGTGCTCGGAGGAAACCACACAAGCACGGGGAGAACATGGAAACTGCACACAGGAGGTTTGATCTCACGACCTCAGAACTGTGCCGCACACGCGCTAACCACTGCGTCGCCGTGCTGCCTGTTCCCGTCTCATAAAATTGAATTGCTCTTACTCAATTTTGTATGATAAGTCTAAATTGAATATGATCTTAGGATAAGGTGGTAAGGAATAGAGTATCTTACATATTTGCAAATGTATTGCATACATTTGTATGTATTTTTTTCTGTTGTTAAGTTATTTGACAAACAGTTGGATTGTTTTTTTATCGTTTTATATTATGTAATATTGGTGCTTTATTTTTTTTTACCTTTCCAAAACGTCAATATTCAGAAAGAGGTGGAAATTAAAAAAGTGTTTTTTAAAAATAAAATAAAATTAATCTCGAAAAAACCTTGACCAATTCATCGATTATTAAAATAACCATTAGTTGCAGCCCGGGTTAATTTATTTCCATGCTTAAGTAGTCACGCACGCGCAAGTCGATCTTTTGTTTGATCACTTTAATGGATAGGAGGCTTGAGTTAAGCAGCTTTTCGAACCCCCTTCCAACAGTAATGACCATTGGGCGAGCCATTCCCTCCCCTTGTCCTCTACCCCGTCCTCATCTCTTCCAATATCCCCCCCACCGCAATTGTAGAAATCTGTCTCGGCTGACGAACGCTCACGCACCTTTCCATCTAAGCCCAAATGGAGTCCTCTCCTCTCAACTGATCCCATTCCTATGTTTTTAATGATCTCGCACTATTGCCGAACTGCCCCTTTTGCACTTCTCTTTAACACACTGCGCACAAATCAGAGAATCGGGGAGAGGTGGGAAATGAAGAATTAGGCTGTTGAAGGAAAGCAATCGAAGAGGGTCTGCATGTGCCGCGCTACTTTGCATGAGACGGGCTGCATCGCTTTTCTGGGAACATGGAGATCTACTTACATGTGCCATTGCTTGACAACATTGTTTCTAAACTGTTTGGTCGCCAATTTTTGGGGGTTGCAGACCTTTGCCCTGGCAAAATAATCCGAACGAGAAGAAACAACTATTATCTACCATCTCTGCTTTAAACTGCACAGTCCTTTAACCCAATGCATTTTCTAGATTTGGGTCGAAGCTTGTCATTAGAGTGGAATGGTGGGTCTTCAAATCAGGCCAGTTGAGACGACTGCTTCACATTGTTCATACGGGTGCTTCATTGAAAATCCTTGAATTCTAATGTTGTGTTTTCAAGGTCTGAAAGGTTTTCTGTGAAGAACTTGTAAATGCTTGAAATTAATGCCATGTTTCTCGGCAGTCTGACTCCAAGACCACCTTTTAAATAAAGATAAATAAAAAAAAGTCTGCTTGAATGGTAAAGGGTCTGCCTTTAATAGCGATTTTCAAGTCACTGAAGACCAATACATTATGCTTCACACTTAGCCATTCGCACACAAACTGACACAGCCACGCAAATCGCCTACCTGCTTATCGCGGACATTAGGGGTACAGTGTCCCATTGTTCTCTGTAACCCAGAGTAGCCGGAAATCAAACCTTCGACCTCAGTTCATAGACAAGCGCTCTTCCTCCTGACCTCCTGTGTTTGTAAATTGTGGAAATAATTGCGGGTCTGCAAAATACATGAGTACATTGTACAAGTATATTTGTGGATCTGAAAAACATGTGTGCAAAAGTTTTTGTGACACATCTCTCCCCATACCGCGTTCACATCCACATTTAGCACCAAATGACTATACACTGGCAACTATAGGTGACCTAAAACAAGAACCTCACACCAGATTTCTTCTTTAAATTGTTCTAAAGAAAATGGAAATTTGTTTTTGAAAGTCATTAAAATGTGCTTGAATTTCGCCTTGAAAAGGGTGTAGAAACCCTGGATTCAGATCTCTGCTGATCCTCAACGTGTGTAGCTGGTTGCCTGCAGGGAATCCTCAGACAAGTTAAGCACATTAAGGTGTCACTGGACATCTCCACTCATGCAAAGCCTACCATGCGTCCTCCCTGCTTACCATTCCTCTAACTCAAACAAACACTTGCACAAACGCACACTCGCTTCCATCCAAAGGCCTTCCCGGTGAGTCAGAGTTGGGGGCAGGGCTTCTTGATTTATGGCTCTGTGGGTTCAAGCAAGATTCATCACTGTCGTTATTATCGATAAAGGATATGACAGCAGGAGAGGGCAGACTGCTGTTTGTGCCCAGGTTTGTGTGGACGCATGGTCGGACAGAGTGCTGTTTTTTAAAGTAATATAGTATTGGTTTTTCAATTGGGGTCTTATGTTGTTGTTTTGCTAATGGTGTAAAGGGGTCACAAATCTTGTTAGCAATTAGCACAAAGGGCTACTGGTTTGATATGCATTTCTTATCCTGAGTCAGACACCTATCATACTGATTATCTTAAAACCCCTTAACTTTCCAACATGTTGAGATTTAAAGATGTCTCTGTACGATGTCACCAGTCACTAAAATACGTCATGTCACATATCATTGGAAACCATAAACTCTTAAGATTCAATATGTGCCGACCATTTCAGAAACTAGAAACACAGAAACAATACGATCCATATGAAACAAGACACCCGAAAACTATGAAGCCAGTACACCTCAACAAGAACGTGCTCCGATGTTCAACTGATGACACAGTTCTCCGCAAACATGGTCTCATTAAATTCACGACAGTCCAGTGAATCCAACCGTGTAAAAAACACCACATAATGCCGACAAGATAAAAAAAAAATGCCTAAAGGCATTTCTGCATTGTTTGACTTTCCTTGTTGTTTTCTATTAGTTTCGCCCTGTAATTCTCTTTTACAAGTAAACAAACTTGTAAGATAATTTCCAATTTGGCCCTAGCCTCTTAACAAGATTTATTTGACGGTCCAGAGCTTGCAATAGCCTAGGAGGACCTTTATTGAACATACCTTACTTTGGCTCTAGATAACTTCAGCCAGTCGTGACTGATTCAGACATTGATCGACACATTAGTTATCCAATGAAATTCTGAAAATAAATTTTTGCATACCTCTAATGAGACCACAAAATAAACGTGCGTTGGGCCACTTACCATCTAGTTTTACGCACGATTATCACGCATAAGTGTGCACAATCAGCGATAGAGGTGTGGAAAGAAAAAGCAAAGCTAACTGATCTCAAAATGTCTATAAAATAAGCCTAATTGCATTGCTGAAGAGGTTTTAGAGGGTCTTTTTGAAGTCTCCAAATGGTCACGTTTGGAAAGGCCTTGATTGGAAAACTGTGATCAAATTTTACCTGAGACCAGGTATGGCTTCATGCTATGGTCCCAGTTGTTTTCCAGCTTCAATGCCAACACTATACTCAAAAAAAAAAAACATTCAGGCAGAGTAAAAACTTTTTATTTCTGTGTGTTCGGACTTTGATTACTCAATGTTAGTAGCACTTGCAGTGATTATTTCAGTTTGGGACAAAACTTCAGAGGGTTACCTTTCAAAAAAGACCAAAACTGTCAAGATTCTCAGAACGGTTTAACAACAGCATTCGATTTATTTTGGGTATGCCTCCGATTGGGATTTTAAGCGAATTTTACAGGATTTGAACGAATGAATGAATGAATTAAAACTTTATTTCGAACATTAAAATAAAACCAGGACAAAAACAATGACTCAATAACAAAATAATGTTAACATGTTCAAAAAGGGGTAGTATGAAGCAGACACTTATTTTCCCTACCCCTTCATCTTCCCTATTAATTACATTCTATAGATAGCTCCTCTTTTGTGTCCATACAACACAATCTCAAGGATACACACATTAGATAGGTCAGATATTAATAATTATAATAATAACAACAGTCACATATTTTATACACTAGTCATCGTAGTACCCATCCCTCACCGTCATAATGCCTCTAGTCACCAAACATCACTGCGACATCAATGATAATAACAACAATAGCAATGATAACAGTTATGATATAATAATAATAGTAACAATAAGAACAGGGTTAATTATAGTTGTAAACGCAGTATTTCCAATCTCTAGTATCACTCATACGCCATTTTCTTCATCTCTGTATTCTGCCAGGAATGTTTTTTTTATATTTATATTTGAACATGTGAATAGTTGGACATTGTTTGATCTCGTCTTGTAAATTTTTCCAAAGTTTGACTCCACACACAGACACACACATACTTTTCCTGGTTGATCTCACCTTAGGGATTTTGAATTTACTACAGCCCCTCAAGTTATAATTTCCCTCTTTCCGAATGAATACATTTTGGATGTTTTCCGGCACCATGGTTTTTTTTTTTTACCTTACATAGCAGTTGTGAAGTGAAAAATTTTACTAAATCATTCAATTTTAATAATTTGGACTGCAGGAGTAACATATTAGTATGATCCCGATATCCTACCCTGTGTATGGTTCTTATTGCACGTTGTTGGAGGATAAAAAGGGGCTCTAGTGAACTTTTGTAATTATTGCCCCAGACTTCTGCACAATATGTTAAGTATGGCAGAACTAGAGAACAATATAATGAATACAATGCATTATAGTGTAAAAGGAATTTGGCTTTATTAATTATTGAAATGCTTTTAGATACCTTAGTTTGGATATGTCTGATGTGTGATCTTTTAAGAGTTTACAAAACAAGTCGGGAGCTGATACTAAATATTGGACCTGTATAACCCTACTTTGCTTAATTTCTGGGGTAAATGGAAATTGTATATTTGTAGATGTGTTCGAACTGGGGGAAAAAAAGAAACTTGATGTCCATGCATCTCATATTGAAAGGAACCCATTTTTTCGGAGGACTATTTTCCCCTTTTGATGATTGAACTTCTTGCACACATGGTTTCAGCAGGCATCAATCTGGGGTGAGAGTGCCTATTTGCGTGTCGGCCGCTCTGCTTATGTCCACATATTAACATATTACTGGTCTGCTGCCAATCTCATTAGTAAACACATTAGCGCTGGCTGACATCAACACTCGTTACAAGTATCAATCAAGACTGTCATTTAATGAACTCCGATACAGCTAATCTGTCCGGTTGAAGTGCTTCAACGATTGATTTTCCTCATATATCATATTGGGCAAAATATGTTCAATTCCCTTTGACTATTTAGATGTACTTGTGTGACTGTTATGTACATTTTTCCAACTCCTGATCAGATGCTCAACAACAGTTATTTTCACTTTCAATTCCTTTGTTCCTGTACTGTATGCACGGTTTGTGGTTGTCCACCAAAGGGTTCGGAACAAAACGACAGTCTTTGTTATGCAAATGTTAATGGACATGCCGCAGTGAGGCCAAGACAGCAGTCAAAAGAAAGGAGAGCTGCTTGTTCACTCTGTAAGAGTTTGAACCCTTTTTTCACATTTTTTTCCTCTCCTGCACAAAGCTTAGCAGACACACTCAAGTTTATTCAGTGGTGTTAATCTAGATGACCCTGTCAAGGGAAGTCAGAGTTGTTTCAAAAGACATTGAGATTGTTATGGCTAAGAGAACGAAAACTCTTGGAAAAAAACTCGACGATGCATTTGTCAGGGAAATACATTGCTTGATTAAGATTTGAAATAAAAAAATTAGTAGACCCCGTGGATAAACAAACTATGGTGATTGGCTAATGTATTCCTAACCCCAGCTACCCCAGATAAAAACAATAAAGCAACAAATTATTGAACTGTAAGTACTACTTGTGTAATGTACATGCATATGATTAAACAGCATTGTAATTTAATGTACACGTAAAGGAACAAAACACATTTAATTACCTTTGGTGTGACATGACTTGCGCTGGTCGAGTGCGGTAGCGGGTGGATGCAGGTGGGGAGAAGACGTGTATTAAAAATGTATAATGCCTAGCGAGACAAGGGGAGCGATTGGTGTGTCTTTTTCATATTTATTGATGATTGCACGCTTCTTTTCCATGGTTAGCACGTTTTTGCTTCTAAATTTAGCATTACTGCAATCTTGGATCCATAGACTTGCATCATTTTTACTAAATTTATGAGATTTAAAACCGAGTCAAGGGGAAGGTATTGTGGGAGGTAGTGTAGCCAGTAGCATATCTGTATTTTCCTGATGCTGTGACACAAATCAAGAGCAGACCAGCATTTTATGTGAGGTTGACCAATAGGGCAGTGGCTCAGGAGGTAGAGTGCTCGTCTTGGGATCAAGAGATCTCAGTTCGAATCCCGGCTCCTCCGTGTTACATGTCGAAGTGTCCTTGGGTAAGACACTGAACCCCTAATACCCCCAATATGCAGGTTAGCGCCTAACATGGCTGCAAGGCCGCTATTGGGAAATGTGAAGCACACTGTAAAGCGCTTTGGGAAGTCTTGACTTGAAAAGCGCTATATAAATGCGGATCATTTCATTTCATTTCATTTCAAAAAGCATCTTGTTCCACATCTTGTTTTAAGGTGGGGATGCCATACCCCGGGAATCCAGTTTTTAACTTTTTTGTGACCTTTAAATTAATTTTTCGTTGTTACATAGTTTACAATTATTCAGCCGTTAACATCCGAATGGACTCTTCAGGCTGATGGAGGTCTTGACTCGGCCGTTTAATTCTATCATATGACGGAGAATAGCTTTTAAGCGTCTCACATGCGAGAAGACTGACCAACACAAATACAATTAGAGCAATTGTGTCCCTGACCGACAAACTACAATGCTTCAGTCTTCCACTTTCTCCCATTACATTCTTGCATCTCCTTTGATATTTTGTTGTCTTTTGTGTTATCCTCTTCCAAGAAATGCGTTCAACGGAAAAGGTTTGCACAGACACGTATCGATGCTATCGGTATCCATCATGAGATAGCACAGTCCTTCTCTCATCTTGTTTTACTTCTGCGTGATGGTACAGAGTGATAGGGTCGGAAAAGAAAGTAGGATGGATAGGGAGGTTAATGGTTTCTCTTCCTCTCAATCTCGCCCTACTCCTCTGTCGCTATCCATCGGACGTACAATTGGGGTCTGCTGTTTCTTGGTGGTGATTAGAAGAGGGAAGATGGCCCTCTGACTGATTGTCACAGAATCATGTCCGGTTAAAGATGGCATGACCTTCAGAGTCATCGACTGTGTTGCATCCCGTATTGGAACAGAGTATCGGCATTGATGGGAATGAATGAAATGAATACCATTTACTCCGTTCAGATGGCCGTAGAAGTGGATGCCTTAAATATAGACACACAATAACATTTAAGAAAAGGATTTAGTTGGTCAAAAAACATCTGTATCAGAAAGTGTCCAGAAACAGAGCAACAGAGTTTACAAGGATCCTCAGAATTCGAAAACGTCAACGTTACTTCAACACAGGGTCAACTCCACACCACTGTTACGTAATGTTGAAACTCTAACAAGACAGAAAATGAACAAGCCATGAAAAAGGAAATACATAGGGATGCTAACTAGCTGTAACTGGACCAAAAACTGGCCATGTTGGAGCACTAACTCTAGCTAAATAATAACATGATGGGGAAACAACTCTACCTGTTGGCACACTAATTAACTGAAAATGAATAAAAACATGATAGAAAGAAGACGCCGGCCATAGTGGAATACAAACTGGTTCTAACTGAACAAAACAGAGGAAAAAAGAAGACACAGGGAACATACTAACACATGGATAAAACTACATAATGAATATCTTGCGACTTATTAGGACATTTTTGTATCTGCTAAATGTTACTGCGCTACTTTTCATTGCACTACAATGCACTATTTATCAAAACAACTTAGCCCAATCTCCAAGCGCTACCTCATAAATATTTTTTGACTATTTATCCTGACATTCTAGTATCTTATTTTTCTCTTGTAATCATTTTTTTGTGTTTATCCTGCAGTGCCATGGTTAATTTCTTTGCACACAATGCTCACTATGTTTATTACATGAAGACAAATCGATTCAACACAGACTTGCTCTAAAAGAACAAAACATGAAAGGCAGACGGCACTAGAAACATTCTCACACCTGGGCGGAACACTTATGAGAGTGCTTTGACCACTGGACCATGAAATATGACAAGCACAGTGACTGAACAAAACATGAAAGGAGGCAGGTGTAGAATGTGTACCCACCTAACTACCTACGTACCTAACCACCCACCTACCCACCCACCTATCCACCTACCTACCTTGGTCATAATTCCCCCGACAGGGGTGAATGACCGCAAGACAAACACATACACAGACAAAAGAAAATAGGAAAAAGTAGCAAAAAACACAAAAAATTTGACCATGGCCGACCCAAATTCCCAAACACCTAAACAAGTTAAACACCTCGGCACCCGAGTTAATCATGCTTTTGTCCCTCCTGATGAAACTGGACACAAGAAAGCGGCCATGTCACTCGGGTCGGGGTGACACAACACACTCTTTTGTTCAACAGCAGGGCCCGACAGCTTTCACTGGTTTACCCCTGCCGCATCATACGGGTGCCCTGCCCATCCCTTGGAACACGTCTAAACATCCCACTTTCCTTTCACAACACCTCTCCACTCATTCCTATATCCAGCAAGAGCTCAATCTTCCACTACATTTAGACCTTTTTCATGCAGTGCACTCATAACACCATCCATCCACGTCAATCGCGGCCTTCCTCTTGGTCTCCTTACATTTACTTCTGCTCTGTAGAATCTCTTCAAAAGAATAAACAGGGACAATGCTGTTGGGATACTAACTAGCGAAACATGAAAGAAGAAACCACCAGATATTGTTTTTTTACTCTTTATTACATGTTTATCCTGGAGTGTCATGTGTAGTCTCAATGCAAGTAATGGTCATTATGTTATTTATGACAATAAATATGATTCAAATCAATATATACCCCCATGGTGATAAGTAACAGGAATGGCATGACAGAACATGAAACTACCAAATTGACCAAACGAATGGCATAATAGTGGGTAGCAATTAGGAGAGCTTCGAGTACCCTGTTATACTACCAAGTGATATAAAAGAGCAAACTATCAAGTTAGTAAGTAAAATACAAAGTGGTTACATTATAAACAAGCAAACATCTTTGGAATCTGCAATCAAATACATGTACATGACAGGTAAGGTCAGTCCTAAAAAATCAGGCCCGACCTGACCTGGCCCGCGGGTATTGAAGGCCGAACCAGCCCAAGCCCGATGAATTAACTGTTTATATTTTGTTTGCGAGGATTTTTTTATTTAGGAGGAGGAGGGCTTTTCTCATGCCGGAAGCGCGGCAAGTGGAATGGAATCCATCGCGTAGATCCTCCACAAAGAAAAATGAATCGAGAACAATGACTGGTGGATAGCTTAAAAAAGAAAGGGCACCAAAGGAGAAGCCCGGCCCAAACTGGAAAGAATGACTAACATATTGGGCCTTGCCCAAATACAGGTTTGGGCTCGGGCTTAAGATCTTGCCTTAATAGTACATAGGGAAATGCCACTTCAAATTCTAATTATTACTTCAGTAGAAAACCCACTAGCTATTACATCTGCTAGATTGTGATCTTTCCAACTCTCGCGGCTCAGACGTTTACCTTAGAGGAACGTCTGTATTCTCTTCTCTTGTGGCGCTGCATTCTCTTGCACTGGTGACCTGTATACACGGCAGCGGGTCGCTTGGCAGCGCTAATGGAAATGCCAGCCGCGTGGCTCCTCACTCCTCACAAAGTCCATTTACTCAACGGACAGAGTCATTTACTAGGCAGCCGGCCTCTCCTATCCGCACTTAATTAGAAGACCACCAGTCCCCTCTGCCTCGGCCACCAGCGTTTTACCCTGCTCACTCCTTTCCACTTAACATTTTCACTTTTTCAAATGTTTGTTTTTGCTGTTCTTTCAATCCTTTTTCCCGTCCTCGTCTGGTGTCTGTGCTTCAGTCATTGTTTGACACATGGATACCGAAAAGGAAAGGCTTTTCTTTTTCTGCGTATTCGTTTACATCTGGGTAAAAAAAAGGGTAAAACATGTGCTGTAGCTAAGCAAATCCGTTGAAGTTTTTATTACAGAATATTCTGGCAGCAACTCTCTGTATTATTCGCGCATGGATAATGGTTTGCGACCACCACTGGGCATTTAATTTTAGCAGAGCTAGAATCGCACACCTCCCAACAAACTTTTTTTCTGCTGGTCCGCACTCACGGCAAAATGGGATTGGGAATAACTGATTGTGGCCGCACCAGTGCAGTTCTGTAAAGGTGAATATAACGGTAAAACAAGGCCGCCAATCCCAACGAAATTGCGCACTGATGGTCCCCACTCGGAGCAATATGGGATTGGGGATAAGTGATCACAGGTGTGCAAGTAAAGTTCAATAAAGTAAAAAAACATGGCACCAAAAGTGTGCTCTGCTGGTTCCCGATTACAGCAACTTGAGATTGGTGACAAGTGCAGTTATTTAATGGGGAAATAATGGGAAAAAAAAACCTGCCAGGACGAACAAAAGGGTGTTCTGGCGCTCCTCACTCGCCGCTATATGGGAATAGCGGCTGCATGACTGCAGTTCATTAAAGGTGAAATTACTGGCAAAGAAGACCTGAAAACATGACTAAATAGCACTATAATGGCAATAAGGGATAGGGAGTAACGGATCCCAGCTGAACAAGTGCACTTCAATGAAGATGAAAACAATGACAAAAAAGCAGCTGCCAGGCCCTACAAAAGTGCGCTCTTACAGTCACCACTTGCACCAATCTGGGATTGGGCATATTGGATCGGGGCCGCATATGTGCAGTTCAAAAAAGATGAAAATGATGACCTGGCACAACAAAAAGGTTAATGGTGTCTATTTCCAGTAATATGGGATTGGGTATAAAGGATAAGTGTAATTCAATAAAGGTGGAAATAATTGCAAAATAAGAACCAACAAGCTTGTAGCAATATAAGATCTTGGACATTGGATCACTTCAGCTGCCTGATCTGAAAAAGAAAATGTGATCTGCAATTGCGTACACTGGCATTGAGACTTCAATTTTTGTTTTTAATCGCACTGTGGCCGCAAAACAAGGGATTACAATGTTCACATCAACGTACGTATATAGAATTAGCCTCTAATGTCAGATGCCTTATACAAAACATCCCGACTCCATAACAACCATTATTCCTCCAACATTTTTTGTTGATTTTTAAGGAAAGGCTCCAATATTCTATAAAAAGCAGACCGGCCAACACACCCTTTCTTCGTGCTTTACCCAATGCCGCCTGTTTTTAATGCATAAAAAAGGGGGAGATAGCCCCAGCAAGGCGGGACCTTTTACGTGTTTGGCTTTAATAAGCAATGAAAATCCGCGTTAAAAGCTTTACACGTCCTCTGGGTTTGGGGGTGACCGTCACAAAGGCTGTTAGGCGGACTTTTAAAGGCAGGTGATGGCGCCCTGTAAAAACAGATTGGAGAGGAAAGGTGAAAAGTTTGCCGGTAAAAGGAGACGTCGAAGCGGGCCAAGAAAGAGGAACTTGAGTTACTGTGCGGAGGCCGTTGTAAATAAGAGGAGATGGCAAGAGAGAGCAGCGGCCCCGTTTTGCTTTATGAGGTCATTTAAAGGAGTAATGTGGGACGCCGCTGGAAATTGGCTTTCATTAAGAGAGCCATCCAGAGCCACTGTAAGAGGGATGCAGAGACCTTTTTGTTAGCTTGAAAGCCTGTTTTCGTTTTTGTTTCTTTTGTTTTGTTTTTCGTTTCTGAAACTGAAAATGAACTGTATCTTTTTTTTTGTTACTGAAAATTTGGTGCATCTCTTCTAACATCAAACCATGGTTGTACTTTTTCTTAATGGTTAATAACGCTAACAACAACAACAATTATAACATTTGTAATTATAACAACATTAACTCTTTCAATGCCAGATGTTTCTCTCAATGGGAAGTGCCAGCTCCAGCCAATTTTCTCCAATGTAACTAAGGCCTGTAACATGGATCCTTGAAACGTCTTAAAAGGCAGTGAATTCATTATTCTAGAAAAATAAGGCCCTCCTTTTCAAACATTAATATTAATATTTATATTTGTTTCAACTGGAAGATTTATTAAAAACGTAATTTATCATGCATCATGTTAATAATGCCTCATGAATGTAGCAGAGGGCAGCACGGCGGCGCAGTGGTTAGCGCATGTGCAGCGCAGTTCTGAGGTCATGAGATCGAACCTCCTGTGTGTAGTTTGCATGTTCTCCTCGTGGTTGCCTGGGTTTCCTCCGGGCACTCTGGTTTCCTCCCACATTCCAAAAACATGCATGTCAGGATAATTGGCCTTGTCCCTAGGTGTGAATGAGCGGGCAAATTGTGTGTTCCTGTGTGCCCTGCGATTGGCTGGCAACCAGTTCAGGGTGTCCCCTGCCCATTGCCCATTTGCCCCGCGACCCTACTGAGGATAAGCGGTGCAGATAATGGATGGATGGAATGTAACAGAAGAGTTCTTTGGAATTAGTAGTTATCTGCCAGTTTTGACTGAGGATCCAGGAAGAATTGCAAACATCCTTTTTTTTCCCATGTGTAAAACTTTGGAGAGTGATATGTTTTTCTGATGGAAAGTCAAAAAATGTCAAAAAAACAACATCCATCTTTTAAAATTGCCTGTAATTCAGGAGGAGTCTTTTGGGGGGTCTTGTAACACTGTGTTTTTGATGGGCAGAAATCTTTCTAGTTGTAATTCAAATGTACCATCCCGGTTCAGGTTCAGTCTGAAATGTAGGAGTGTCAGTAAATCAACA
The DNA here is from genome assembly GCF_059441175.1 of Urocampus carinirostris. Classification (NCBI taxonomy): domain Eukaryota; kingdom Metazoa; phylum Chordata; class Actinopteri; order Syngnathiformes; family Syngnathidae; genus Urocampus; species Urocampus carinirostris. The sequence continues at coordinate 12,414,338 of NC_142354.1, forward strand.
ATAGGTAAAACCTAATAGAACTTACCCTTCTTTCTGTGCGGAACGGTACCAAAATTATACACCACCTGGTACTGTTCTGCGGCCCGGTAGTTGCCAACCACTGAATTACTGACAGAATCCGACTGAATGAGGCGATTCTGAGGCTTATACCTGTCCTTCTTTCCCCTGCAGGTGGTGAGAGTTCCAGTGGAAAGTTGCGAGCAGTACACGACATGCGGGGAGTGTTTGGGCTCCAGAGACCCTCACTGTGGATGGTGTGTGCTCCACAATGTGTAAGTAGTACATCCGTTTTCGTGGTTAGCATTTTAAAGTGTAACTTGTCATTAGTTTCACCAACTCAATGGTTCTAAAATAGTGGGGCGACCCCCTCCCCTGGGGGTGCGAGGCTCCGTCAAGGCAGGAACGTTTCACTTAGGGACCTTTTTTTTTACTATCCAAGAATAAAGTACAATTTCACCTCCACTACACTAGGGTGCAGCGGCGTTTAAGTGGTGAGTGTTTTGTTTACATTTAGCCTCAATCGAGTGTATTAAGCATATAGTGTAAGCATTGCTTATAAAGTGTAGAAAATAATCAGGAAGCACTACACTAGATGGATAGATAGATAGATAGATAGATAGATAGATAGATAGATAGATAGATAGATAGATAGATAGATAGATAGATAGATAGATAGATAGATACTTTATTCATCCCTGAAGGGAAATTCACATTGGTTAATGGTTGGTTGGTTATTGTAAGTAATTTTGTTTGATTTCAATGCTATTTCCTATTTACTATTGCCTTCAAATCATATATATGTGTGTGAAAACATGTACAGTAAGAATATTCTCAGCTGTTGACAGAATATAGTTGTCCTATGAAGTAAAAATGACTTGACTTGAAGCATCATCACCCCCTATGTCACGTTAGATTTTATAATTATGCATGAAAAAACTTTTCCTTGAAATTTGTCTCTTTAGCTTCTTACGTAATACGATGGCTAAATTCTTAAAAGAGTCAAAGCTACCTTTCTACAACGAATACGCAACATCTCTGTCCATAAGAACACACTGTTACCTTTCAGCATAGAGAAACACAACGCTGATTCTTAGCGTTTACGTAAATTACGTCTTTTTTTTCGCAGAGGAAGACAACGCTAGTTTTGGGCATAGAAGAAGAAATCGCTAGTTTTTTGAGTAAATGTTGCAGTACATTTCGGCACGTTCGGATCACGAAAGTAGCATGACTTGAATTACTGTTTGAATGTTTATTTATTGTAATAATGCTGTTTATTTGTATTTATAATATTTATATATCATGTTTTCTGTCATTCACGGTGAGTCATAAAGTAATTTATTATGTTTTTTTTTTAATTTTATGTAATAGTAATGCCGGCCTACACGCCTTAGTATAATCTAACTTATCGGTATTGTCAGGACCAGAGCGGAAACAGGACCCACTCGCGTAACGTTTACCACAAGTTTTATTGAAGGAACGAGGAAGGGGTGCGCCCATGCTCCGAAGTTCGCTGGACGCAGGAAGCGGGTCGCTCTAGTATTCGGCTTGTGATTCGAACACGGAAGTGGATCTTCCGTGGCGAGCGATGGCGGTGTCAGGCCAGAAAAATGTGTCAGTAGCAAGGAGAGGAGAGCAAAAACGTGGCCGCGGTCGGAAGCGAGTCGTTATCCAGGAAAGGAGGGTAGACGTGGTCGGGGGACAAAAAGCGGTCGAAAGCCAGGACAGGAGAGTAGACGTGATCGGGATCAAAACGGGTCGTAGCCGCAGACAAACGGGAGCAAAACAGGACAGGCGAGGTTTAAGGTCGATAAAGGCTTGCCTTGAACACACAGAGATTTGCAGATGGACTGATAAGAAGGGGATTGACGGGACAGTGTTTAAATAGTGGGGAAGCCAATCTGTCAAAAAGCTACAGCCGGCGCCACACGGGCGGGGCCAATAGGGCTATAGGGTTATTGAAATATGACAATATGAACATGAGAAATATGAAAATACAGAAAATGCCTACTTGACTAATGTTTCTGTAATCACCAATCAGGACAATCTATGCAATCTGGCTAGGAATTTTCCGTGTATACGTAAATGGCCGTCACTTGACATCTTCTTCCTGTGGCAACAAAATTACCTTTTTACACTGAGTGAGTTTCAGCGACAATTACCCGTCAATGAAGAAGTGACAGGAAGTCCGCAAGCTTCTTTTGCTTGATTTCGTCTCCGGCCTTGTTAATTAAAGCTCGAAGACTTATCAGCGCGTTGGCTTTGCTTCATCATTAAAATGACAACATGGGGATGGGCTTGCACCGGCGATAACTTGCCGTTTGGCCGTCGCGCCGTTGCATGTCGTGAGCGCGTTGCCAAATCGGGCAAAAGCCCTGCAGATAATACGGGAGGAATATTAATGGGAAAATAATTTATAAGACTCGTTTCGGGCCTTTGTCGCCTTCAGCCACGTCTTATTAATTGGTATGATCTTTTTAATAAGAAGTAGAATGCAGATGGGCCCACCCTATTTTTTAAGGTACTATACAGATGCAGTCGAGCCCTACGGCTACCACATGAATCCATTCTTAGGGGGATCGATAAGGGAAATTGCCATATTGCGGGGGCTAAAAACCTATAATAATTAGCACAGAACCCTCAGTACCCCAATCAAAACATTAAAATAAAAACAAATCTGTGTCATAATTATTAACTATGTGTGATATAAACACATTTGTTTAAATACTATTATGAATAGATGTATATGTAAATGATTAAAAGGAAAATGAATTTCCATTGCTGGTATCTGAGCTGGTACAGTGGAGTTTGTGGGTGGATGCAGAGGGGGGAAAGAATAGGTGCATTAAAAACAAAACATTTCCCTTGCCAGGGTTTCATGCCCTTGATTTCCTTGCCTTAACTGCCTCTTTATAATGAATAATCATCGATTGTTTACATGAGGGGTTTCCAATGTGGTGTCCCCTTAAAGACGGAAGAGGTGCTTGGGGACCTGTTCTGAAGATAGCTCACCAGTGCTGGGTCATTGTTATTTTCTACTAAAATGTTTTTATTTAGTGGTAGGCTAAGTCTATTTAAACCTACTTCATTTATTAACCAGCTAATAATATAGTAACTACATAATAATAACGTGATAAGTTACTTTATTAGAAATGCATCCTAATATGGGGGCCCTCGTTAGTAACAAAATGTAGCTCTCGACTTGTATTTTTTTTGTATTTCTTGTCAATTGCAAGCTTTGTTGTTATTGTGTTTTCGCTTCTCCCTTTAGCATCACTGCTAGCCTTGGGACCTATAGCGATTATATACGGTACCCCAAAAGAAATATACAGTATTACCTCGATGACTCGTAGTCTTAACGAAGCACGCGAGATTTTGAACTTAGCAGAGAAAAATGAATTGCTAGAAGTTCATATCTGTATTTTCAAGACGCCGTGACGCTAACCAATAGTGGACCGGCATTTTCTGTGATGTCGACCAATAGCAGGCAGTCGTCTTAAAAACATGACTCATTCGACGAACAATGCAAATTTAAATTTGTATGTTTTTGGGGACGCAAAAGAATTTGTTGTCAAAGGTATATTGTGGTGGGACTACTGTTAGAAAAACATCATAAAGCGAGGGTGCCGTATCCCGGGGCTCTACTGTAGCAGGTGTGGCAGAAAATGATCCTCCTCACCCCATGACAAATGCCAAGGTGGGGGTGCAACTTTCTATGAAACGGTTAGCATCTTCCCTGCCCGCCTCTTTATTATTGTCAATCCTTCACCGTGTGCCACATCAGCTCTTTTCACTCACTCCCGGGACCGACTGTTGTTAGCAGCGAGGTGAAGTGATAGCTAATACATTATGAATAGTTATTAGTCAAACTGCTTTGCGGCGAGGGAGGCTTTTTTTTTTTCCGCTCTCCCTTTCTCGTCATCGACTGCTCGGTAATAAGTGTCGGAAATTGCTGACCCTTTTTGATATGCGGCGGGTTTGAATTGTATCGTTTTTACAACCCCGTGAAACTTTAATGGTCGCATATATTTATATATATTTCCCGACGAGTCGGAATTGGGCGGGACTGTAAAGGGAACAGACGAGGGTGACGGGGGTAACGATGTTTAGGTCTGCGGTAATGGCCGTGGCGAGCGGTGAGCTCATTTGTCTTCTGTTATTGCTCTGGTTTTCTACGTGAAGGTGATTGTTCTGCATCTTCGTCTTCTTTCCCAACAACTGTCGGATCATCTAACTGCTCCCCTTTTTTCTTTTTTTTTGTTCTTTCTTTGTTTCCCTTCTTTTTTTCTTTCTTTCTTTCTGTTCTCTTTTTTCTTCATTTCCCTTCTTTCTTTCTCTTTCTTTCTGTTCTCTCTCTTTCTTTATTTTCCTTCTTTCTTTACATTTTTTCTTTCTTTCTTTCTGTTCTTTTTTTGTTCTTTCTTTCATTCTTTCTTTACATTTTCCCTTTGTTTCTTTCTCTCCCTTCTTTCTTTCTTTCTTTCCGTTCTTTCTTTCTTTATATTCTTTCTTTCTTTCCATTCTGTCTTTGTTTCTTTCCCTTCTTTCTTTTCTTTCTTGCCGTTCTTTCTTTCGGTCCCTTTTTCTCGTTCTTTCTGGTCTTTGATCTTTCTTTCCATTCTTTCCGTTCCTCCTTTCTTTGTATTCTTTTTCTTGTGTTCTTTCGTTTTATGTGTTTTTTTTCTGTATTTCTTTCAATAATTTCTTTTTTCTGTTCTTTCCTTCCTTTCTTTTCTTTCTTTGTTTCTGTTATTCATTTCTATCTTTTCTCTCTATCTGCTCTTTCTTTCCTTTGTCCCTTTTTTTCTTTTTCCTTTTCTCTATATCTCGTTCTCCTTCTTTTTTTCTCTTTCTCCCTCTTTATCTCTCTATCTCTGTTTTACTTTTTCTCTCTGTCTCCCTCTCTTTCTTTTTCGCTGTATCTCTCTCTCTCTCTCTCTCTCTCTCTCTCTCTTACTCTATTTCTCTCTATCTTTCTCTATTTTTCTCTTTCTCTTTCTCTCTCAACTTCCACTTTTCCTTTTCTTAGATGCTCCCGCAAGGACCGTTGCGAAAGGGCCGGAGAACCGCAGAGGTTTGCGACAGACCAGAGGCAGTGCGTGGAACTCAGCGTTCAGCCCAAGAATATTTCCGTCACTATGTCTGAAGTGCAGGTAAGCTTGCTTATCGATGGTCAACTCTTAAAGGGGGTTTCTTTACAATAAAGAAAACATGTTTGTGCTGTAGGAACATCATGTTTACCGTGGCTAAGATGATACTTTGTACAGTTTATAAATATATATTTCAAACATATGCCATGGATTTAAGACAAATGTATTCACAAATACATGGCTTTTGATAGCAGATAAGTACTAGATAATAGATGAGCTTGATCACAGTACAAATTTTTGAGCAAACTTTGAGGTGTAGGCCACATAGAGTTCAAAATTTGCAAACATCTGGATTTTTTGCTTACACGGTCTCCAATCTGATACCTTGGAAAGACTGGGAAAAAGGATAACGTATCCCTATCACATATCAATTTGATCACATGCCAATTATAAATAAATGTACATGCAAGCATCTACAAGTACACAATATATTTCATTTTATATTTATTTAAAAATAACCATTTCTTCAAATTTGTTTTGAAACATCCAAAATTAAATCAAAGTCATTTTTTTTTAAATTATGGATGGAAACGCATAATAGGGCAATTTCAGATGTGTGTTTTTGCATGGAATTTCATGTCAATTTTGATGAAAAAAATAAATACTTAAGGGAAAAAAAGAAAGAACACAAAAACATACCCAAGTATGAGCAAATTGGCCTTGAGCGTAGCACACAAGAAGGGGACAAGATCGGCACCGAAACAACATGTAACTCCTAGTCCTTTTTTTCAATTATATATATGACCATTATCCTTTTTTTTATTTTACAACCCCTGAGCCAGCCTAATTCTAAGTTCCATAGTCGCATAAGATCGCAGATTTTCGTTTTTGCCACCATAACGTCAAACACAAATATTTGTTTCAAAAAGGAAAGGGAGTTGCTGTTTAAAGTAAAGTATTGGCTATCTTGTTCTTACAACAAGCTTTATCCCTCAAAGTCATCAAAGCTATAGCTTGAAGTTCTGTTAAAAAACTGACGTTTGCTTGTAGTTTTAGATTGAGTTGATTAGTTTTGTCATTAGGAATTGCCAGAAGCATCGATATAAGAGGTGTCATAAGTTTAATGTTCAGTAGATGCTTAAAATAAGGAGAGAAGACATCAATGGAGCATGCAAGAACAGGGGAGCTTCAGAAATACATTTCAACCTGTTCTAAAGGTCTTCCCCTGAGCCCTTTCTTTTTATTGCAGCCTCAACGTTACAAAACCAGATCTGCTCTAAAGAGTGTGATATCAAAGAACTCCAACATGATTGGCCGGTAGTGACTATGATGTAAGAAGTTTATAATAGTGAAAGCAACGGGCAACAGAGCGCGTCAAGTCAAAGTCAAAATAAATCACAAAACGTGATCTCCTGAAATACAATTTGCAGTTATCCAATATTGAAAATCGAACAAATCCACCAGATGGAAAATATAGAGTTATTATCATTAATTTAATCACAGAAATTTGCTTAATAGGGTTTTTTTATGGAACAAATGAACCTCGTAGATCAAGAGACTACAGTACATTTGCATTTCTGTAGTTCAACCACGTAAAGCAATTCCGGGAGTGCTACATCAATAAAGTGTGCCGTCTACATTTTTACTACCTAAAGCATAACACGGAATGGACCCGACATGTCTTTTACTGAAGAAACCCCCCTCACCAAACTGAAGTAAACACAGGTTCTTGGTGCACATTAACACAGACATTAACCTTGCTATAATTCTAATAGCTGCCATTGTAACAGATGCGCACACAAATGACTCCGCCCTTTGCACACCCCACTTTCATGCTCCCCTCCTCCAGCAGCCATTAACCCCCTCGTATGATATCTTATAACAATCCATGTCCACCTTGTCCTTGCATCGATCTCGTCCTGATTGCCTCGGCGTCTCTTTCCGAAGCTGGTGCTCCAGGCTCGTAACGTGCCCGATCTATCAGCGGGGGTCAACTGCTCCTTCGAGGACTACGTGGAGACCGAGGGGCTCATCCAAGGCGGATACATTTACTGCTTCTCTCCCTCCGCCCGCGACGTCATCCCCATCACCCGGAACAAAGGTACGAACGATTGGCAAGGTGTTGGAATTGCTTCCAGTCTGACTGCCTCCGCATTCAAATCGAATCAAATTTTATTCGTAAAGCCCTTTAAGCCAATGAATTGCCACTCAATTTGCTATGAAAAACGGTGAGTGTGAAATAAGAAGATATAAATCCCCAACTTTTTTCCCACCCAACAGTCAGGAACACAAAATACAAAGACACAATAAATTGCTAAAAACAAAATGGAAAAAAAAGAATAAAACAATTTCATACTAAAATAAACACACTAATGGCAAGGCACAGACTAACCATGTGAGAAACTGGACCTGGGGCAGGCTCATCCACACTGATAGGAATGGATATGTCATGTTCACCGATGTGAATCACCTGTACCCACTCATTTGGCGCCAATCGCTGCGGGCTCTGATTGGCTCCCAGTCCCTATTTAAACCCAGTCCTATCAATCCCCTGTTGTCAGTCCGTCTGCGAACCTCTGTCTATACTAGGCAAGCCTTTTTTTCGACCTTGACTCCTGCGTGCACCGTTTTTGCTCCCGTTTGTCTCCGGCTACGACCTGTTTTGATTCCGACCACGTCTGCCCTCCTGTCCCGGCTTACGACCTGTTTCTGACCACGACCACGTTTTTGATCTCCCAGTCCCGGCTACCGACCAGTTTTTCCGTCCCTGACACCGGCATCGCCCGCTACGGTAGATCCACTTCCATGTTCGGATCACAATCCGAGTACGAGAGCGACCTGCTTCCCGCGTCCAGCAAACATCGGATCGCGCCCGCTGCCCTTCCTTTTTCTTTAAATACAATTTTGAGAAAACGTTACGCTATTGGGTCTACCCTGTGTGCTGGTTGTGACAGGATAACCCTCAGAAAAACAGATTTTCAGCCATCAAAGCACACCATGTCAGTGTGGGACCTATTCGACCTAAAGGGAACACTGAAATAGTAAAAATGATCAATTAAAAGACGTGGGTCTTGAGCCTCTTCAAAATATCAAAGATCGCTGCAAACCTGATGTCCTCTGGCAGACCCTTCCATAAGTGAGGACTAAAGTGGCTGAATGCTGCTTCACTATAGGTTTTGTTCCTCACACCAGGAACAGTTAACAAGCCGCTGCAAAAGGACCTCAGGGACCATGAGGGCTGATATAATAAAAGCAGATCAGACATTTCGGATGTCCCAAGACCGTTAAGCCATTTAAAAACTAGTAAACGCATGGTGAGCCAATACAGCGGTTTTAAAACTGGTGTAATATAATTCCTACACCGGGTTCTCTAAGCACATGTGCTGCTCATTTTTGAAGTCGCTGCAAACTGGCTTTTGCTTCCTTTGTTCTTTTTGGAAAGCCGGGAGAACAGGGCATTACAGTAATCCAAACAAGATGGTATCAAAGCACCACTGTGTTGTCCTTAGAGAGACTCTGGCTATATTCATTAGATCAGGGGTCAGCAACCTTTTCGGTGTGGAATGCGACTTTCAAATGTCCTGTAAATCAGTGTGCCACACCAAGATTGATGACTTGCACAACAATTTTTTTTTATCCAACAGAGCTGTCATTTTACACCAGTCCGAATAAACAACATGGATATACATTGAAATTGTATAACTGACCAGTTTATTTTCCACTATTCTTGTTCATCAACAAACTAAAAAATTACTTTGAGCAACACGTGGAAAGGCCTGTAGACATCCATGACTTCAACTTTTCCTCATCAACAATGAACTACAATCAAAATCAAGTGATATGGGGGGGATTTTTTAAGGGTTATTGTTCTATCTTCTTTATTCATTATCCATTATCCGTTATCGTCAGTTCATAATACGCTACAAAGCCTAGGAGCCGGGACTCTTACTCTCAGCCAAAAGCCCAAGCTAAGGTCATAGCCTTAAAGCCTTGCTGCAATCAAGCATATTCACAATTCTATCGTTACGTACCGATACATTTGGGTTCTCATAATCAAATGATATTTTTTGGTTTGAACAAATTTATTGACACTAATAACAGAAAACAATCATGACAATCTCAACAGCAATTAAGCACATTCACAATCTTATATTCCAATATGACGTTTTTAACAGCAAACACAAAGTGAGGTTTGAACAACCCTTCTCGAAAATCTTATTAGCAATCAAGCATATTCACAATTTAATTATATAACATCTTTGTTAGTGTCAATAGATCCGTCCAGGCCAAAGCCGATTGTCCTCGGTCTGAACAAATCCACCGACACCAACAGCAGCAAAACAAACACGACAATCTCAACAGCCATCAAGCATATTCACAATTTTTTTATATCTGACAATATGACGTGACAATATGACGTTTTAACATTTTTTCCTGACATTTTCAACATCAATTAAACAATTTCAGAGTTATTTTCTTTTAACAGTAGTTAACCAGCGTGTAAAAGGCAATACTATTGTGCAAGGGCATGGACTGCTACCATACCATTCATCAATAAAATCTTATTTTAGAAACTATGAAAACACAGACCTTTAATATGCAGTGGGACCTCGCTACTTCGCGGTTCCACGTTCGCGTGTTCAGAGCTTCGCGGGTCTAAAAAATAATATTAATAAAATAAAATATTTTATTTTATTTTTTAAGCATTTTTGAAGGGGCGTCGCTACTTTGCGGATTTTCACTTTTCGCGGGTGGTTTTGGTCCCCATTTACCGCGATAACCGGGGGATTACTGTATTCACCATCAGTAAATGGTTTTGCGTGCTTTGCCATGCAGTGAGCAATGTGATAGCTTGCTTCAGTGGTGGCGTTTGTAGCAGTGACAAATGCTTTCAGGGTCTGTTTGCTTGCCGTACCTGGACACAACGCGTTTTAATGTCTCCGCCTTTCCAGACTCGTCCTTGAATTCATGTTCATGTTTCTTCTCGTAATGACGCTTAACACTTGTTCACGTGCGAGGTACAATGCTCTCGAGGAAAATGCACAAACAGCACGGTCATTTTTTGCACCAATCCTCAGTCATCTGTCCACGCTGGCTGAAAAGAACGAGATTTATTCACTGGAGGAGCTGTTTTTTTTCCGTTCATTTATCGCGTGACGGTGTTTCTGTGGCTGGGTTAAAACACGGATCTTTCCTCCTCTGCGAGGTGCGGCGCAGACACGCTCACAAACGGGGCAGAGGAGGAGGAGGGGCATTACCGTAAAGCCTCTGAATAAGAAATAATAATAAATAAGCGCGCAACTGAAAATGTTTGAATTTCACCTAAAAATGCGCATGAAAAAAAAAAAATCATTATTATTTTGCCGTGCGCTCGCGTGCCACTGGTTAATCCCTCGTGTGCCACTGTTGGCACGCGTGTCTTAGGTTGCCGACCCCTGCTTTAGATGATGAAACACAGTTTTAGTTATATTTTTGAAATGTGGAATAAATTTGAGCTCAGAATAAAAAGTAATGCCTACATTTTTAACACAATCTCAAGGTCCAAAATCTTGTAGTTTTGGTAAAAGTTTCTGTTTCTGACTTTCAGGACTGATGATCTCTCTTTTGTCCGGGTTGTAACTATGGAAAATGTTGTCAGACCTCTTTGTTCTAAGATGATGTTTTCTTCTGAAAACAAATACAGCTGAATAAAAAAAAACAGTTTCTAAAACTTTGCTTAATAATAATAAGTTGGACTCTGGAAGGCACTTTTGGCTCATTGTCATGCTGTTAATGTCATGACTACTGATGCGAGGCACCTGCCTCGGACACTGATTGGCTCCCTGCCACTATTCAAACCCCCGACTTTCTGTCACCGGTTGTCAGTCTGTCTGCGAACCTCAGTTCACGCTAGGCAAGCTTTTCGACCCTGACTCTCTCATGTTCTGGCCCTTGTCTGTTTCTCTGCTTCGACCCATTTTCTGATCTCGACCCTGTTTTTTGCTCTCCTGTCCCGGCTACTGACCTGTTTTTTCCGCTCCCGACACCGCCATTGCTCGCCATGGAAATACCACTTCCGCATCTGAGCAACTTGCTCCCCGCGACCAGCGATCTCCGGATCGTGTGCGCAATCCTTTCCCTTCCCAATAAAACTAAGCGAAACGCACGCAAGTGGGTTCTGTCTCCGTTCTGGTCCTGACAGTTAATTAATCAGCATGTGCTGATGTCCCCCCAAAGGGTCTTTTTTTTACCATGCAATCGGAAAAGCGTGCAGCTGAGCAGCCAGCAGAAAATATCAGTGGCACTTTTTTCCACGATTTGCTTAGTGTGACTCCATCCAGAATACCTTGTCATTACCGATAATTCTCGGCGGTTCCGTTTCAAAGCATCCTAACTCAGGTTTGCATTCTTTCCCGTCTGAAAATAGCACTGTTTTTGAATTCCCATTATCATGCATTATGCACCGTTGTCAGATTCACTTATTTCTTTTTTCTTCGCTTGGGAAGGACACTGTTTGTGTCTCTAACTTTGTTTCAAAGGGGAAGGGTGATTATTGATGGATTTAGAAACAGCTGCTTCCTCTTGTTTCCAGCACGGACGGTGTCACGTTTTTATGCCACTCAGTTGATGGACATATTCAAGGCGACAAAGCTTTATTTGCAAATTGAAATTTATAATGTTATGGGTACAGCAAACAATAGTTGTATTAATTATAATATATTATTATAATATATTCTGCCTATACATGCCCACATTTTTTGTGTCAATATTGTGTAAATTATATTTTCTTTTCTTTTAATCCTCACAGTAAAATGTGAACTGGAGTGCCACGTCCAATTTCGTTGTCACAATATGTTCAACCCATTTTGTAACAATGATAATAAAGGTATATTTTATTCTATTCTATTTTGTACATAGCTTTTTTTCATTTTGTAGCTAGTAGTGCAAAAACATTTAACACATTGACAACTGATCAATATATCAATCGACATTTTTCAAAATGCATGGATTATTTGGATTGAATTTGTCCGAGGGTTGTCTCTTTTTTTGTCTCTTGGGTCTTAAACTGTTGATATTTTCCCCCTTGTACCGTCCTCCATGGGATGCACCAAAATTAAAATTTGGGACCAATAATCAAAAATGTGAAACGTTTGGTCAAAAACTTAACATTAAACTTTTTTTAACATTTTTAAATGTAAAAAAACAAACTTATTTTGCACTGACTAGCTAACACAGGTGCTATATACAGACGCTGCCCTACTTTGTTCGTGAGTTGCTTCAGTGCCCTATTTTTTTTTTGTTTAAGATTCATATAAGTATATTTAAGGCTTCTATAAGTAACCTGTATTGTTTTGAAACTGAAAAATAAAAAAAATAATAATATGCTCCATAACGTTACAAACTAGGCTGAATGATAAAGCATAGTACTGAAAAACAAAGCCACACATTAGGCGTTGACATTCTGTGGTCTGTAAAGCCCTTTGAGACTTCTTGTGATTAAGGGCTATACTAATAAACATGACTTGACTTTAAAGAAGTTGAGTTTAACTTACTTTTGGAAGATGTGCTTCAAGAAGTCCTCTTCCATAGTAAAAAGTGGCTGAAAAACAGCGTTCCGACCATTTTCTCAACAGCATCAGGCTTCCTTATGCCACTTTCATAAGAAACGGCTCACCTCTTTACACTTTACACCAACCATAATGAATGGATGCACGAGATATTAAACAATAAAAACGTCATAGTTCTTAGTGTGCTAGAGGTACAGTGCAGTGTGAATACACACAAACCAGGAAGTAGAACCCTGATTTCTTCTTTGGGTGGATGCTGGGCACAGCGCCACCACACGCCGGTAGCGGTGGAAAGAAGCACTACACTAATGTCCAGTACTCGGAAAAAGGTGCACACGATACAAAATGTAACTTGCAATGTCTGGATATTTTTCGACATCTCGAAAAAAATGTTCGTATCTACCGTTTTGCGTAAATAGAATGGTCGTAGGTTGGGAGTCTGTATATTCTCATAAAACAACAAAATGGCATCTGAGTGCTTGAAAAAATCTAGGAATACAACAAAGAGATACAAAAAAATAACTGCTGAGGGATCAAAAATGCAAATAACACAGGTAAGTTTATTATATTTTAATTAAAGTGGCTGCTTATAAATTAGAAATAGATAGTTCATTTCATTTCATTTCATAGTTACAACGCACAATCTCATGGATATGGGTGTTATTGTGACAATAAAATGGGATGATGGTGGTGCTGTAGGAGGTGCAGTCTAATGCAACAAATGAGTCTCTTTCCTGTCCTGAAAATAAATAAAAGAAAATTAAACTTTTGCCTTACGTAGCTTAGTACCAAATAATCGACTCCAAGGTCGAGCAAATTGAATGTCACGCACGAAGTTCGTGTTTACAAATGGAAACTCCTGAAATTAGGTGTTATCATGTAAACATTAGCAAATGTCCCACTAGCGGCTAACACAAATGAAAAGACGTGAAAGAACACACAACTTTTTAAGTAAATTTCTTTTTGTCAAAAACTTGGCAGATCTCCTTTTTTAATAAGCAGCCTCACCGTGCATCAACTCCACCCCAAGTGAAAGCCAGCTTCGGAGGGCTCCCCTCACTTAAGATGATTAATTTGTTGCATCCCTATAGAAAATTAGATGTCTTTTGTCCATTTTTTAAAATTCATTTACAAATTATTTTACATTTCACCAATGAATGGACAAACTAATAACACGAAATAATGATATAACAATACAGGTTAGGTAGGCTTGCTTGAAATCCATTAAAAAGCTTCAATTTTAATGTTGTGTTATCAAGGATTGAAAAGTGCTTATACATTATGAAGTGCTTGTAAATGCTTGAGATTCTTGCCATGTTTCACAACAAGTCTGCTTAAAGATGAGACCTGTGCCCGCTCATTTGGTGTCAGCCGCTGCGGGCTATGTGATTGGCTCTCTGTCCCTTTTTAAGCCCGGTCCTGTCACTCTCCTTTGGTCAGTCCGTCTGCGAACATCTGTTGATACAAGGCAAGCCTTTTTGACCCTGACTCCCCCTGTCCCATTTTTGCTCCCGTTTTTTTCACCTGTCCGTTCCTGATCTCCCCGTCTGTCTCCGCTACGACCCGTTTTTTTATCCCGACCACGTCTGCTCTCCCATCCTGGCTTACGACCCGTTTCTGACCCCGACCACGTTTCTGCTCTCCTGTCCTGGCTACCCACCTGTTTTTCCATCCCTGAAACCGCCATCGCCCGCTACGGAAGATCTACTTCTGTATTCAGATCACAATCCGATTGCGAGAGCGACTTGCTTCCCGCGTCCAGCGATCACCGGATCGTGGGCGCAGCCCTCCCTCTTTCTTTCAATAAAAAATGTGGTAAACGTTACGCAATCTGGTCCTGATTCCATTCTGGTCGTGACACCGGTGGCTTTGCTTTGTCATTGCATTTCTTTCCTCATGCTTAATGGCAGTTTCCATTAGTTTGTAAGGCATTTTCCTATGAAACTTCATCGCCCCCAAGAGGCACTATTAAATGCTTATAAGTATTACTTATCAATCATAGACGTTTATGATGGGCCGTGCAAAACATTAACATAGTTTCCCAGTGGTACATTGTAATGGGAAGAACTTTGTAACTGTAACTGAAAATGTAAGATACAAACAGCTTTATTATTCACATACTTATTGTTCAATTCCCCAAAATTGTTTGTTTAATCTCTAAAAAGGTTTTTTTTTAAACTCTATTTGTGTCTTCCTCTTCCAGGTGACAAACGGGTGGTAAAGCTCTATCTGAAATCCAAGGAAACGGGCAAGAAATTCGCCAGCGTGGATTTCGTGTTCTACAACTGCAGCGTCCACCATTCGTAAGTTCAGACAGTCCATCGAGAAGACGTTCAATGTCCTCATTGCTCTTTAAGTTTCATGGAGTTGTTTGCCGCTCTCTTTTACGCGTTTCGTCCGGCCGACATCTCTCCCGCGGGACGGTTCGCACCATAAACACCCGTCTCTCTTTGACATCGACGGGGGCTATCGGGTTACCATAGAGTGAAAAATCAAACAGCATGCATAGATGTAACGATTGGGATATGAGATGGTCATTCTAGTCTTATCGTCATAACCCATGACACATACTAATAAATCATTAATTATTAATTCATTTGTGGGCTGTTTTGTAATCCTGTCTTTTGTTGTGAAACCTTTCTCCACCCAGTAGCTTTTCTCTTTATTAAGAAGGCAGTGAAATGCTTAATTCCGGTGAATTTTTTGATATTGAACATAATTGGCGCTATTCTCCTTATCTCCTCAAGAGATCTTTTCCTCCTCATGCCATGAGGCTCTTTAACTCTACCCGGCAGAGTAAAAGCCAACAGTAAACCACACCACCTACATTGCATTTTACCGAATTTTATTGCAATATGTATTCTGTGTAGCACTATTTAGTTATTCAATATAACACGCTACAGTGGGCATTTGCACGTCACACTGGGTATTTGTATATTGTATTCTTTTTGCTTTATTATTGTATTGTTCTCAGCTCAGGGATGCTGCTGGAAATGGGAATTTCCCTTCGGGGATGAATACAGTATCTATCTATCTATCTATCGATCTATCTATCATAAAACAATGCTGGAAAGGTACTCAATTTAAACAGCTGTATTTTACGTGAATATTCTTACGGGATTTTTCACAGCTGTAGTTGAAATCTACTTTCATGGAAAAGGCTGCAGCTATCCAATATCAAATTTTAAAAAAAAAGGAAAAAGTAGCGAAAAACGCAACATTTTTTGGACCATGGCCAACCCAAATGACCAAACACCCAAACAAGTGAAGCACCTCGGCACCTAAGTTGGTCATGCCTTCGTCCCTCCAGATGAAACAGGACACAAGAAAGCGGCCATGTCATTCGTGTCAGGGTGACACAACACACTCTTCTGTTCAACAGCAGGGCCCGACAGCTTTCGCTGGTTTACCCCTGCCGCATCATACAGGTGCCCTGCCCATCCCTTAGAATGCGTCTAAACATGCCACTATCCTTTTACAACACCTCTGCACTCATTACTATCACCAACAACCAACTGTATATGTAAAGTATTTTAAATAATCAACGTTTTTTTTTTTTTGCCTGAGTCGATGATGCTTGTCGCTAATAGCAACGGCCGTGTTGAGAAAGTTACGATCACAAAGCTATCACTCAGGCCTACATTGAGTACTTCCTACAAAAAAGACAAAATATTAGATTGCAGAGCAATCAATTCATTAAAGTGAGTCTCCTCTGCATTAGGGTACCTGAGTATGTCTCTATTTATATTTTCTTCAGTCAAGTGTTCAGTCCCGCTGCTGAATCCAGGCTTATATAATCCTTGGGCTCTGAATCGAATCACCCCGATGACTCCCCCCCCCGAAGTGGCAGGATCTCCCTCTGTCCAGTCGCGGCTGAGCCAGTGTAGGCTAAAACGTCTGGTGGGGTATTAGCCCCAAAGCGGCAGATGGCACTCAGGGCCCCGGGATACCTCAGGGCACCGTCTCGGCCTCCCTCTGGATATCAGTTGAGCCTCCTTGGGGGATTGTCCAGAAACGAGACTCGTGCTTTTGCACGCCACGGCCACACCTCTCCTTGCTCTCTCGCTTATTGCCAGTTTAAGCTCCGATTGTCACGGACACCTTATCCCTCTCTCGGACCTTTGACCTGCTTGCTCGATTTTGCATTTGCAGATCCCCCACCCCTGCCGGTCCCGACACGACGGGTTTAAAGGCTCTCAAACAGATTTGTTTTCTGAGAACATGTAGTGTAGCATCCCCACAAGGATGCAAATACTGTATGTTGCTGAATATTCTACAGGCGACTCGAGATATTTTGTCTTGTTTCCTGTAAAGCTGTGACGCAATTGATGGAACACAAGGTTTTCAAAATGCAGGGTTTCTACGGGTGCTTGAAATTGCTGAAAATGTTAGAATTTTAATATTGTGTTTTCAAGGTTCAACGCGTTCTAAGGGATGGGCAGGGCACCTGTATGATGCGGCAGGGGTAAACCAGTGAAAGCTGTCGGGCCCTGCTGTTGAACAGAAGAGTGTGTTGTTTCACCCTGACCTAAGTGAAACTGCCGCTTTCTTGTGTCCCGTTTCATCTGGAGGGACGAAAGCATGACCAACTTAGGTGCAGAGATGGGTGTTTGGGCATTTGGGTTGGCCATGGTCCCCAAAAAATCTTGTGCATGTTTTTTGCTACTTTTTCACTTTATTTATTTTCTTTGTTTTTATGTGTTTGTCTTGCTGTCGTTCACCCTTCTCAAGGGATATGACCAGTGTAGATAGATAGATAGATAGATCGTTTTCATGGTCAGAAAAATGCTTGAATTTTGGGTGATGTGCTTGAAAATGCTTGACATTGTCGCCTATGCCATGTTTCTTGGGAGTCCGACTGTTTAGGCCACGTAATAAGTAAATACATTTATTTATTTTTAAATAGTGCGAGAAAATGACGCCGACACGCCTGCTCTTGTGGCTTGTCATTATAGTGTTGTCATGTGAAGCGTCACTGCCCTCTACCGGTCGCACCCAAGAGGACAGCTCTATTTAGAAAACAGGCTCTTTTGGCTCGGCTCACTGAGAAGAGCCAGCTCCCAAACTGCTCGTCAGATTTTTATTTTTATTTTTTCATGATATACTATCAATAATTATAAAATATTATGCACCAAATTTTCAAGTACTAAATCGTTTCATATTTTTTGCAGTGCATCCTTAAAAACCCTTGAAATATAAATCAAAATATTCACAGATCTACAAAAAAGTAGCTTTTTACACACTGAACAGGTTTGTAATCAAACAACACAAAATCCCTGGAAATGAAAATGTAACCTATTAACTCGACAGACTTTATTTTCGTCATCAAAGTCAACAACAACAAAAAAAACATTATATTGATGGGCGTTGAATTTGTTTCTTTGAGGCTACTGGAAAAATAGGCCCTGGAAGTGCTTGAATCTGGCCAAAATAAGGTGCACGAACCCTGAAAATGGCAAATCCCATTAACACAACAAGTGCGACCAGCTTTGAAACAGTCAGAGATTGTTGTGGACAAGGCTTCTCTCGGTTTGCGTTCGGACTTTACAGGCCTTTTCTTACTTTAACTATTTTCAGGCTACACTAACAAAAAACCCGAGAACGAGCATGAAATCACTCCCCAACTACCCCTTTTCCTGCTTCCTAATGTGTTGTGAGTCCTGGAACAGCGGTGCTAGAAATAAGATAAAAGCAGCTAGGTGTGGTGGGAAAAAATACAAGGGGTCTTTGAACTCAATTTGGCATTGTTAACACATACGTACTAGAGAAAAATATTCTACTTTCAACGTTTTAAATACACCTCAACAGACCCACCTTTAAAACTATCGTAACCTAATTAACACGTAAAACAATATGGCGACTGCTGTTACCCTTATGACATTACAGCTCAGGATCTCAAATATCAAGACAAGACATGCAGTCTTCAAAATGCATTATTTCTGTAAATAATTGAAATATTCCTCTTTCCCCACTTTTTGCATGTTCAAGTATCTGAGGATGCCTTGCTTTACAACCCCTAATGATCTCCCATAAGAACAGTGATATTTGCCTCTTTATTCCCGAGGTAGTACAAAATCTTTATGTTCTGAGAAGACTCAATTAAAAGGAAGGGTGTCCCATTTTGCCAGCGTGGATGTATTGCAATATGAAGTCACATTAAAGTTGATGGCATTCCTCCCGCCGCGGACTCAGACAAGAAGCCAGGCGAGAGAGTCACCCATTTGAGGCTATTACCCCGATGAGCTGATTAAATCTACTCCCAGGGTTGATCTAATATGTCCTTTGAGGGACGTAATGGACACATTTAATTAAGTTACAGATATGGCACGTTGCATCTTTGCTACAGACTTTAATGGCCGCCGAGATAAGACGCTCCTTTGAAGGTGGCACCGTCCCGTTGTTTCCCTTGGGCGTCGGGTGAAGTTACTCGTGTAATGATTTCAGGTCCATGCATCAACATAAATGTTGTGTAGGTCCATAATACAAGGTCCTTTTTCACAAAGCAAATTCTTACTTTCAATGATGTGGTCATTACCACAAAGTACAGTAGACCTTGGGATACGACGGCCCCGCCTTATGACGTTTTTACTCTATGGTTTGGGAGGAGACCCCTCTTTATGAATTTTTCTGCCTGCACAACATCAATAAGTTATGTTGCATGCCCACACATTTTCGTAACATTGTTGTAAGTACTTAACTGCTATTGGCTAAACTACCTCCCACAATTCCATTTTCTTCATCCAGATCAGATTACCGTGTGCTTGGTAAATACTTAGCTAGTTGGAAATACTATACTGCATTCCATTTACTGTATTAGCTATAGGTCCCAGCTCTTGCATTGAGGCTAAAGGGAGAAGCAAAAACATGATAACCATGAAAACAAAGCCTCCGATGATAAAGAAATACAAATGAGGCACAGGCATTGTTACACTTTCAAGAAATATTGCCATAACCAAACAATTCGGTTGTTTTCCCTCGATACGACATCAACAAGTTATAGTGCATGCCCACAACTTCTCAACACAGTTTTTAGTATTTAACTGCTATTGACTAAACTACCTCCCAGTGTACTCGCGTATGTAGCGTTACATCTCTGAAATACCTGTCTGCTATTGACTTGCACCGCAGCGTCATTACATCACTCTAATGCTATTGGCTGAATTACCTCCCACAATGCCTTTCTCTTCATCCGGATCACTATTCTATGGGCTTGGTAAGCGATACTGTGCAAAAAAAGTTCATTTTTTTTACAGTATCCACTGTTGGTGTCACAAGGCTTGCAGTGATGCTAAAGGAAGAAGCAATAACATATAACTATAGAAACGAAACTTGCAAACATAAGGCACTTGCATCGTTATACTTGCTAAGGAATGTCGGTGTAACCAATCAGCGATAAGGATAATCATAAGGCATATGCATCGTAATACTTGCTAAGAAATGTCGGTGTAACCAATCAGCGATCAGGATAATTAGAACAATCAATTGAGCACATGTTCATTATTGGACATTTTGAATCCGCCCTCTCCTCCTTCATCCGCATCCACCTACTAAATCCACTATACCAACTCATGTCCCGTCACACTAAAGGTTAACTAAATGTATTATTTCCTTTGTTTGTGTCTTTATGAGTGTTCCACGTAAGTAGTGTTTGTAAGATACCATTTTGTTATTTTTTTGTTTTTATCTGAGGTACCGGGAGTTCAAGATTCCATCCCCCACTATACAGCAGTTATGTGTTTCCCATCTCGGAGCAGAATCATGTCTTTTCCTGGGACTCTACTGTAGTCTGAAAACTTTGAAGCACATTTGCAAGCACATCATTATTTGGCCTCATGAATATTCCTCAATATATTAGTGACAAACCCCTGTATTATCACAATTTATACGTACATTCTGTCGCCCAACTTCCCATCTTCAAAACACATACCCCCCCACCCCTCTTCCGCCTATTTACACTACTGATTATGTTTCAGCTTTCGCCTTTTCAAAAATGCCATACATTTGCATAGTGCTATTCATCTAATTAGAATCCCCACTGTTTCAGTTTAAGGGTTTGCCGAGATTGAAATAGAAAATCACCCACGGCAATGATTGCGTCGTAATTAAATATTTCCATAAGCCTTTTCTCATTTCTCATCCCTCTGTTTATTAAGATTGGGAGGATAGAGGGGCAGTGAAATAGGGTGAAACGTTAATGACGTAGCCAATCAATCCTTCTTTTTTCGTTGTGTCTCCGGACGATTCAAATATTTAATTGTGATGAATCGCATTTTCGTATGTCTATTTAATATTTCATTGCGTATGCAAAAATGTCTACAAAAATCCCTTGTTTGGAAACGTCCAATTTAATTTCATCCGACACACGGAAAATCTCTTATGCTTGTGGCTAGATGCTAACGCTAGGATATTTTACCGTGTTATACGATGAGAGACTCATTACTAGGGGTCTGTTATTTTATCTTACTTCATAAGGGGGTTCAGTGCAGTAAGTTTCACTATTATTATCAGCTCAAGCTATCTCATATGTCAATAAAAAACAGACCAGTTTTGAAAATAGCTCGTAATCTTTGTGATTTTCCAGGATTTTTTTGTAACTTATAATGTTTTAGTCGTTGACTGAACACATTCCAGCTTTAATTCTAATTTTTACAACCTTTTATTAACTTAACTGAGCTACCACATACTACAAATCTTCCACCAGTTCATAGGTACTTCATTTCCACTCCTCTAGATGGTGCTCCCCCGAAAATGGATGAATGGATACACGGTGCTCTTGATTTAAATGCAAAGTATAGTTCAATACATTATATCACAGCTATGCTATTGCAGATTGACCTCCCACAATGCCTTTCTCTTCATCCAGATCAGTATCTCGTGTGCTTGGTAAATATTAATAGTAGGCGATACAAATGTTCCTTTTTTTGTACACTATTGGTGTCGCAAAACTTGCACTGATGCTAAAAAGAGAAGCAGTAACATGATAACATTGAAACCGACGCACAGGCATGCTAAGAAATGTAGCTGTAACCAATCAGCGATTGGGCTAATTACAACAAGGAAATCATCTGAGCACATGTTAGTGTTCGTTATTGGACATTTTAAAATCAGTCTCATTTTGAATCCGCCCTCTCCTTCATCTGCATCCACCCACTAACTACAATATACCAGCTCATGTCCCGTAACACTAAAAGTTAACAAAATGGGTTCTTTACTTTCTCTACTATTTTTGTTATTTATCTGAGGCACTGGGAGTTCAGAACGCATTAGCTACTAACCATAAGGTTTTATCCCCCACTTTACAGCTGTTTTGTGTTTGCCATCTCAGAGCAGAATAATGTCTTATCCTGGGGTGAAATTACCTATTTTCGATGAACTACAAAAACTGAAACAAATCAAGCATTGTTCATTTCCACTCCTCTAGATGGTGCTCCAGTGAATCTTTAAACTAAGACTGTCATTTCGAGCAATCAATGAATATTGTAGTTTTTTCGCGCAATAACAATGCTTAAAATCCACTTGCAAAAATGGCACATTCTGAAGTATGATTTCCAATATAGGGCAGTGGAAACAGAGAAACAATCTAGTAATAACATGATAAATTGTTATTTTATAAAAACTGGTAACCCCTCGGGCTATCAGTACCAAAGAAAAGTACCTCTTGGCTTGAAATGCTAATGACCTCTGCGCTAGCATTCTTGAATTCAAATGTTATGGCTTTGGTGTTACATTGTCGTACAAAAACACTTAATCTTTGGTTTTATTTCGATATTAGTAAACTAGCTGTAGTTTAAAAGCAGTATTGGTTCCTTTAAATCATAAAACAGTACTTGTTCCACAGACAGACTGAGGAGATAATTTCTTCCTCATGCTATGAGGCTCTTTAAAAAAGTAAAAGTAAAAGCCCTCATTAAACCCCACCCCAACATTTGCATATTACCCTATTTTTATTACAGTGTGTATTTTCCGTAGCACTATTGAAATACTCTATAGCAAAACGTTATATTAGGTATTTTTGTATTCCATATCTTTATTTTATTATTTTATTTTTCAACACAAGGATACTGCTGGGAGTTTGAATTTCTCTAAGGGATGAATAAAGTATCTATCAATCTATCTATCTTTCTGGATAAGTTAACATTTCTAGTGTTGAATTAAGCTCTTGGTAGGAAACTGCTCTTAATTCTGTTCCACAATGATTTACTCACACACTTGCCGGATGAAAAGATCCAGTCACCGAGGAGTTACTCGACCTGTAAATGATTAAACCGCACCCTAAATAGTAGCCAATAAATAACTCATTTTCCTGAGCGCCCTGCCGCTGAATATACCTCATTAGGTAACCCGATTGTGTTCAACACTCCAGGTTGAAGAATGATTTTTCTTTTTCCAGGTTTGAAATAATACTGGCACTCTGAAGGCACTGCCGGTGCATTAGCATCTGAATAGGCATTAGCATTACGAGCATGGAGGCCCCGCTGTGTGCTGCTTCTCAAATCCTCTGAGTAATAAAAGTTGATGGCCATTGAAAAGAGGTAGAAATAACGCAACATTGGGGTGTCCGACACAATGGACCCGCCACTGATTCGTTGCCATTTTGCCATAGTACAGGCTTCAAATGCTCAAAATATTTTCCAAGAACCAACAACATGCGAGACACAATCGTGAATAAAAACCAAATGTATTCAACATTTCATACTGCGCTAAAAAATAAAGAAATTGAAAAGTAGGCTTGGCAAATTCATTAAACTCCTTTGGGTTAATACTTTGGTCAATCTCTTTTTGCACATCTTGAAACTGAAATATTTGCCTATTCTTATTAAACCTCTCAAGTTCCTTAAAGTTTGATAATTTATTCACAGCATTTTTCAGCTCTTTCCATAAATGCTTCCTAGGATTGAGGTCTGGACTTTAACTTGGTCCTTCTAACATCTTTATACTGTTAGTTTTAAACCATTTCAATGTAGATTTAGTTTTATGGTTAGGGTCGTTGTCCTACACCACATTCTCAAGTCCCTTGCAGACTCCAACAGATTTATTGCCAGAATTGCCCTGTATTTCCCCCCAAAAATCTTCAACTCTAACAATCATCCCAGTTCCCCCAGAAGAAAAAAAAAACAGGGCACGATGCTGCCACCACCATGTTTTACAGTGGGGATTGTGTTTTCTGGGTTATTTACCCCAAACAGAAAACATTGCTTTCAGCCCAAATACTTTTAATTTTGGTCTAATTTGACCAAATCACCTCGTTCCACATATTATCTGTGTCTCCCTTCTGGCTTCTTGCAAACGCCAAACCAGCCTTTCAATGGTATTATTTCAGAAAGTGCTTACTTCTTGCCACTCTTCCATTATGACTAATAATTGTCCCACCTTGGCTGTAAATGCCTGCAGCTGATGTTATATGGTCATGGGCCTCTTGGTTGGGTTTCTGATTAGTTTTATCTTTGTTTGGGCCAAACCTTTAGTGGGACGGCCCGGTGTTGGTTGGTTTGTAGTGTGTTTATGCCCTCTCTATTTTGATATTATTGCCCGCTTAGTGCTCCGAGAAATTTGCAAATTTTGTGAAATCTTCATGTACCTCATTCCTGCTTTGAACCTTTACATAATTTCATCCTGAACCTGCTTGGTGTGGACCCATCACGAGCAGGTGCATTTAAACTGAGACTTAATGACACACAGGTACACGGTTTTTGTCATTGATAGTCATTTAGGTAGACATTGGATCATTCAGAAGTCATCAGGGAACTTTAGGAGTTTTTGGCTGAGCTGAGAGCACAGGAGCCAACTTATAAGTTTTTTTAATTGTAAATATAATATAAAATGTTTGAATAATTTGGTTCCATTTCACAAGTGTGTCTCACATCTTGTTGGTTCTTAGGAAATATTTTAATACTTTTAGCTTGGAGTTATAAGCCTGCAATGTTGCAATATTAAAATATCTTGGGAGGGCCACTACTGCTAGACACTGTACGTGGGCAAATATAAAACATTCTGAAACACCACTTGTAAGGGCTTCTGGTATAGTTGCATCCAGACTCAAAGCTAGCTTTGTAGAATCCGAAAAAGGGCGGGGTCTGGACACAGAAAAGGAGCTAGGAGTTAGCAGTAGGGGGTTGTCAAACAGAGCCCGTGGGCCCCGGGTGGCACCCGTAATGACACGTCTCCCATTTCAAAGGACGCTGCCATAAAAGTTAGCCTGGGCAACCTGCTGACTTTACGCTCATTATTTCGATCGCCGAGACTCAAACGAGGTTGATTTGACTTAACTAAAAGATCAGAGCGGAAAATGGGACGGACATTGTGACAGATGTGTTGTTCTTGTTGCTGACTGTGCGGAGCGCGTTTTGATACTTGCTGCGTTAATTCGCCAGTCTGCTGACTTTCAATGAGACTAAAGCTGACGACGTTTACGTGCGGTACGGAGAAGAATGATACACGCAAACTCTGGCTTATCCGCTAAATAAACATCATGGGTTTTGGATGATTTTGCTGAAACGTTTCTGTTTTATTTTCTGCCCCTACGGGAAAATGCCAACAATTGTGTCATGTTAGAAAACCGCAGTTTTTGTTGTTAGTTTTCGTTGTCACTCATGAGCACAATGTCCCAATCTAATGCCCTCTCATTGGCTCAACACCCTTGGTGTTGACATCTGATAGGTCCACACAGAAGAGACGTTCCTGGGTTGGATAGGGTAAAAAAAATAACATAAAATGGAAGCTAGCACTAACTGCTATGTAATGGCTGTTTCTTTATTTTGCTAAATACAGTATTCCCTCGATTTTCACATTAACCATTTCATAACCACTTGTATTAAGTTAATTTATGTACATCTGTGTACTATAGTGGAACACAATTTTTTGGTTCTGCGCTTAACACATTCCAAATGTTTTTTCTTTCAATTAATACCAAATTTGCACAGTAAAGATATCAATAATTGACAGATTTTTTCACACTTTGCTGCAATTGTTAGACAATGTTAGAACACAAAAACAAAAACCTCTTAATCTTAACTCAACTTAAAACTGTTAAATGCTACCAAGATCTATCTATTTAGCTATCTAGCTTTCTATCTATCTATCTATCTATCTATCTATCTATCTATCTATCTATCTATCTATCTATCTATCTATCTATCTATCTATCTATCTATCTATCTATCTATCTATCTATCTATCTATCTATCTATCTATCTAAGAGGGGTCACAGACAGCAAGACAAACATACAAAAACAAAGAAAAAAAAATGGAAAAAAAACACACGCAAAAAATTTTGGACCATGGCTAACCCAAATGCCCAAACACCCTAACAAGTCAAGCACCTCGGCACCCAAGTTGGTCATGCTTTCGTCTTCCCAGATGAAACGGGACACAAGAAAGCGGCCATGTCTCTCGGGTCAGGGTGACACAACACACTCTTCTGTTCAACAGCAGGGCCCGGTAGCTTTCACTGGTTTACCCCTGACGCATCATACGGGTGCCCAGCCCATCCTTTAGAACGTGTCCGCAATCCCACTATCCTTTCACAAAACTTCTCCACTCCTTCCTATCACCAACAAGAGCTCTAGTTTCCATTATATTTAGACCTCTTTCCTGCAGTGCACTCATAACACTATCCATCCACGGCAATCGCGGCCTTCCAAGATCTACCCACATAAAAACAATGTATTTATTCTGAAATACAATTTTCAATATTTGGTCATAACACAAGTTTTCAATTTAACTTTCCTCATCTGGAATATTTTAAAGCACTGAGAGGCATGCAGACTCCAGCCTACACTCTAAAAAAGCCTCGTACTGTATATATCGGTTGATTTCTCTTCAAAATCTTCGTTTTATTTCCTGACCCCAAAGATGAAATTCCCCAGTTCTATTCGTCCATTTATAGTGGATACCACATTGATATTCATGCATATATAGTGTAAGTCTATGCTTGTAGCAGGCTACATTGAGCTCAACTAGTAAACACACAGGACGCAGCAATGGAGCGAGTGCAAAAAATCTCAGTACTATGTAAATGACATGACATTATCCTTTAGTTAAATTCGTAAACAATGTCTACTGTATTTGCGTAATGATGTTGCTTGTGCTTGCCACCCTGATCGGATTACTCGTAACCGCTATGTTTACGGTTACTATTCATTCAAATTGTCCAATCAGCAGCAAGTAAAAAAAAATCAGTGCTCCGATTGGTTCGAATGTACCGGGTGTAAGTACTCAGAAATCAGTGAAACTCATTAATAGTGGGAAGAAAGCAATGTACCAAGGACTCGAAAGTTGGACTGCAATATACCAAGGGTACACTGTTTATATATTTTGTTTCAATCTAATGATAAATCCTCCTATCACACTCAAATGTGCACTCTCTCTGACCCCGTGTGAAAATATCCCCTTCACACCTTTCACCCAGCCCATCTTTCTCCCTTATTTATCACTCGTAGCTCGGCGATTGTCCTTGCAACATGCCCGCTCTGTTGTGCAACACCCCGCATCCATTCAGACGGGAGTTTTTCTTTCGAGCCTCCATCATTCCTTGCTGAGATCCCTTTCACTTACCGAGCAGCCATTTTTTTGGGAAAGCTCTCCCCGAGTTCTTTGTCTAAAGCGCCCTCTCATCCGCGGGGCTATAATGCCTTCGCCAGGTTTTAATTCACCTGCCCTGGCTGAGGCGAGGTGGAGACAGACAGCCCAGGAGAAAGAAAGGGAAAGGGAGGAGAGATCAAAAGCAGGTGGATTTCCCTGATAGACGCTGAGACGCCAGGTATCGTGGGAGTGGGAGGAAGAAAAAATACGGAGGGGGTATGTAGCCTGGGGGGCTTTGTGTGGGGGTCTCGAGGGGGGATGGGGAAAAATGGTTAGGACATATTGGCCTGTATGTCGGTCGGAAGCTGGAAGTGAGGATTAGCAGTGGCGTGTGACGACTTTAGGTGCAAGCTCCGTCATGGCTGCTTCGGGTTATTGGCCGCTCCCTGCCTTTGAAAAATCGTACAATTTCTAGAACTTCATCTGCATGCAAACCGTAAAGTCAGATGTAAAAAATGAATGAATGAATGAATGAATAAGTCGCCTTTATCGTCATTACAGTTAATGTCATTAAGTACAACAAAAGTGGAGGGCTTCTCCTTGATAGCAAGTTGAACAAATTCAAAGTGCAAAAGGATAAATAACATTTAACAATAAATTCTGATCTTGAATCTTTTTATGATGCGGAGGGGGTAAACCAGTTAATCCTGTCGGGCCTCTCTACTGATGAAGTGTTGCATGGCACAGCTCCTCACCCTTTCTGTGCTGTGGACTTATTGTTTGGAGTCAGGTTGTGAAGAAAAAAGGGGGATGAATGTTTGGTCAACGCGATTTGGACTCTAGCCACCTTCCACTAGGGGGACATGGCTTCAGTATATTGATTGATTGATATGATATATTATAAATGTCTGCTTATTCTCTGCGGCAGTTTTACAGTAAATTGTGCTTTTGGATGCTGAAGATGGGAGTTCATGGTTTTAGTAGCGCTTGAGGTGAACATGTTCCTCATTCTGTTAGTTCTTCGTCCAATGCATCAATAGCGCCTTTCAGAAGGCAACTGGGAACCTGAATGGAACCTGTCGTTGATGATGTTTTGGTCTTTGCTAAGGAGTGGAGTATGCATGCAATGACGACCTGTGCTGCATTGTCCGTTGCTAATGGAGACCAAAACCCTTCTCAATATGTGAAAATTGGTGAAGCAGCCCCCAATGCACCCTCAATTTTTAGCATGTGCTCTGCTGGCAGCAACTGTTGATTGGGGATAATGCATCACGGCCAGAATGTTGCAGTTCATTTTAGGCAGGCCTCATGCTTCAGCAGTTTGTACCCCAGAAAAAAGCTCCTATGCTTTCAGCAATAGTCCATCCGGGATAATGGATCACGGTTGCATGAATTTGTTTGTTCAAATATTTAACAAAAATAAAAACTAAATGTTGTCACACTGTAATTATATAATACAAATCATGAGCCCAAAGGAAGTAAGCTGAAGCTGAATCTTCTCAGTGCCTGGTCTTTGTACATATTTTTTTTCTTGTAGGCTAGACATATTTAAAACTCAAAACAAGAAAAACATACCCCCTAAAAAAAGTGCCTTCTCCTGGTCCTAGCTCACAGCATTATCGGATTGGGGACGATGTACAAGTGCAGGTCTTTTAGGCGGAAATAACAGCGAAAAAAGAGCAGCCAAGCCCAGCAAAAGTGTGCTCTGCCATTGTCCTCTCACAGCAATAGGAGTTTGGGGATAATGGATCACGGCCACACGAGTGCAGGTCATTTTAGGCGAAAAGAACGCTCTTGTTTTGTGATTGTAATCAGAATGGAAATTATTTGTTCAGATTTGTCAAAAAAATCAAATTTCTTATCCCAATATCTCATTACTATAAAATAATAAAATGTTGAGAGAAAATGCACCACCACATCATCTTCCATTTTTCTTCATGAAGCTCTTAATAGCTCCGGCTCCGCCAGTCTTTGCAATAAGCTAAACCAGCGAGTCCTGCTCATTTCCCCTCCATTTATTAGCAAAATTGATAAATTCCTATTTGCTCTGGCTCAGTATTAAGAGGCCTGTTATTTCCTGGGCTTCTCATCCCTCATTGTAAATGGACAGCTTCTCTCAGCACAACGCTAAATTGGTCAATTAAAGCAGCAGTGGGATTGAATTAAGCCTCAGCCTCTGATCTTACTCAAAAGGAGGAGCTCGCAACTGGAAACGATCGCTTAAAGCCGGCGCACCTTACGAACTAGACGCTCTAATTGATTCAAATGAATCCTTGTCAGGCAGGGTTTGATGGATTTGTGTACGGGGCCTGTTACAGAGATGGAGATTCGTTTTTCATTGAAGGAAAACAAGTGGCTGGCTTTTCACATGGGGTTCAAATTTAGTTGATGGTTTGTCTGCGCTGAGCACTTAAAAGTGAACTGCACTGGGCAGCCACGATCCATAATAATAAAAATTGCGGGTTGGAGGGGGGAAGCACCAGTGATGGGGGCTACTTCCCGGATATTTGTTTACTGCGGTGGGTTCTGGTCCCCACTAACTGTGATAAAGAGGGATTACCGCATTATATATATATATATATATATATATATAATGTAATTAATAGGGAAGATGAAGGGGTAGGGGAAATAAGCGTCTGCTTCTTACTACCCTTTTTTGAACATGTTATGTGAACATTATTTTTGTTGTTGGGTCATTGTTTTTGTCCTGTTTTTATTTTATAATGTTCGAAATAAAGTTTTCATTCATTCATTTATATATATATATATATATATATATATATATATATATATATATACATATTGTACTCTGCAGAATTTTACCTAATGAGGTTGGTTCCGGACCGGATACACCGCAAAAATTGAGGGAATACTGTATTTTTGTACACAAAAACCCACAAATTACTAAATTTAGAAATGCAACATTGGAATCATTTGTTTTAGCTCAACCTTAATTTTCACACCAATGTCAATCACTAAATCATAACGTAAAAACATTCATGATTCATAGGTTACGAAGTTGAATATTTGTTGAAATTGGTTGTGTTTTTTTTCTCTCCAGTTGCCTCTCCTGCGTAAACGGATCCTTTCCATGTTACTGGTGCAAGTACCGTCACATGTGTACCCAAAATGCAAACGATTGCTCCTTCCAAGAAGGGCGGGTTAACATTTCTGAGGTAAGCTCTCTTTTCTGCATCTGTCGCTGGAACCTGCCATGCAAACATGAATTGATGTGAATGTTGCCTGGGTGTACAATACATCTTAGGAAGAATGTATCATTTTTGCACTCTGTTGTTCGTTATCTTTTCTTTAAATACTGTTATATTGATTCTGTGGGGAACTTATTGATTTTTGCCCTCATAACTTTTTTTTGTTTTTAAATGCATTCCACCTCTTTGGATTTTGCTTTATGTTTCTTTTTGCAAGTGCTAAACAACAGCTTCTGTTCAGTGCAGTAATAATTCTGCTGTAGCCTATAAAGATGCGAGCAGCCGGAGATGAATAAATGGCGATGGAAATACTACTTTGGTTTTTACATAACCGAATGTTGCATTAACATAAAAGCTAATAGCCATCGCGTGGAATAACCGCTTAGGCAGACTTTGTAAAACAGAATCGTTAGCATCAGCACACTTGAGGTGCCAATTTATTCATGTAACACTTTTCATGCTTACAAAATAAGCTAAAAAGAAGCTAGTTTTTAAGATGTTTAGACATTTCAGTGAGGTTGGTTTGACACTGAGAAGTAGCTGCTAGCGATGAGCCATAACCTGCAGCCAAGTGTTTAATATAAGTGGCTAGAGAAGGAAACTGAGGAAATAAAGTGGAAGATGCCTGAATGCAGGACTCTGACCATCGCATTCATAACCAGGTGTGAAAGGCGAGTGAAGATGAAATATGAAGTAGTAGCAGCTAATAATATCAATAGCGGCTAGTGCTTCCACTAGTGGAAGATGCCTGAATCTCAGAACCCAGCTAGTTCCCTTGCATTACCAGCTGTTAAAGGCAAGTTACAATAAAGGACAAGTGGGAGCAGCAAACAACAACGGCAGCCAATGGCGAACCATAGCCTGCGGCCAAGTGACAATCATGGGTGGCTAGAGAAGGAAACAGTGGGGACAAGTGAAAGATGCCTGAATCACTGAACTCAGTGATGTTTCATTACATGACCAGCTGTGGAAAGTGAGTGACAAAAGATTAAAAATGCAAGCTTTATTTAAATGACTTCATAATTTTCCTCATGCTGAGGTTTTTTGAGTTTTTCCTTGCCCTCTTGTTGATGTAGATCATGTTTTGAAATGTTGGTCTCTGCAGCTCATTAGACTTGACACAGAGCCGCTAACAATAACAATAGTAGCTAGCAGTGAACCATAGCATAAAGACAAGTGGCTAACATAAGTGGCGAGAGAAAGAAATGGTGAAAAAAGATCACAGATGACAAGGGAATGGGCTTGGGCTTAAGAGCTTAACTCTGGTTTGAAATAGCAAGTAGCATAAACGTAAACAAAGTATAAGGAACAAATAGGCATAAAAGCCATCAAGATTCAGTAGAAGAGCCACCTAGAAACCGGGGTTGTATGCTTGCTTGAAATCCTTAAAAATGCTTTAATTGCAATGTTGTGATTTCAAGGTTTGAAACATGCTTGAATTTTAGATGAAGTGCTTGTAAATGGTTGAAATTGTTGCCACGTTTCTTAGGTTGTATGTTCAAATACCAATTTCAAAACCTATTTAATGGTTCCAAAATAGGATTGGCGCTAGAGTTGGAAACCAAGGTTAGGGCTCCTTTTTAGGGTATTAAACTAAATCTAGGGTTTGAAATAGAGTTGGGGCTGGTGCTAGGTGTAGGAGCTAGAGTTTGTGGTTCAAATAAGAGTTTTAAAACCTATTTTATGGTTCCAAATTGGATTGGGGTTAGAGTTAAAAACTAAGGTATAGGCTCTAATGGAGTATTAAACGAAATTTTGGGTCTGAAGTAGGGTTTGGACTAGTGTTAGGTGTAGGGCTAGGGTTAGGAGCTAGGGTTTGGGCTTTAAATAAGTTTGAAAAACTTTTTAATGGTTCCAAAATAGGATTGGCGCTAGAGTTTGAAACTAAGTTTTGGGATCCTTTTTAGGGTATTAAACTGAATTTAGGGTTTGAAATAGAGTTTGGGCTAGGTGTAGGGCTTTAGTTAGGAGCTAGAGTTTGTGGTTCAAATAAGAGTTTTAAATCTTATTTTATGGTTCCAAATTGGATTGGGGTTAGAGTAAACTAAGGTATAGGCTCTTTATTAGGGTATTTTACTGAATTTGGGGTCTGAAATAGGGTTGGGGCTAATGTTACTGTTAGGGTTAGGTGTAGGGCTAGGGTTGAGAGGCAAGGTTTGGTCAGTAAGTTAGGGTTTGAAAACTAAGGTTTATGTCTTTTAATCGGTGCTGGATTTCTTCTTTAAACGGTCCTGGAAACATCGGAAAATAGAGGCTTTGAAAGTCCTTAAAAAGTGCTTGAATTTGACCATGAAGAAGGTATACGAACCCTGGAAACAAAGGGACGTGACAGAGCACGGCATGTGGGACCTTTTCCGATCGCCTCATCGGCCCGGGAAATCAGCGGTCACATCTTCCGCCGGAAAATCCATCATTTTTCTCACATAGACGAAAACTGTGCTCGGTGTCTCTTGCTAAAGTGTAAACAGGGTGACAGTGACGACCAAGCACACACACGTGCACTCATCCATCATCCTTTTGCGAGCTGCCACATCCATTAGTTGCACTCTCTGTGGCCCGACTGGTACTCTCCTTCCTGTAGGCGAGACTTATCCCTTCTCTCTATCTGAGTACAGCACTTCTTCTCTCTCGCTCTCTCTCCCTCAGCCTCGTTCACCCCTCCTTCATCCCTCACCTCTCCTTTACCTTCCGTACTGTCTTCTGGCCTGTTTTTGTGGAGGAGGGGAATGACCGCTTGTCATTCCACCAGTAGCTCGTCTCTCGCTTTATATCCAGCAACAAAAAGGGGTCTCGCCCACTTGTTTTAAATTTTACCACATAAAGTAGATCACCGGGATACGACATGAAGCGGTTCTGAGGTGGGGATCAGCAAGTGACATTGCCAAATAGCAGGGGGTAGAAACTTCTGGTGATTACTACGAATCGACTGTTTTTGAGGGCTGTTACTGATTATTAGTATTAAGCGGAGGCTAATGGTCGATATTTTAAGCCGATATGTATTTGCTCTAAAAGCTTAAAAGTTGGCATATAATTTATTTCATAATGCAGAAATAAACAAAGCATACTTGTTATGAATTCAAATAAATTCAATAGCTCTTTGAAACCCTTATATTAAATAAACTAGAATTTCAACACAACTAACTAGACTAATCTTTTACAAAAATTTCAAGAGCTCACAAATCTAGTTTTATAGTTTTAGAGACATATTGACGAAATAATGTTATGGTAATAGCTAATCACTCGAACTTCTACATGAGCATGCTTTCTTCCTCAACCACAAACACACATGCTTCATTGACCAACTAATGTTATGATAATAGCTAAAATATCAGTCTCCACCTGAACGTGCTTCCCTCAAACAAGTTAACAACACTTTTTTCGCTTTTTCTTAATTACACGCTTTTTAAAATCTCAATATTATCAGCGGTCTTGATTTACTGGCATGTCGGGACTCAGGATTTAGCAGAGCTGCTGCTGTTTACGCCTCTCTAATGCTATTTCTCTTGCTCTTGCTTCTTGTCGCTCATCCAATTTGAAGGGGGGGGGGGGTATTTAGCGTCTGAGCGAGGGAGAGAGAAAAGCTCTGCTGCATCTGAGCTGCCAATATCTGTCATATTCCCAAATGTCAGTGCTGGTACTCGTCTTGCTGAATAACCGGCCAACCTCTAGTGATTAGCCATTCAAATAACATTTTAAGTGCTACCTATGAGTAATATATGTGCATTACATTAAAAAAACATTCTAAATAAGTATACTGTAAATTTATAGGCAAAATGTAATTTTATATACCTTTGGTGCGACGTGATCCGAGCTGGTCCAACAGAGTGGCGGTGAATGCAGACGGTGGGGAGTCGGCGACGTAGTATTAAAAATGAAACTAATTTTAAATGTTTTATTTCTGAGAATTGTCATTTATAAAATGTCTTTAATCAACTCTTTGTTTTTAAAATGAATACACATCATTGTTTGGCTACAGCAATATATTTTAGTGAGTGTAGCAATTCTTGTGCCTTTTTATATTGTATAATGAAAAGCTCCATTTCCTTGGTTGTTATGTTTTTGCTTCTAACTTGATCATTACTAGTAAATACATACAGTACAAAAACACATTGTATCGCTGACTCGCAAAGTCTTAACGGAGCTATTTTTAAATAAGTTTGTAATAATAAGTGAAATTATTTTGTTTTTACAAATGTCAATTCAATGGTGTCATTTTTTCAATGTATTTTTAATAACAAGGGGAATTATTTCACTTCAGAAAATTCACACAATTTGTTTTAAATAATGATTATTTTAGTAAGAATTAAAACAAAAGTACTTGAAAGGTGTTCTGAAATAATTGCCATTTTTTGTGATTTAAATATTTTTCTTTCAAATACAATGAATAAAATATGAATGATGTTGATTAAGAAAGTAATAAATAAAATCAGTATATGTAGTCAACATATAGATAATTGGTATTTAATGATAAGGAATAGAAATCAGTAAGTATTTGCTCTGTGGAAGTAGGGGTTCTGATAATTTTGGGTCTTTTAATCAAATGTATCTATATTTTTACAATATTAGTAAGAAAAAAATGGGTGCCCATTATTTGGGTAACCTGTGAGATGTTGATTCAGTTTTTGCACCTTTAGTCAAGGAAGTGAATTCCTTTTCCATTTGCTAGTTACCCCATAGCTCTCACGATGTGTTTCCATGGTAACATCAATTCCAAAGCCCTCCCCTTTCTGTCATTTGTGCACACAACATCTTATCCGCGAAGTTGCAGGCAATTTCAGTATGCCATGTTTTGCTTTTTGAACTACAAGGGAAAAGACCGGTATTTTTATTCAATTTGGCAAAAGCGAATGCAGGTATAACGAAAACGGTAATGAATGGAGGGAAGCTGAGGCTGAAATGAACATAACGAGGTGATTCTCAAATCAAATATGCAGGAATCAGCAATGCCCCTGCTGACACAACAAGCAAATTGCGGAATTAGGAAGCAACCAGGTGTAAAATTACACGAGTGAAGCTTTGCTTTTCTTTGGAGGGGGGAAGAAAGGGAAAGAAGGGTGGGGCGTCTTATTTTTTTCTCAACGCTTTGATATCATTTCTTCTTATTCTTTTCTTTCTCCTTCACCTTCTGGCATTCCGGCAGCCTTGATGAGCGTGCGGCAAGCTCAGTATTAGCAATATGCACTCTGCCCTGTTAAGACGAGCCTCGGTTGTGCTGCAAAATCGCACTGCGGTTTTGCACCGGCAAACGAGGCCGGGCTTCTTTATATCCTGGGGGGAATACCACATGTACTGAGCTGGATTTTAAATGCAAAATGTGGAACGCTCTTAATTTCGGGTAAAATAGTTTTTTAGACAATACGAGTGACGCTAAAACACTACTGTCATGATTACTGATGCGAGGCACCTGAGTCTGCTCCTTTGGCGCCAACTGCCTCAGACGCTGATTGGCTGCTTTTCTCATTTCAAATCCCCGTCTTCCTGTCAACCGTTGTCAGTCCGTCTGCAAACCTCAGCTCACCCTAGGCAAGCCTTTTCGACCCTGACTTTCTCTTGTCCTGATTCCTGTTTGATTCCCGGCTCCGACCCCTTTTCTGAACTCGACAACGTTTTTGCTCCCCCGTCCCGCCCATCGATCTGTTTTTCCCCGCTCTCAACACTGCCTTCGCTCACCACGGAAGTGCCACTACCGCGTTCCGAGCAATCTGATACCCGTGACCGACGATCACCGGATCGTGGGTGCAAGCCTTTTCCTCCTCCTAAATAAAACTGAGAGAAACGAACGCAAGTGGGTCCTGTCTCCGTTTCTGGTCCCTGACAAGTACAAC
This sequence comes from Urocampus carinirostris, assembly GCF_059441175.1. NCBI lineage: Eukaryota > Metazoa > Chordata > Actinopteri > Syngnathiformes > Syngnathidae > Urocampus > Urocampus carinirostris. The sequence goes on from NC_142354.1 coordinate 12,450,526, forward strand.
CCCGGGACTTAAAATGAACAAGTTCCGTAAGGCGAAATTGTCGTATAGTGGGGGATAGAGATGCTAATCGGCTAATGCCTTCCGAACCCCCAGGACTCCAGATAAAAATATTTTAATAACAAAATTGTATATACTAAGTACTAATTACAGGCAGCACGGCGGCGGAGTGGTTAGCGCATGTGCGGCACAGTACTGAGGTCATGCGATCGAACCTTCCTGTGTGGAGTTTGCATGTTCTTCCCGTGCTTGCATGGGTTTCCTCCGGGGTCTCTGGTTTCCTCCCACATTCCAAAAACATGCATATCAGGTTAAATGGCCGGTCCAAATTGTTCCTAGGTGTGAATGAGTGAGCAATTTGTCTATCTTTTCCTCGCGACTGGCTGGCAACCGGTTCAGGGTGTCCCCTGCCCACTACCCGAGGATAGCTGGGATGGGCTCCAGCACCCCCGCGACCCTACTGAGGAAAAGCAGTGCAGATAATGGATGGATGGAAGTAGTAATTACTTCCAAAATACCGATATATGATTACCGTAAATTCCGGACTACAAGCTGCTATATTTTAAACACTGTGGCTTTATCTTATTTTATTACGTGGCGGCACAGAGGAAAACGGCTAGCTGCTCTTTTCTACGATGCATGCGCTCAAAATACAAAACACCCGCAGTGTTGTCTGAAAACATTTATTCACAGTCTGTTTAATTTTTAATGTTGCTGCATAAACAGTAAATGTAAATTACGTTTCTCTTAGCCCTTAGTGTCTAGAATTTTTTTTTTTTTTAAAAAGGACACACTACACTAAGACCCACAAGTAGACAGTACAACACGAAAATAAACAGTGCGGGCACATAATTAAAATAGTGTCTTTGTGATTGAGGGCTATAAAAATAAAAATGACATGACTTCTCTTGACATATGGTACCTTTGTAAACAAAAGTCGTGCATTTATGGCGCCCTTCAAGAAAAATGAGTCCATGTTTTTCCCATCACTATTCGTTTAGTACATAACAGGACCAAAACGGGAGGTTTGACGGTGCTTCATTCTGTTTTTACAATGTACTCATGAGATTTCAACTTTTTCACATACAAATCAAGTCCTCAATTTAAACGTTAGATTAAACCGCACTAAAAGGTATCCATCAAAAATAGTACACATCTCTTTCCGTCTCATTAGAGTCAATGCCAGGTCGCTGAAGTTTCCTTTAATCTTCTAGAAATGGTGATAAGCGAATGCAAACTAGTTCATTACCGCAGAATCCACCAATTAAATGAACAGAAAAAGACACATCTGTGTTGCAATCTGGCACTACTCCACAGTATGGTTGCCCTGGCGCTGCTGCTAGTATAGGGCTCACATTTTCTTTAACACAGCCCCAATGGGTGCTTTAATCACGGTCTTATTCTTATGAATTGTCCCGATTGTCAATTGGTTACGGTCATAATTCTTAGTAAGAGAACGGTTTTGTGCCTTCTTCGTATGTCTTGATAATTGCAAGCTTTGTTTCCATGGTTATCATTTTTTCTTCTCCCTTTAGCAAGTCTTGGGGCCAAAAGCTAAACAAATTAAAGGTTGTTAATCGATATTTGAAAAAAAAAAAGAGGTAAATAGCATCGTGGGAGGGAGTTTAGCCAATAGCATAATGGAATCTTCATAAGGTTTTGACGCAAACCAATAGCAGACAGGCATCTTAGAGACCTAACTCACAATGTCATATATACGAGTAACGGAAGTTATGAACTGGGGAAAAAAAAAAGTTAGAAAATAGTTGTAAAGGTACATGGTTGAATATTTAGTGCCTCCTAGTGGTACACAAAACGTCCATTCAGTACAAAAAAATACTAGGTAAAAATACATGAACTATCATATCAATATTCATTTTTATAAAGAATAATAGGTGAAGAAAGGTGTATTTCTTTTACTCAGTGGAATCCCCACTTGGGTGTCCGCCATTTTTGTCGAGTTCCAAGCCACCATGCTGGGCCTTGTGGCACTTTGGCACTGGCCCTTGTTCACAGTGCCATCTAGTGGTCAAATATTACACACTGTGGCTTTATTTTATTTTTTTAAATTGATTTTATATTATTTCATTTTTTGGGACCAAAGGGCTTTATTTTTTATTTTGTATTGAATCCTACGCACAGCAGACTTTTTAAAAACATTTATTTGGGGTCCTCTCTGCAAGCCCGTCCAATTCTGGCAACTTTCCTGTCCCATCTGTTGACTCTTCCAAATGTAACGTCACCCGTAAATTGCGTAGGTTAAACGGTTCAGCGCGCTCCGTTGAAGTCGACATCCACCGCACACCAGAAGCTCAGCCGTCTCTCAAACGATTCCGAAAAACTCCTCTAAAGCGCTCCGATCTGTTGCCAATTACGCCGGAGTAATGTTAACGTATGACTCATTGCTCCTTGTCACTACACGAGTCCAGGCTCCATGCAGTCTACGTTGGGAATAAAACACCGGTGCATGTTTGGATTTTTTTGTTTTTCTAGTCCTTCACACCCTGAAATAAGCGCAGACGCTTTTAGCTTGGAGGCTACCCTCACATTCCTAAACAAGCGCAGGAGTACGTTTTAACTGTCCCAAACACACGCTGCAGCTTAGCTGACAGGGCTATTTATGAGAGAGGTGTGAAGGCCCCAGACGGTGACATTCTGCCACACTGGCTTTACTGAACACATGCATGTTAGAAACCAAGGCCACTTGAGTATGTATGCTTGCAGATGCGCTGCTTTTTTATCACGGCACAGCACTGTTGCAGTTCAGGGTTGCGCGGTCCATGCGGGTTCAGGAACGATGCCCAGGCATTGTTTGCTTTTTCTCCCCTCATAGAATGTCAATTTTCCTTCTTTGTGTCCTCCCATTCTCCATGCGCTACGTTTTTCAACATTTCTGCTGGGGATGTTTTGTGTCTGGACCAGAACGAAGACAGGACCCACTCGCTTAACGTTTCTCACAGTTTTATTGGGTAGAAGGGAATGGAGCGCACACACGGGAGATCATTGGTCGCGGGGAGTAGGTTGCTCAGACGCGGAAGTGGGACTTACGTGGCAAGCGATGGCGGTGTCGGGAAAGGAAAAAGTCAAAAGCCAGGAGAGGAGAGTAGACGTGGTCGAGATCAAAAAACGGATTGTTATTCGGGGCGGGAGAACAGACGAGGTCGAGATCGAAACAGGTCGTAATTCGGGACGGGAGAGCAGACGTGGTCTAGCTTTAAAGGGATCGTAGTGAGAGGAAAACGCGAGCAGAAACACAGGACAGGCGAAAAAGGGCTTGCCGTGTAAAAATGGAGATTAGCAGATGGACTGACTCAAGTGGACTGAACATGACAGAGTTTAAATACTGACAAGGAGCCAATCTTTCAACAAGCTGCTGCTGGCACCCACGGGCGGGGCCAATTGGGCGCCATGGCAACCTTGACAGAACCTGGCGCCACACGGCGGGGGCCAATTGGGCGCCATGGCAACCTTGACAGTTTTGTGTCTTTCGGTTTCTTCCATGATCTAACATTTGTCTCTGGCACCTTAAATACAAATGACAAAGTTGAATGCCTTTTCCATTGTCATCCTTATCATTGGTAGTCTCGTGGTTATGATCTGTCACTCTCACGATCGCAACTTCTGCTTGCGGCTGCGTTACAACAATACAGACAAGCATACAAGTGTGCGTATTTAAAAATACAACAGAGGCAAAACTGAATGTTGTTGTGGTTTATTTAAGTATTGTTTTAAACAACATTTTGTGTAGATTAAATAAAAGTGACCTATCTTATCTGGGTTGGTTAAAGAAAATGTCACGACCAGAACAGGAGTAAAACCCAGATGCGTAACGTTACTCACAAGTTTATTGAAATATAGAGGAAAGGCAGCGCCAGGGATCCGGTCCCCGCTGGACGCAGGAAGCAAACCGCTCACGGGATCTGAGTGTGTTCCAAATGCGGAAGTGGATCTTCCGGAGCGGGAGATCGTAGCGTAGTTAGACAAAAAAAACAGGTCGTTATCCGGGACGGGAGATCAAAACGTGGTCGGGGTAAAAAAACAGGTCGTTAGCCGGGACGGGAGATCAAAACGTGGTTGGGATAAAAATAAAAAATGGGTCGTAGCAGGAAACAAATGGGAAAAATCAAGAACGGACGAGTGGAGAACAGGTGACAAACGGGACCGACGGCAGTCAGAGTAAAAAAATGCTTGCCTTGTGAAAGCAGAGGTTCGCTGACGGACTGACAACAGGTGAGTGAGTGGAAGGTCTGAGCTTAAGTAGGACAGGTAACCAGCAGCAACTGGCACCAAACAAGCGGGCACAAGTGAGTGTAATGAGTAATCATGACAGAAAATGGCTTTTTTTTTTACCTGTTTTTTTGTACAATATAAGCCAGAATCGGCAAATGTTTTACATTTGCTTCTAACAATTGTCCCAGTTTTGGGGGCATAAAAGCCAAATCATTTGTGGGGCTAATTTGGATAGAAGGATCCGAAATTTGCATTTTAAAATGACCCTATTTAGTTGGTCGTCTTTAAGAGACAACCCAATAATAATCAACATTATCTTGTTTTTTCTGGCAATCCAAAACAATAACAATACGTTTGTTGAAATCCCCTAAAGTGGTGCAACTATCTCTTTACCAATTTATTTATTTATTTGTTTGTTTGTTTGTTTTTTTCTGTTTTTTTCTGGGGAGTGTTGAATTTCCTTGCATGCAAACTTCTTATGTAGGGCAATTTATTCCATCTCACATTAATGTGTTTGAAATATTTAAAGGTTAATTGCAGTATTCAAAGGAATTCGAACAAAGAAGCCAATAAACTGCTGAATAACGAACGAGGAAGTGAACAAAAATGTCACCCCACGCAGTGCAAACCGGCACATGCATGTTAAGACTGACTTAGGAGGCATAATTGGACCCAGATGGATATAAAACAATGACATAGGGAGGGGGAAAAATAACTTGAAAACGGTCACGTAATGTATTTTTTCAATGCTACATGTGGTCAGAGAGAAAAAGAAAGCGAGGAGGTTCAAGACATTGGGAAGTGGAGGCTTACTCACCCTGCCAGATGGATCTTCATTGGACCTTAGCTGGCCACAGTTTAACTCTTGCACAGTCTTTTGGCTGGCAAGCCGCGCATGTTCCTGCAGCCAAATTTGGCCTACTCCCCCACATGTGTTACTGGAATTTTTTTTTCACAGAGGATGATGCACGGGGATTAAATACATTTGTTTTTGTCCCTGGATGTCATCCTTTGCTTTTGCATGTCTTCATAATGTCTTTCAGGCATGCAGGTGTCTCCGTTCCCTTTTCCTTTCTGGCTATTTATAGCATCGCTGTCAAACTGCTTATCCTTTGCAGCGCTTGATACATTTCTGCCGCACATTATTTATGATGCATGTATTATTTAAAAGCTGACAGTGGGCTACCAAAAATTTGAGGTAGGGTGCAGGAAGATCTTTGCTGGGAGGGCATCTGGATAGCGATACCTTAGGTACATTTTTCAGTTGTGTGGTTATCATTACTAGATACATGATAATTAATCGCCATATAGTTTTTGAAATGATAACAATTTTGCCATCAGTTATTGGCCCTAAAGGTAAAAAAAACAGATAATGAATCACTTGACGCCATGCTATAATATTAAATCAGCCGACACTACTTCTTTGATTAAAAAATATTTTTAGAAAAAGAATCCTTATTTATACATCTGTTTTTATTATGCTGGGTTCTATTGGACTTTGGAACACCTGCAAATATTGCTTAGGAGGCCAGGTCTTGGTATTTTTGGGCAGCGTTTAAAGACTTTTTGTGATTAAAGGGATTGCCAAATTTTAAAACATAAAAAATGTGAGAAAAAGTACATGTTTTTTGCATAATGTTTAAATATATCATCGGTATATTCCAATTATTTTCCAAGATAATACATTTTGAAGACAGTCCGTCTTGTCTTTGACTTCCTGAGCTATGACCTCATGAGAAGCACACCAGCACCCCAGCAAGCCAGTCACCCCATAGGTTTACACGTTAACTATTTGAAAAGGTTTCGATTATTTTAAGCCAGGTTTTGGTAGTTTTTTGTGGATAATGGCTAGCTGTTATCTCGCACATGGGTGCAGCAACAGTACAACTAATGTCAAGCAGCCAAAAATAACACAGACGGAGCTAGCAGGGGCTGACCCGCCCGGACGCGGCAGGCTAGCCGGCTACCATCAAGGACACACTGGGACCGATCAGCAGAAAAAAAAAACAAGAGGCTGGCTGCCCAAAAACATGCAGTGAGCAGCCAGGATAACCGCGACCCAACTACAAAACACTACCACGGCAACAAACACAAACCCAGTCGGAAGAATAAAAACAATGAGCACGGCAGGCTGGCCAGCCAGCGGACTGCTAACTTGGCTAACTTAGACCAAACAAAACTGGAAGCCTTCGAGAGCCCGCACGCAGCGAAAAGCACGAGAGGAAAAGTCATGATCACATACCTAAAATGAAAGTCAAAAAAGGAACGCACGCTGTACACGACGGCAGGTCAACTTTGATGATTGACTCTGACAAAACAGCCTGAAGTCTAACGTTACTTTCCACCTCTGTGCATCAGTATTTGTATATGTATTTAGATTAATCATAGCTATAGATGTACAGCAAAGATATTGACATTCGATAAGAATGAGTGATGTGTTTTTTTTGGACAAGGCATGTGTCCCGTTCAGTATTGAAGCACTTGTGTACTGTTTTGAAGTGACAAACCCAAAATTGTGTTCCTTTCTGCAATATCAACATGTCAGTGTTATGGTGCTGGTATCCTGTCATAATAGTTATTATTGACAACGTATAGATTGACGAAATCGAGCTCTAGTCTCTCCAACACAACTTTTTAGAGACATGAGAAAACAGAAGCGGCATGATGTTATTTTACCTGTAAACAAAAAAAGACACACACCTAATGTATTGGATTTTGTGAATTCAGTAACGTCTTACGTCGAGTACAGGCATAAGTGTGTTTTAATGCGAGCGTGTCTCTATGTCAGTCACAGGTCCCGGCGGTTTAATTATTCAAGCTGTATTAAATCTTCATCTGTGCTGCCTGTCTAATGTGAACACAGATGAATTTTGCATTTTCTCCGTGGAGCGCGGGGACCAGATAACTGCACAGTCACCGAGCGAGGGGGGATGATGTTCGCCCGAGTATCGTATCGCCACGTGAGCCGCGGGAAAAACAAACTCGAAAGGATGGGGAGAATATGATAAGAGGTAGCGCTAACCGACTGCCGAGATAGAGAAGTCTTACACTGGAGAAAGAGGAAATAGACACTCTGCTCGGTAATAAATGCGTCACTCTGCTTTAGCAGACTGTTTGACCTGTCTCGTGTCATCGTAACTACGGAACTCAAATGGTAGAAAACCACGGGGGTTGGACTAGTAAAAAAAAATTGCATACAAACAGTGTCTGAAACTCGTGACAAAAAGTTACCAGACATCAGGGCAGACAACTCTGAAAAGTTGCCTGGCCCATTTTTCACAGCTTGAACTGCGATAAGACGACTCATCGCAAAAAAAAAACGTTGTTGCAAAGTATTAAGGATTGATAATCAGAATATATAACAGAACAATACTTTAAAGTTAAGTTTATTATAAATCTACTTATAACATTCATTGCATGTATATGACATCGCTGTTTTTCACTTGCCATCAGTATGTACCTGTATCTTCATTCATGCAGTGTTTGCGTTGCGTCATCTGCTACAAGCCACGTGAACTCCTCTTTACACAATGCTTTTAATGTACTTTTACGTTTTGTAGCGTCATACATTTTGTGAGCTTCTTTTGAATCTTTCTTCTGAGGCTGAGGTTTTTGCTTGATTCCTAACCACTTCTTTTCTTGTGTTCTCGGTGCCTCTGCTTTGGAAAATGATATGCAAATGCGCGACCTTATAACGCTCGGAAAAGTCCAGAAGCACGAAGTTATTCGATGCAGGCTTCTGATTGGATCGTAACAAAGCAAACTTTCGTGTTTTAATTTTTTTGTCGGCCACCCGGGCGGAGACGTTGTGTAAGTTGTACGCCCGACATAAAAGATGCACGCCCCGGGCCACTGATACAAGGTTGCTTAGATGCAGGGCTGGGGGGCTTTTTGGAGGCCCAGGATTCAAGGATGATAAATTTGATTCAAACAATTTTTTCTTTCTTCTCCCTTTTTCCCTTCTCTCCAAGTTTCAATCTCTTGTAGTGTTTATCAACTGTTGGTTTGTTGGTTGATTGGTTGGCTGGATCCCTTAACAACTAGGGTCGTAGGGGCATAATATCCTGTGGTGTGTCTTGGCGAGAACAGTCTGGTGGCGCCCTTCCCTCTCAATGCCAACTGTGCATGTGTAAAAAGAGAAAAATCACAATTGAATTAATTTCCACTATAATTTAACTTTGCGACTGGAAAGTGGCAAAAAAGCACATAAACACTAACTAAATGATTTTAAAGTCTGTCTGCCTTTTTATTTTATAATGAAAATGTTTACCTGAATATGGGAACTTTGCTGTTAGATTTCATTTCTATAATAATAAGATCTGTGACTTTTAAGAAAAATAACATGTGTTTCCTCAGTGTTCTCTGTTTGAATAATGGTAGTCAGCAAATACAGCTACAGTGGGTGCTTTACGACTGATGCCTGGCTCTGTGAACACGCAGTTGACATATTTAATACTCTTATTCTGGCTCATTTTTCTCTCGTGCTTCTCAGCATTGTCTCTCCAACCACATAAAATGATGTGGCGGGCCACATTTGCTCACGGGCCGTAAGTTTGACACATGTGCTTTAAAGATTTGCCCGTATCAGCCTTTAAAACATGGCTTCAAAGTCCTTTAGTCAGAAACTGGTCGGTTATTAGACCAAATGAAAACATAATGGCAGCCAAACACGAGGCCAGTTAATATTTTAATTCATCCCTCGGAAATGAAATACGAAGCCGGGAGGAGCCGTTGTAGCGCACTTCTTCTATCAAAGTTTGTCTTTGAAAAGCATGCGACATGATTACCGCTGACATATCTGGGTTAGCATGATAATAGGGTGCCAGGCCCCCCACCCACACGCCGCAAAATCCATACAAAGAATTGCACATTCCTGCATGGCCCACATGTATGTTGCATAGGATCAAGCGTGTCGGTTGCCTGCGTATGAAAAATAAAAGATTAACGCAAGGAGGTCTCAAACTCACGGCCTGCGGGATGATAGTGTCAGGCTTTTGCCGTAATACCAAGATTCAAATGCAAATGTTTATTAGTGCCTCTTAGCCGTAAAAATCGTTCCTTGAAAAGCCTGAACCGTAAATTCCGGCGTACCTGATTATAAGCCGCACCTGGTACATTTTTAGAGGAAAAAACATGTTTTAGCTACATAAGCCGCACGGGGCTATTAGCCGCATGCGCACACGTCTAAACATGGGATATTTACAAAGACGGTACACAGAAAGAGTTTTAATAATATACCTTACTGGTGAGCCGCTAGACTTTTGATAAACAAATTTGTGTCCACACAATGTCACCAGTCACTGAAATATGTCACACCAAATATCATTGGTAAGCTTAAACTCTGGTGATTCAGGGTACTTTTGAAACGTTAGGGAAATATTACGATCAGTCTGAACAAGATACTCAAAAACTATAAAGCTGACGTAACTCCCCATTACGTCCCCCGGCCATCTTCAACTTCTTTGAATATCTGCAAAAATGGCTCTGTTACATCAAAGACACTCCCTAGAATCCAACCGTGTAAAATATTAAATTCAAAACACACGATAATGCCGACAGTTGAATAGAAATCTGCCTAAAACATTTCTGCTTCGTTGGGCGTTGCTTCATGTAATCGGTTATTTTCGTCACAGTCTTTTCGTTTAGAAAAGCATACTCGTAAAATTATTCCGTAAATGGTAGTTAACCAGCCCCCTTTCGATTGACAGCTTTTCCATGATCTGTTCATGCTAGGTATTTCATGCTCAAAACGCAAAGTTACATTAAATTTGAGTTTTCATACCTGTCAACCTCCATGGTTCCATGCACTTACAAAATGTTGTATTTTCCCTTACAAAATACAAAATAATCTTACTCCATATTTCAAACGTGTTTATTTATGTACTTTAACATGTTGTATTGTACATGTGTTTCTTTATATCATATATATATTGTTAATTAACATTTTGTTGTGAGATACTGAGTTGCTCGACATGAATGAGGTTTATTATTAAAAAAAAGTTCAAAAATGAAGTAGCTTGGACGTTCACTAATTAGGAAGAATAATACATTGTCTTATTCAAATTATAAATTCATTTTCTGCATTAAATTATTGTTGGTAATATACTGATTAAAGGGATAACCACAAACCTGTCTTTTTTCCATTTTCTCCTTTTATACTTCCTTTTTTTCTTAACTTCTTTATACAACAATAATGATTCGTAATATAATGCATCAAAGCAAGTGAGCCATTTGAGAGCCGGCTCTCTTTATTGAGTTGAGCCGAAAAAGCCGGTTCTCTAAAAAGAGACGGACTTCCTTTGACTACATAACTACCACATGAAATCAAAGGCGGCAGACGCATGCGCACAGTAGCATCAAACCGCTGGCTTCGTCTGCAATGGAAAAAACGATACCGAGATAGAGGCTATTGCGGCGAACTCGTTTGACTCGATTGATTTGCCGTTTCGTGATTGTCGGTGTATACCGGATGACACCCATCATTGACAAATTTGCGTTTTTCCGTACAGATTTTCTTGTACGTCGTACACGTCTTAAAATGCATAATAAAAGTACTTTGTATGGCAAAAACGTACTGGTTGACAGGTATGCGTTATCCTCGACCAGTATATTCCACCTGTCTCACTCTTACCTTTACTGCCCCTGGCAGCCGTTAGAAAGAATGCATAAATTAGCTACCCTACTATTAGCTACCCTTTACGCTTTCTTTTTCTCTTTTCTCTCCTTCTGTCTTTCTATTTCTCTTTGGATTTCTTACTTCCGCTCCCTTTCTTTCCCCCTCTCTCACGACTTCTCTTTTTATGTCTTTTGTTTCTCACGCTCTCTCCCGCTCTTTCTTTGTCCCGCCCTCTCTCATTTTCCCTTCCTCTTTCTCTTATTTCTTTCTCTCTTTTTCTTTCTCTTTAATCTACTAGTCCGGCCCCCGACAGAATGTTTTTTCTATCGTGTGGCCCCCGAGTTAAAATGAGTTTGACACCCCTGAGCTACACCCTTGCATAAGCCGCATAAGTCACGGCTTATAGTTTGAAATTTACGGTGTATATATATATTTATTAAAAATATGAGGAAAAATACATGAGACAGTCGGTTGATGACGGCTGGTTGAAGAGGCAGTGAGATCAAGGGGTGGGGTCATTTGCATTCCTGGTGACTTTTGCAGGTGAGGCGGCATTCGGTGATGTCCAGGAGAGGTATGAGGGAAAATGCAGACCTTGATGGGCTTTTTTGGCCAGGGATGACAATAAAGACAATTCATTTCAAGTTTGAGACCTTCGGATTAAGGTCAACGACGTAGGAATCGGACACATATGAGGAAAGGACCGAATCTATTCGAGTTCAGTGACTACTTTGATGATTACCCCGGTAAATTCGGTACCTTGTCGTTCTCCTCGTTTCTGTTTTGTGTTAGCTTCCTGATCTGTCGCTTGCCTTTCCCCGCTGTGTTGAGCTAGCTAGCGTAGAAAATGCGTGGGCGGACAATCTGGGTCCCTTTCAAGGTTCAAAGTCGCCTTTCTTCCTCGCTCTCTCGCTCCTGCGCTCCTCTACATGTTGCTGCCTTATTAAGTTGTTCACCCTCTGCTTCCTGCTTGCTAATGAGACGAGCGCTACGTTCACGCCTTTTTGCCCGTGCACGCTCCTGTAGCACGCTACAATTTTATTTTTATAATGAGACATTTTCTGTGTCATTTATATTAATTTTGTTTTATACAGTATTCCCTTGATTTTCACGGTTAATTTGTTCCAAAACCCTTGTGTAATCCTCATTTTAAGGACTATCTTTGTATTTTTTCTACAGCTAACATAGAAATGTGAATAAAAACAACACTTCATTTTCTCTACTGTTGGGACCAATCTTGGAGAAGTCATAACATTAAATTAAATATCCTTTAGGGGATATTTGTTTAAAAGGAACAGGTCATTTCGACCGAAGACAACAGGAGGGTTAAGTAAATGCACACAAACTGATGAAAAAACACAATGCTAGTTTTCGGCTAAAAGAAGAAGCTAGGTTTTGCTAAAAAAAAAATAAAGACCAGGATGCTAACTAACATTTGTTTTCAGAGTAGATTGATAAGCTGATTTTTGGTGCTTGAAGAAACAAGAAAAAAATGCTATTTTTTTGTGTAAAAGAAGAGAGCGCTATTATTTTGCAATTAACTACTGGAGAAGAAGCTAGTTATCTAGCTTTCCACTCAAAAAAGACACATTGCACATTTTGTTTGCATACACAATGCTAGTTTTCGGTGGAAGGGGAAAAAATGTTTTTGAGAAAAAAAGACCATGATGTCTTATGTTTGTTATCAGCGCACATTACAAAACTGTTTTTTTTTTGTAGCCCAAAAAAAGATAACAGTAGTTTTTTGATGTAAAAAAAATGGTGCTAGATTTTGATGGCAGCGAAGACAATGCTGATTCTTAGCATGGAAGAAGTTTGCTATCATGGTAAGAGAAGACGATGCTAGCTTTCTATACAGAAAAGAAAATGCTAATTTTCTTTGCATTAAGAGACAACGCTGGCTCTACACATAAAAAATCACAAAGTTAGTTTTGGGTTAGCAGTACGGCGGTGCAGTAGTTAGCGCGTGTGCGGCGCACAGTTCTGAGGTCATAGAGATCGAACCTCCTGTGTGGAGTTTGCATGTTCTCCCCTCCGGGCCCTCCGGTTTCATCCCACATTCTAAAAACATGCATGTCAGGTTAATTTGACGGTCCAAATAGTCCCTAGGTGTGGATGAGCGAGTGATCCCAGGGTACCCAGCAACTGGCTGGCAGCCATTTTAGGGTGTCCCCTGCCCACTGCCCGAAGACAGCTGGGATGGGCTCCGGCAACTACGCGACCCAAGTGAGGATAAGCGGTGCAGATGATGGATGGATGGATAGTCTTGGTTTATGGGAGAAGAAGCTAGTTTTCTGTTAAAGGAGAAGGCGCAAAAAAAGGCAACAATGCTAGCTAAAGTTTGTTTTCAGAGATGTCTAACAAGGTTTTCGACGCCCAAAAATATAACAAGCATTTTTTACCGGCATCCAACAAAATGACTTTTGTTTTGGGGAGAGGCGAAGATGATGCTAGTTTTTAGCATAGGAGAATAATCTAGTGATCATGGTAAGACGCTATCTTTCCACTCAGGAGAGATGATGGTAACTTTCAATGCTACTTTTACAGTCACAGTCAAGTAGTCAAGTCAAGTCTACACCCTTAATCACAAAGAGTCTCAAAGGGCTGCACAGACCACAGATTATTGCAAAGCACAGACTATTATGACACCATCCCCTGATCTAAAACCTACATGAGGGCAAATAATACACAGATATTGTCACCATAAAATATAGGTTATTCATATGCTATAGAATAGTAGTGTGATTTAAGTTTAGATTTAAACATTTCCACTGAGGTTGCAGTTCGAATCTTAGGGGGAAGAACATTGCACAGCACCGGGACCCGAATGGAGAACGCTCTCAAACCTGCGGATTTCTTCTTGGCTCTTGGGATCTCTAGTACACCAGCATTTTCAGTAAAATGATGAAATAAATTTGAATCCTAGTTTTAATATAATAAACCACAAGAAGGATTACAAGAAAAACAAATACTGGATTCTGGTTTCCGAGCATTTTTTTTTAATTGTTACCGTCGCTAGTTAAAAGAGTATTAACATTTTTACAACCCACCTGATGTTTTCCATTAGGTCCACTGAGATGTTTACAGAAGTCATTATAAAAGGGTTAGGGGTTGCCCCCCCACCAGCGTGGATTTTCCCGAGCCCCTGCGAATACATTAACTCGGCCATGTAGCTTACTTTTGTTAAAAGCGTGTGCCAAACACCACGGTTAATGATATGTTAATAAATAATAAATCACGGATTGTTGCCAGCCGTGGCTCAGATGTAAAGGCACAAGGTGCACGCAGCTTTTTCTTTGATTTATTTATGATTTTTTTTTTTTCCTTTATGATGGGGGAGGAACGATTTTGACAGCTGAAAGAAGATCATGCAGTATACGTCCTGTTTACAGTATTTGTAGCATGGTGCCCCCTCCACACCCGCGACCGTCCGTGCCATCTCATCCCTCCCCCCCGGGCTCCCCGCATCGCTTTACTTCATTATTTAGTGTGTTATTTTTTTCGACTCCCTGATCTATAGTCCCCACATCACTGAGGCGGCTAATTAATTATGGATGGACTTTGGGAGGGAAGAGGGGAGTTTGGGGGAGATTAAAAAGAAAAAAAAAAAGGGGGGGGGGGACAACCAGACAACCAGCTTCATTACATATGCGCGGTGTTTTGGGTGCTTTATTAATTTATATCTTGTCAGGCTATGCCAGAGTCTCCAGAACTCCTTTGGCTTATTACATTTATTTATTTTTATAGAATCGCGTTCGGATGCTGCTCTTCATTCGGAAACGATGCACTCTTCAACCCTCCTGCATATATATATCTCTATCTCTATTTATATATCTAGTTTTTTCTATTGTTTAATTCTATGTATTGAGTAGATGTCACTTAAAGAGTGCCAGTACATTCCAACCAATCAGAGAACTGCCTTTTGTTTCCCGGGATTGTGACAATACAGATAAATTATTAATATAGCTTGTAAATCAAGATTAAAGGATGATTTCATCCATTCATCCATAATCTGCACCGCTTATGCTTAGTAGGGTCGCGGGGTTGCTAGAGCCCATCCCAGCCATCTTCGGGCCGTGGCATTTCATCACCAAATTTAATGAAGTACCATGCATGTTTGCTCCCACTCCAAAAGTGGTCTCAATTTATGTGTCCCGTTTACAATTTGTCCTCTTATGTAGGCTTGTCGGGAGCATGGGCTTACAGTATTTATGGATGGATACAATTGTGACATTGTAGCTGTGGGGGCAGAAAAATGAAACAAAAATGACCTGGAGAAATAAACCAATATACATGTGGCTTTGTTTTTAGCAAGTAAACAGGGATTTGGGTGTATATTTTGTCTCTGTACAGGGTTTGTACTGGTGCTTGAAATCCTTGAAAATGCTTGAATTTCAAGGTTGTTCTCAAGGATTGAAAAATATTTGAATTTTGGGTGAAGTGCTTGTAAATGTTTGAAATTGTCGCCATGTTTCTCAACAAGTCTGCTTACAGTTATTATGACACCGCTCTTTGGTGGCTTCGCTTTGTCAATGCATTCCTTCTTCCTTCGTGTTGTGTTTCCTTCGTTGTTCTATGATACGTCACCGCCCCCAACGGGTCGCGCCCAAGCGGACAGGTGCATGCTACCTAAACAGGGCATAATGAAATGTGTTTTAGTGCAAAGAGAATGTATCAGTCATGGACATTTCTTATGGGCCATGCAAAATAATTAAAATTTGTAATTGTAATAGGAAGAACTTCCTGCAATTTGAAAAATTAAGTATATGCTGTTGTCATTTTTACCCAACACCTATACGGGGAGGGATTTGTTTAAAAACATATTTGTAATTTTCTCAAGATATGAAAATCATGACTTGACAAATGCAAATGCAAGAATAAAAATTGCATATATAAATCGCATATATATTTGTGTCCCTGCAAAATAAGTTATTCACACCGAATTTCTTCATTTAATGGTACTGGAAAAATTGGAAAATTGGCTTTGAAAGTAGTTAAAAAGTGCCTGATTTTGACCAAGGAAAAGGTGTTCAAATCCTGGAGTATATACGGTAGGGAGAAGATCTCTATGTGGAGAAGTTCAGCTACCTTGAACTACTAGATGTAATACTTTGTAGGTACAAATAAATATGTCCTCCCCAGCTTTTATGTATCTCGTCGACGGTTGTATGTTACTTCATGAGCTTAATAGGAGCCGTTAGCGATCAGAGGATAGGCCGGGAAATCGATCCAAATATCAGTTATTGTTACTAAGCAAATACTTGGATGGGATGGATACTATTGTCCTGATATTGATACTTCACCCCTCCATCAATTTCATCAAAGCGCCACTTCTATATATAGAAAGTGCAATACTTCTCTCACCCAGCGCCCCCAGCCATTTTCTAATTTTATGCCTGTTTTTGTGACTGACAGGCACACTTTTAGCATGTCCCTCTACCTGCCCTACTTCCTGCTTGGCAAAAGAGAGGGCCAAATCAACGCGCTCACCTTTATCACAAGCTCAATCGGAAACGATACAAAAAAGCCACTACACCCTACAAAAAACAAAAATAAGGAACCAAAAATGTAAATGAACTACTGTTCCTGAACAAAAACCTTTAAATAAGTGGTCACAATGGCAACAGGGCCATAAAGGCTTGTCTGGTTTGACCCTTTTAGCTTTTGCTCTGTAACAATTGTTATGGGATAAGCAGACTTTTCATACTGATAAAGGTTTTTGCACTTCCTGACTTTATTTTCAAAATAGTGTGCAATGGAGGGTATATTTGACATGTTGGCACTGTTAAATTTGTGTTTTTGTTGCATTGATGCTTTTTATTTGACTCTTGGCTTTTTTCCGAAAGTATTGTCATAGAAATATATATACTTACTTGGATCGGATCGATACTAAAATTGCCAGTTTCGCCCACCCCTATCGGAGGACATTTTAAGTCATGATCTGCTTAGGAAGCAGAAGGATATTAAAAAATGAAACAATTTTAGTGCCTTGAATCTTGTTGTGTTTATTATTAATCAGTGTCTGAAACTCATGACAAAAAATAAGCGGACAGCTGGGCAGACAACTCTGAAAAGTTGCCTGCCCAGCCATAAAGTTGCCTGCCCCATTTTTCACAACTTGGAACACAATAAGACGACTCATCGCAAAAAAAACATTGTTGCAAAGTATTAAGGATTGATAATCAGTATATATTACAGAACAGCACTTTAAAATTAAGTTTATTATAAATCTACTTACAACATTCATTGCATGTACATGACATTGCTGTTTTCCATCTGCCATCAGTATGTGCCTGTATTTACTCATCTTCATTCATGCGATGTTTGCGTTGTGTCGTCTGCTACAAACCACGTGAACTCCTCTTTCCACGATGCTTTTAATGTACGTATACGTTTTGTAGCGTCATACATTTTGTTAGCTTCTTTTGAATCTTTCTTCTGAGGCTGAGGTTTTGGCTTGATTCCTAACCACATCCATTTTTCTAGCGTTCTCTGTGCGTCTACTTTGTAAAATGATATGCAAATGCACGACCTTATGATGCTCGGGAAAGTCCGGAAGCAGGAAGGTATCCAATGCAAGCCTCTGATTTGCTGCCGAGTATGCAAATTGCCATTCGAACCGAAATTCTGAAATTTCCAAACAGAACGAAGATTTCGAAATTCAATTTGATAGAAAAACCTGTCGGGGTTTTTTTTTTCCCCCTTGAAAAGGTTGTATGCCCGACATAAAAGATGCACACCCCGGGCGTCGGAGTTGGGACGTTAATTCAAACACTGTATTAATATAAACTTACTCTAGAGGGAGTGTTCAATTATTCAATTATCATGAGACTTCTAAGCAAAAACGATCGATACTCCCCTGTATTTATTTGGTTCGGATCAATACTAAAATTCCCAGTACTGCCCACCCCTATCAGAGGACATTGTAAATCATGATCTGCTTTTAATAAGTAGCGGAGTAACGCACCATGTTGTAAGGAAGTGGAATTACAAAATGTTATCAATAACATGTTAGAGTCTCAGCACTAGTAGTTATAGACGGCAAAAATCAGGGAAAACTCTATTTTATTTTAATATCTCACCGCTAGCAGGCATATACCCACTCACTTGTCAGCCAACTGTCTCATTATAAGGCACTTGGCATGCATTAAAAGGTGTTCAGCTCACCTGCAAGTGTAGATTATCTCATTTCCCCACCGAACACTTGTCCTATTGAATTTTCCACGCCTTCCTTTCTAAACACGCCAAACAAAGAGTGTATTTTGATGTTTTTTTACGATGACTCGACCTAGAACGACAGCTGCGCCTGTTTCTGGAATGCTCTTGGCAACGTTCAATCCAAAAAGGAATAGATGAGAAATGAGGTCAAACTATTTTGGGCGAGGAGGAGGAGGTGATGGTTTTAACTTGATAAAACATCATTCAATTAAACTCACTATGACTGGTTTGGTGTTTTGAAATATGGTAAGGGATGAACAATAGAGGGACTAAGATATATAAATCAACAGCTATTTGATTTTTAAATTAATGACCAATTGGCAATCAAATATATAATAATCAAATAATAAGATTTTAGATCTGAAGCTCTCCAAATCTTCAGTATTTTATTTAATTTTGCAACAGTACATATTTTTTTTTCTCATTACTAATAGACCTATGATTCTTTTTGGAATTTGTTTCAATCAACGGGAAGGAATCAGTACAACTAATTGATTAAATAATTCTTAAAACATAACAGAATTGTCTTTATTGCCATTGATAACGGCATAATGAACATTGTTTGCAATGAAGAAATGGCAATCCGGGATAAACACGTAATAAAGACTGAAAATGGTAAATGTTCTGCATTTAAATAGCGCTTTTCAAGTCAATGAAGAGCTCCCAAAGTGCTTTACAATGTGCTTCACACTTACCCATTCACACACACACTCACACACCAATAGCGGCCGTGCAGCCATGCAAGGCGCCTCCCTGCTTATTGGGAGCATTAGGGATTCAGTGTCTTGCGCAAGGACACTTCAACATATAACACGGAGGAGCCGGGATTCAAACCTGCGACCTCTTGATCCCAAGACAAGCGCAAGAGAGAAAAATTAGGTTAAAGAATTCCAGGATAAACAGGAAAAAAAGAATTATTGGTACTTGCTTTCTTTGCTTGGAGTCTGGCTGAAGTCATATGTGCAGTTTTCTTTTGTAATAATAATGCAATGAAAAATAAATAAATGAGCCAAATTATCTGACATGGTAAATCATTTTGCTCATTTAAAGGACTGCTTTCTTGTTTTACTGGGGGAAAACAAATACTGAAGAAATGATGAAGCCGCCTCTTCACTTTCTATCAGCCAAGCCGGCCCACTGTCAGGGAATCTCCGAGCTGTTGCTCATAGCGTCCCCGGGGCCACAACACAATTGCCGGACTTTGTTCATTAGCCTGCTCAGCCCGGCCGGGCCTTGTGTGTCGGATTACACACAAACACAAATTCGAGAGACACAATCTACGAAAGGAAGTCAAACCACCGGGTACTTCATGCACAATGTTGCTGCAGACAGGGGCATAAAAAAGTAACTCAGATAAAAGTAGGCACTCATATAAATTAAGTCAAGCTGACCTCTATATATATATATATATATATATATATATATATATATATATATATATATATATATGTATATATATATATATATATATATATATATATGTATATATATATGTATATATATATGTATATATATACATACAATAATTTATATATGAGAAGGCAGACACATCACAACTTGAATAAGTGTTAATTTGCGCTGGAAGCCAAATAAGCAGATGGTTTCGATTCCCCCCATGTGCTTGTTTGCATCGCTCGCCAACTGCAGTTGATTCGAGTGAAAAGCGTTGACACACCGCATAATCAATCTTGTTCCCTCTCTGCCGATACTTTTTCAATTTGGAAAACATCAGGAGCGATATGCATCCAACTTTGTGGGAGAAGTATGGGAAAAGGCCCGTTATGATTCCAGATTATTTTGGAGTAGAACTATAAAACCCTGGCATTACCCATTAAAGACATATATGTATTCTAAATCTAGTAAATCTAGTGGAAGATAGAGCTCTTGTTGGTGATAAGAATGAGTGGAGAGGTGTTGTAAAAGGACAGTGGGATGTTTAGAGGCGTTCTAAGGGATGGGCAGGGCACCTGTATGATACAGCAGGGGTAAACCAGTGAAAGCTGTCGGTCCCTGCTGTTGAACAGAAGAGTGTGTTGTGTCACCCTGACCCGAGCGACATGGACGCTTCCTTTTGTCCCGTTTCATCTGGAGGGACGAAAGTATGACCGACTTGGGTGCCGAGGTGCTTCTCTTGTTTGGGTGTTTGGGCATTTGAGTTGGCCATGGTCATTTTTTTTGGTGTGTTTTTTGCTACTTTTTCGTTTTTTTTTGTTTTTGCATATTTGTTTGTTTTGCTGTCAGTCACTCCTTTTTAGGGGTATGACCAAGGTAGATAGATAGACTTTCATGTATCGAAAACGCGCAGTATGAGTTAAAATAACCCAAGGCTGGATTCGTAAGTTGTGGTTTTTATGCAGATGCTCAAAAGAAAACCACAAGTCTGAATAAACATTAAATTGTACTTATAATCCTTAAATCATTTTTGTGCTTTAGGGCTCCAGCAAACACATATTTTAATAATTAATCTGCATATTTTTTGTCTATTGATGGATGACTGATAAGCTCAATGGTTTCCTGTATGAAATTCACGTATTTAAAAAAAACGTTCCAATTACCTTTAATGAAAATACAAAATCATTTTAATTTGTGTTTGCAAGGGTGGGCATACTTTTTTGGGGGTCTTAACATTTGATTACTACACTAGGTTTTGTGTATTTTTTCTTGATATTTGAAATGTATACATCATAAATATGTTTTGGAAATACAGAAAAATGTAGCAATGATACCACTAAATTGAAGCAACTTGCATTGCAGCTGCTGAATCCTGTCATAAGCGTTTTGTCACCTCCCCAATCATTTTCTTTGATCATTAATGATGAATATTTTTCAAAATGAAGAAAATCTCTGGTGTCATGTTGACTCCTCCTAATTTTAAAATAAATCGATTAAGACAGTAATTACTCAAAAATGCATAAAATGACACGTGCAAGTGTGGGCTCATTTTTTTAAAGGGGAAAGAAAAATCGTGCTTGTGATCTGTAATGGCGCTTCTAACTTCTGACATCAGCAAAATGTTTTATTTAAATTCCAAACGAACATAAACTTTAGCCTATAGTTGATGACGAAAACAAATGGAAAAAATGGATATTTACAATCGAGAAAGTGAAATTCTGAGGAAAGTAGTGTGGAACTAATTTGATAACCCATGAGTTGTGAAAGTCCGTCCGATGACTGATGGGAAAAAGTTACAGATGATCTAATGATCTTTTAATTATTGAGTTCATAATCTTGTTTAAGTCCAACATGATCCAATATAACGCCCACCCCTATGTGCAAGAATTACTTTATTCTATTTTACAGTGTAGACCTATACAGGACGCTGCTCTACTTACGAACGGGATTAATTTGTTCGTAAGTTGCTCCAGTGCTATATTTTGTATATTTAAGGTTCATATAACTATGTTTAAGGCTTGTATAAGTAACTTATATTCTTTTAAACTAAAAAAATAAACATTTCATAAAATAATATGCTCTATGAAGATGAACAAAGTTGAGTTTAACTTACTTTTGGAAGACGAGCTTCATAAGTTAGGCAACTTCCTCCTCTATAATAGGAAGCGGCAGAAAAAAAGCGATCCAACCATTTTCTCAACCGCATCAGTCTTTCTTATTCCACTTCCATTTCAAAAGAAAGGCTCGCCTCTTCTTTACACTTTACACCAGCAATATTGAACGAGGTACGCACGAGATAATAAACAATACAAATGTCATAGTTCTTAGCGCGCTGGAGATACAGTATAGTATGTTTACACACGAGCTAGGAAGAGGAAGCGGATTTCTCCTTAGGGGTGGATGCTGGGTGATCTCTTACAGCACCACACACAGGTTGCGGCGGAAAGAAGCACTACAGTAAAGTCCCATACTCGGAAAAAGGCACACAATATAAAATTTAACTTACAGTAATGCCTGGATTTTTTTCGACATCCTGAAAAGAATGTTAGTATCTACCGTTTTTCGTAAGTCGTCGTAAGTAAGGGAGCGTCTGCACTGTGTTTTTCCAAAACTATATAACTTTTTTATGTCGATTCTTTTCTGCCACTCTCATTTAAATGATTATTGTGCTCATTCTAATTGAACAAAACGCAGTCTTATCGCTAAATGCATTCGCATGGCGCGAATCAGACACGGCTCCGCTATTCCTTTCCCGAGACGATACGCTCGACTGTTTCAAAAATAGTGGATTTTTTTTCCCCTAAGATCAATGGCAAAATTATGGACTAAAAAAGTTAACGATTTGGCCATGATGCCATGACATAACCCCGAGGCATTTTGGAGGCATCCAGATTGCTCTGATTTCACACTGAACAGAGCGCGTTGAAGAAGCTCAAGGATTGAATGCCCCCGAGGCAAGTAAATTTGGGGGGAATATGCCGCTGTCATTGAACGAAAATGTCAGAGTTCAAAGTGCCGTCACGCATGACTTCACGCATGACATCAGTGCACATCACTGTTTTTTTTTTTAATTGCAGTGTTTGAAAATGACTGTTTCATTTAAATTGTTTTTTTATGCAAAACTCTTTGAATCTGACTAGTGTTTGAGAACCTTTTTAGACTTTTGACTGATGTTTTGGAATTATTTATGGATTACATAAACTTTGAACCTACTAAATGCAAAAAGTCATCTATGTATGTGTTATGAGCAGTGAAACATTGTTTCGGCTTTCTTAAATCGGAGTAAAGATAAAAGTGGTGTGTTCAAAGTCACCAAAAAGAGTGACAAGCATAAAGATTTCACTTTTGATGAATTGCCAGCTATTTGTCAGTGTATATACAGAAACAAAAGGAAGAGTTCTGTTCCGTTTCCAAAAAAAAAACGTGCTATAATGAGTCTGTTCAGTATTTGCTCAATTTCAGTGCTTTATCTGGTCTATAACCACTCATATTAGGTGGATTTCTGTGAAGTAGGAACTATATATGTTGCAATCTCTCGTAATCAAAATCCACAGAGTAATCCACAACCACTCCCCTTCCACCCCAACACAACCCCAACCCATCCACACACACACTTTTAATCATGCGCCCCACTCACAACAATTTTTGATCGGGTATAAAGGATTGCAGCAGCACGGGTGTTGTTTATCTTAGACGAAAAGAACAGGAAAAAAAGTGCCAAGACGCATGACAAAACGTTGCTCTGTTGGCCCCTACTCTTAGCAGTAGTCAACTGGGGATAATGGATCACAGCCAAAACCGTGCCCTTCATTTTAGCAAGGTCACAATGGCACGCTTAAGTAGCATGGACTGGGGGAAAATATGCACTCAGCCTGCCCCTATTTTCAGTCATAGTCGAACGAGGATAATAGATCACTGCGACCACCGTGCATTTCATTTTAGACGGTGCACAAAAGCACAGAATGTTCTTCAACCACACAAAAGTTCAACCATTAAACGGCGAGGAACTACTGTATTCGTCAGTTGATATTTATTTCAAAATGATTAACTTCCACGAGTACAATTAGTATATCATGCAAAAATTCTCGTTTGTCCTTGTGCGTTTCTTTTTAGAATTCATAGACAAAATTCAAAGTCAGAGCTCCTCTCCCAGTTGGATATTGAAATAAGCCAAATCTCATTATTTGTTAAACATTTTTGAATAATGTCTGTATCTGCCTCTACAGGACTGCCCCCAGATCCTGCCCTCAACCCAGATCTACATCCCAGTGGGGGTGACCAAGCCCATCACCTTAGCCGCCAAAAACCTTCCCCAGCCGCAATCAGGGCAAAGGAACTATGAGTGCGTCTTCCACATCCAGGGGGAGACTCACAGTGTACCCGCCTTGCGCTTCAACAGCTCATCCATACAGTGCCAGAAGACAGCGGTGAGTAAAATTGAAGATAATTCCGAAATCAAGAACAACATCCACCCGAGTCGTAGCAGCCATGTTGGATGGGCCTAAGTAACGGTTAACCATTGGCATGTGAGCGCACGGCAAAATAATTTAAATAAAAAATTTTTAAGCACATTTTCCCCTGAAATTTAGACATTTTCAGTTGCGCACTGTTTTTTTTAGAGGCTTTACGTTAGCGCCCCTCCTTCTCTGCTTCGTGCGTGTCTGCACTGCACTTCGCAGAGGAGGAAAAATCCCTGTTTCAACCCAGCCACAGAAACACCGGCGCGCGATAAATGAACAAATCACGACAGCTCCTAGCGTGGACAGATGACTGAGACTTTGTGCAAAAAATGACCGTGCTCTTTGTGCATTATGCCTCGAGAGCGTTGTACCTCGCACATCAAGTGTTTAAACGTCATTACGAGACGAAACATGAACATGAATTCAAGGACAAGTCTGACAAGGCAGATACATTAAAACACGCTGTGTCCAGGTACGACCAACAAATGCAGACTCTAAAAACCTTTGTCACTGTTAAAATCACCACCACTGAAGAAAGTTATCACATTGCTCACTGCATAGCAAAGCACGGAAAACCATTTAATATCTGCGACCAAATCAGCTGTTATTTATGTTCACTGGTGTACGAACAAGAGTGCGGTGTAGGGGTTTAGCTCTAAATAAAGTGCTCTCTCGGACTCCTTTTAGCTCCCATAGGCCCCCTGACATCAACAAGACCAGGCAAATAATTAAGTGAGCATACAGATAACTATTAGTTTTACCCAATTGCTAAATAGGGAGAAAATTGCCTCAAAAAGAAATATACAGTGATACCGCTACTTACAAATTAAATTAGTTCTGGGAGTAGCTTTGTAACCTAAAACATTTGTAAGTAGAGACGCCTTTTGAATGTAAATGCCTTGCAAGTGTGATATGTTTTTAAATGAATCGTAAAAAAGCATCACAACATGAAACAAATGCATGTTAACATTAGATGACCGCACAATTAACATAAAACGAGAGGCATATAATGCAAAAAAGACAAAGAATAAAGGAAATAATAAAACTTGCATTTACTTTTTAACTGGTCTCTTTGTTAACTGGTTCTCAGAAGTGTTTTTTGCCTCGTTTTTCTTGAAATACTGATCCAATGACGTCTGCGCATGCCGGCTTTTAAAAATTCGTCAGAAATGCGCGAGGCAGATGTCATAATCAGCGACACCTTTTCTGGGTGATTCCTTCCCACAAATTCTGGGACTTTATGGAATTTGGCCAAAATCTCTTTCATTTTGGCTGATGGAATGATGGCTGCATCATGTCATCTATGAACTTCTTCTGAATGATGGTGTGTCTTTTCACACCTTTCTATTATCTCTTTATTTGTTTCAATGGCAAGAAAAGTCTCTTTCTCTTCTTTTCTCCTTGTCCAATTTTCTGCATGTCTTTTGTCGGGTCCATTGTGAATTATAAGTCCTCATAGTGGTACCATACAGTAGACTGTTTACAAAGCAGTAAGGGGACACAAAGAGCATGTCGGGATTCACGCATATGCACCGTTTGCCTGCTAGAACTCTGGGAGCGGCAAATGGCAGTGCATTTTTTACTTTATTTTTGTCTTTTTATCCTAAACGCCTTTGTTACTAGAAGCTATATTTTCCCATTCAGGCACTTTGTAACTTGAAACTTTTGGATCCAGAGACATTTGTAAGTAGAGGTATCACTGTATTCGCGATTTACTCAAGATCTAAAAATCATATAGATTTCTTCTTTTAATGGTCCTCGAGAGGCTTTAAAAGTCCTTAAAAAGTGCTTGAATTTGGCTTTGAATGGGTAGTGGAGCAATGCAACCCTGGAGAATCTTGTTTCACTCTTTCTGGGTTCAAACTAAGCATGTAGATTTTAGATCAGGGAATGGTGTCATAATAGTCTGTGACTAGCAATAATCTGTGGTCTGTGCAGCCCTTTGAGACTCCTTGTGATTAAGGGCGTCTCAAATAAATATGACATGAATTGAGGTTTTTGAGTTTTTCCTTGCCCTCATGTAGGTTTTAGATCAGGGAATGGTGTCATAATAGTCTGTGGTTTGCAATCATCTATGGTCTGTGCAGCCCTTTGAGACGCCTTGTGATTAACTGCATCACAAATAAACTTGACTTGAATTTTTTTTAGTTTTTCCTTGCCCTCGTGTAGGTTTTAGACCAGGGGATGGTGTCATAATAGTCTGTAGTTTGCAATCATATGTGGTCTGTGCAACCCTTTAAGACTCCTTGTGATTAAGGGCATCACATATAAACTTGACTTGAAGTTTGTGAGTTTTTCCTTGCCCTCATGTAGGTTTTAGATCAGGGGATGGTGTCATAATAGTCTGTAGTTTGCAATCATATGTGGTCTGTGCAACCCTTTAAGACTCCTTGTGATTAAGGGCATCACAAATAAACTTGACTTGAAGTTTGTGAGTTTTTCCTTGCCCTCGTGTAGGTTTTAGACCAGGGGATGGTGTCATAATAGTCTGTAGTTTCCAATAATCTGTTGTTTGTGCAGCCTTTTGAGACTCTTTGTGATTAAGGGCTATACAAATAAACGTGACTTGACTTGACTTGCTTTCTGTGATCATACATGGCAACCCTAGCCCTTACTGTAGTTTTAATGGCATGTGCCTTGTAATCCGGTGCACCTTATATATGAAAAAATTATCACAGAAGACAATTATTCGGTTCACCTTATAGTGTGGAAAATACGGTAAAAGGTCGTTAGCGTCGATACGCGGGTTGGTGCAAACGGCGATGGTACACGTCAAACGGCAGCAGCAGAACCGAAGCCTGGTCGGGTTTCTGTCTTTAATGTCCGCGACATACTGCTTGCGGTAATTAGCTTCGGGTTGTCAGCGCTTCTCCCTTGTTAGCAATTAGCGGTTGCGGCCGCACAACGTTTCAACTATCGATGAAAAAGAGACTGCTGCACAAAAAAGAAAGCAGCTTCACATAGTTTCGGAAATTGCAACTAGCGCCTCAAAAATGTTGCTTATTTCCATGTTTTACATTTTCTGTTTACGATCAATAATTTGGGACACACCAGTAAGATTCTTCTCATTTTGGAAACTTATTTGGGTTATGCTGGACCAAAAATATCCATCCATCCATTATCTGCACCGCTTATCTACAGTAGGGTCACGGGGGTGCTGGAGCCCATCCCAGCTATCTTCGCGCTGTGGGAAGGGGACACCCTGAACTGGTTGCCAGCCAATCACATGGCACACAGGGACAGACAATTCTCTCGCTCATTCACACGTAGGGACAATTTGCACCGGCCAATTAACCTGACATGGGTGTTTTTAGAATGTGGGAGGAAACATGAGTGCCCGGAGGAAACCCACCCAAGCACAGGGAGAACATGCAATCTCTGCACAGGAGGTTCGATCTCATTACCTCAGAACTGTGCCGCACACTCGCTAACCACTGCCCCGCCGTGCTGCCCATAAATAAATACACTAAATTTAAAAAAAACAAAACTGTTGGATGGTTTTTGGAACAGCTTTTCAAAACTATAAAAAATATCTAATTTTTTTTAATGATTGAAAATATTTAAGTGATAAAAATACCAATAATAAGAAAAATAAAAATGGTATAAAACAAAAAACAAAACGATTGTTATTATCAAATGAGTTTCTTATTAAAGGTCAGTTTTAACATTTGGCAGTGAAAGAAAATGTAAAAACATTTTAAATTTATAAATATAATATAGATTTAATAAATTAACCATCAAATCAATTAGATATTGATGATTGGTCTTAATTTTTTGCTAGAGATATTGTCAAAGATGGCTTTCACCAGTAATCAACTTTTCGAAATATACCGATCTTGCCATTCATTGGTCCTAAGCAGGTGTCAGAACACATGACAATCATGGCAAGTTTTAAAACAAGTTCACCTTTTATAGGCATCCACCTGCTACTCAACTCAACCAGCTCCATTTTTGTCAGACTATTATTTTCTTTGTTTTCATATGTCTATTTGAGGCACCTGGCTTTCGGAGCGAATAACCCTACTTTTTTAACCCACGCTATGTGATAATATCACTTTGTGACCCCCATCTCAGAATGGGTTCATGCCATATCCCGGGGTCTACTAATTTTAAAGCCCATTTTATTTTTAGTATTTTGCTATTAACTTTAGGTTTACACAAGATGTTTTTATGTTGACTGAAACCCTCTGAATTATGTCACAGTTACCAATGATATTACTTTCTCCAAAAATCCGAAGGCACTATGAGTTATTCATCGTACATGCACCACACCCTTCGCTACGCCCGAGGCTACGAATCCCAGGATGTCTTTGAACGTGCCTCCTGTTCCAGTATACCACCGCTACAAGACTGTCGATCGATAAACACAAGGATGCTAATCCGCAGTTTGAGAAACATACCTACGTGCTGGGAATAGTTTCTCAGAAAAATAAAAAAAAATAAAAAATAGCAGAACCTCGTAAAGAGAAAGACGGGAGACTAGACGTAGTCGGGAACAAGAGCGACCGGTGAAATTGGAGTGTGGACGAACAGCCGGGAGGAGGGCCGCTATTGAAAAAAAAAACAGGAGGGGTTTGGAGAGGATGTAAGGAAGAAAATTGTCTGAAAAGTATCTCCCGAGGCCAAAACTCAATCTCTTTCAAACGCAATCCGAAAGCAGACACCCGAAGACATGCGGGACAAGCGCGCTCGGATCGTGTTTAAAGTCGACTTTGCTATTTTTTCTTCTCGTTGCCGCTGACTGTATTAACCCAATACCCTCATGCGGTGTCCCTTAACAGCCAGCCGCCAATAACTGTATAAAATAAACGTCACTTGATATTTGATCGGGTAACGGAAACTCTGGGATCGATAACTGCTTATGTGGGAAAATATCTATATGTTATTGTGTTATATGACATGAATCTGTTCTGAGGTGAAGATTGCAAGGTGATATTGCCGTATGGTAAGTGAAGTGTGACCGTGTGTGTGCTTTCTTTGTTTTTCTTGGTGAAAAACATGCACGTCATCTTAAAATGGAATTCAAAATAAAAATAAGTTAATGAAGAACAGGATGAACAAGTGCGGTATACCAACATTACATGATTTACATGCCTGCTAATGTCAGTAACGACGAAACATATTAAAAGTTATTCAGATCAGATAAATAGATGGATAGATAGATACTTTATTTGTCCCCGTAGGGAAATTCACACTTCCAGCAGTATCCTTTTGTTGTTTATTAACAGATTAACAGGATGGCCTCGGGGTGCTGTGTTGTAGTTAAGCAAGAGCGGAGTGGATGACGTCACACGCTAGTCCAAAAGTTGGACGTCCCTGCAGCAGATGGAAATCTTTGTGACCTGGGTTACACCACCTAATTTTCATGTAGATAGCGAGTCCACCTCCTCTCCGCTTCCCGCAGGCTTTTGTGTCTCTGTCCTAACAGCGCTGAAGAACAGTTGGCTCCCCGTATCACCGGGTAGCTCCACGTTAGCGTCAGGGATGTTAGACGTGAGCCACGTTTCCGTAAAACACAGCAAACTGCACTCCCTGTACGCTTTGATGTCTTATTTGGTAGAGAGTTCACATTTACCATGATTACGAACTGTACCGAAGATCTATAACGCCGCTGGCTGCTTAGCCTTAGCTCCGGCTCTACATCCACGATAGGGCCCCCTCATCACGCCGGCACGAGAATTCTTCAGGGCTAGGTGTTGATTCCTCGAACAAACGCATTTTTGTGGGTTAAAACCCATTACGATAGGATAAAAAGTAATCCAAAGTGTAGTTGTGAAATGGGACGAAAAACACAGAAGATAGAAGCAGACACTTAAAACAATAAATCACAAAAAATGCGAAATAACACAGAGCTGCTGGAAAGGCTGCTGCTTGCGGCGGTGCCGCTTTGAAGATTTTTCTAATAAATAAATATAAAGAGTCTAATAAATCACCCACATGTTTAACTCAATCTGAAAGTATTACAATCTTGTAGTTTTGGTAAATAACATTGAAATACCGGTAATAAATGTAAAACTCATACATAATAGTGTGTTCATATTTTCACATATAAATCGCAACTGGAGGATAAGTCGCACCCATGGCCAAACAATGAAAAAAATGAGACAACAGTGGCAGGAAAAGCTCAGCAGAGTATCCCACCAAGGTTAAAGGTGAGGGAAGAGACCAGGAGGAGTTAAAGACTTCTTCCTCAGTCTCGGTTTTTTAGTCTCCCCTTTTACCTCTTGATCCTCCTCTGAGGTTTCTCCCCAGAATGGACGGCTGGATAACATCTGTGCCATTACCTCGCATCTGATAGAGGGCCGGGGCACTCCATCACCCCCGTCCTCGGACCGGTTCACCAGGAAATGGGAGGAAGAAGGGAAGGAGAAGAAAATCCAGTTTGGGACAGAAAGCGTGCGTTTTTCCTCAATATGTGCAGAGCAGCTGTTAGCTAAAGGAGAGAGGGGAGCTATCAGGGGTCCTGACGGCATCCAATTAAAGGAGATAAAATGATGATGAATTGCAGTCGGGCACTGGAGACGCAAACTATCTTTGCGCTCGTTGTTGTGTTATCGGGCATGCGCGCAAAAAGGAGGAGGAGAAGAAAGGAGGTTTCTGACAACAGGAAAGAAAGTGGAAAGAGGAAAAAGATGGAAATATTTTATCGGACAACCTTGGTGATCTTGTTTTTGCAAACTATTATGATTTGTTTTTTCCTTTTTTCCCTCTCTTACGCCCTTCTTTCTTTACTACCTTCCTTCTGTTCCTTTATTCCCTTTCCCCCTGTTTACCTTTTCTTTTTCTTATTCATTTTGCCTCTCCCTACCTTCTTTCCTTATACCATTCCCTCCTTACTTCCAAGTGTACTTTTTTCCTACCTCTTCACAAATATCTTTCCTCCCCCTTCTTCTTATGCCCTTATCTCCTTACTTTAAAAACATACTCCCTCCTTCCTTCCTTTTCTCCTTCTTTCATTTCTTCCTTCCTCCCTTCCCTCCCTCTTTCTCTCCTTCCTTTATTCCTTCTTTACTTCCTTCCCTCCTTCCTTCATTACTTTCTTCCTACCTTCTTTCCCCTTTCCTTTTTTCCTTCCCTCCTTCCTTCCTACTTTTATTTCTTCCTTCCTCCCTTCCCTCCTTCCTTCATTATTTTCTTCCTACCGTCCTTCCTTCCTCTTTTCCTTCTTTCCTTCCTTCCTTTTTTTCTTCCTCCCTCCCTTCCTTCATTTCAAGTGTTTTTCCTTCCAAACGTCCTTCCTCCCAAACTTACCTGCTTTCTACCTACGAAACGTACTATCAAACTTCAAAACTTCCAAATCTCATCACAGTGTGCAAATTATTTTCCATTACATTTTTGGGGTCTCAACGCCACATTACTTAATCTTCATGAAATTGAACACCTCCATGAGGTGGGCCGGCAGTAGCTCAGGAGGTAAAGCACTTGTCTTGGGTCGCAGGTTTGATTCCCAGCTCCTCAGAGTTATATGTTGAAGTGTCCTTGGGTAAGGCACTGAATACCTAATGCTCCCGATAGAGCAGGTAGCGCTATATAAATGCATACCATTCATCCAGGTTTTCAAAATAAAATGGTACTTGTGAATTCCTCCCCTCATAGAATGTGCTGAAAAAGGCTTCAAAATCAGTTTTTGCCGGTTACCTCCAAAAACTCAACAGTTACCATGGCCACCTGATTTCAACCGTCCTCCTTGCTGGCTTTGGGATTGCGCGGACTCTTGGAGGGCAAAGTGACGCCGATTTGGCGGGGAAAATTATCTGCCTGATGGGAAACGCGGCTGGGAGACGGCAAAAATGGACGTGTAGACGGCTCACGTCACGAATCAGCTGGGGAGGCAGTTCACGTGGTGTAATGGTGTCATCACGCACCTTCTTGTGTGTGCGCTTGTGCACGAGGGTGTTTTTGTGAGGCGTTTTCTTTAAAACCGGTCAGAAAATGCATACCTGTCAACTTGTACGTTTTTTCCATACAAAGTACGTTTATGATGCATTTTAAGACATGTACGACGTGCAAAAAATCGGTACGGAAAAACGCAAATTTGTCAATGATGGGTACCATCCGGTATACACCGACTCTCATGAAACGGCAAATCAATCAACTCAGTTCGCCGCGGTAGCCTCTATCCTCGGTATTGTTTTTTTTTTATTGCAAACAAAGCGAGCGGTTTGATGCTACTGTGCGTATGGGCCTGCCGCCTCGGATTTCATGTGGTAGTTATGTAGTGAAAGGAAGTCCGTCTCTATTTAGAGAACCGGCTTTTTCGGCTAAACTCATTAAAGAGAGCCGGCTCTCAAACGGCTCACTTGCTTTGATGCATTATATTACGAATCATTATTGTTGTATAAAGAAGTTAAGAAAAAAAGGAAGTATAAAAGGAGAAAATGAAAAAAGACAGGTTTGTGGTTATCCCTTTAATCAGTATATTACCAACAATAATTTAATGCAGAAAATGAATTCATAATTTGAATGGGAAAATTCTACTTAATTATATTTGCATGTATTTTTTCCTTCTACAGGGAACGTCCAAGCTACTTCATTTTCTAACTTTTTTATAATAAACCTCATTCATGTACAATAACTCAGTATCTCACAGCTAAATGTTAATTAACAATATATATGATATAATGAAACACATGTACAATATAACATGTTAAACTACATAAATAAACACGTTTGAAATATGGAGTAAGATTATTTTGTATTTTGTAAGGGAAAATACGACAGTTTGTAAGGGCATGGAGCCCTGGAGCTTGACAGGTATGAAAATGTGCTCATCAAGGACAGTAGAATATTCTCCCGCTTCTCTCCTCGATAAATAAAGACGAATTGCTGTTTAGCAGGAAGCATATGTCATCTTCTCCACCCACCATCTCTCTCATCATCTATTTCTAGTAATCTGTGACCTTTACCTTACGTTGCTTTACCCTTTCCTCGCAACATCCCGCCTGTCCCTTTCGGCCGACGTGATGGCCAATTACACCAGCGAGAAGTTCACACCTTGATCTTTTCCTCTTATGCCGTCGGAGGGATTTGCATTTCTTTCGGTTCCCTTGTAATCTTCGCTACATGACCAGAAAGCTGGTTGGAAGAATCGGACTTTATTCACTTGGCGGTGGAGCTGCAATGCAGAGGTTGAAGAATCAATCTCTGAATGTTTCGCAGGTCCGTTTTGGTGCCAGTTCTTTTTGCTGCGGATGAATCCGACTTATCAAAAACCTGTTTTTGGGCATCCTTTTCACGTCATGCAAAAATAATTAGCAGTACTTTCAAGAAGTACGATCATCCAGGACATAATTAGGTCTTTCATATTCAATATGTCCAGTTTTTGTATTCTACATAGTGGTATAATATTGATTAGAACCATACACAGGGTAGGATATCGAGATCATACTAACATTTTATTCCTGCAGTCCAAATTATTAAAATTGGATGATTTAGTAAAATTTTTCACTGCACAATTGCCATTTAAGGTCAACAAAAACATAGTGCCAGAAAACATCCATAAATTATTCATTCGGAAAGAGGGAAATTATAACTTAAGTGGCTGTAGTAAATTCATAATCCCAAAGGTGAGAACCACCAGGAAAAGTATGTGTGTGTCTGTGTGTGGAGTCAAACTTTGGAACAATTTACAAGACGAGATCAAACAATGTCCAACTATTCACTTGTTTAAATTTAAATACAAAAAACACGGAGATGAAGAAAATGGGGTATGAGTGATACGAGAGATTGGGAATAGTGCGTCTAGAACTATGGTTAAATTTGTTGTTATTGTTGCTATTGTTATACCATAGCTGTTATTATTAATATTATTACTATTGTTGTTATTGCCATTGGTGTATTTAATAAGGAAGATAAAGGGGTAGGTAATATAAGCATTTGCTTCTGACTACCCCTTTTCGAACATATTATGTCACATTATTTTGTTGTTGAGTTATTGTTTTTGTTTTGTTTTTATTCTAATGTTCAAAATAAAGTTTTCATTCATTCATAAGATAAATACAGTAGCTTGCGAAACTATTTGGCCCCCTTGAACTTTGTTACCTTTTGCCACATTTCAGACTTCAAACATAAAGATATAAAACTGTAATTTCTTGTGAAGCATCAACAATAAGTGGGACACAATCATGAAGTGGAACACACTTTATTGGACATTTTAAACTTTTTTCAACAAATGAAAAACGAAAAAGTGGGTGTGCAAAATGATTCAGCCCCTTTACTTTCAGTGCAGCAAACTCTGTCCAGAAGTTCAGTGAGGATCTCTGAATGATTGAATGTTGATCTAAATGACTAACGATGATAAATGGAATCCACCTGTGTGTAATCAAGTCTCTGTATAAATGCACCTGCACTATGATAGTCTCAAAGGTCTGTTTAAAGCGCAGAGAGCATCATGAAGAACGAGGAACACGCCAGGCAGGTCCGAGATACTGTTGTGGAGAAGTTTAAAGCTGGATTTGGATACAAAAAGATTTCCCAAGCTTACTATTTTCTTTGTCTAAAAAATAAAAACATTGATTTGAATACCAATGTTTATTTTTTATCAAAAATCATAGGTTAAGAAATTGTTCCTCCTTTACACTGTGAACTCCTCACTTATCGCCATGTTTGTCCAGCATCCTGCCGCCATGTGCCACCTTCCTCATACCAGACAACACAGTGCCATTTAGTGGTCAAATATGACACATTTGGACTTTAAGACTATAGTATAATAAAAAAAAATGCTTTACTAATAATAAGGCCATATTATCTTATATATATGTCATATATTTTTCCCTAAAACATTTAAATTTTATTAATATATATTATTATTAATAAATAAAATAATAAATACATTTTATTTTTACTATTTTTTTGTATCAGCCGGAACAACAGGAATTTTTTTTAAGCAGCCACCTGTTGGTGACGATAAGAATGCCCCCCCAAAAAAAGCAGGGACGCTATCAAAATGTTGCCCTTTCTGCAAATAATTAGACAAGTCTGCAAATCCGGCGTGAGCCGCAGTGCATTTTTTTCCCCTTAAGCCAGCATTTCTGTCCTGTCCCCGCTAAACCGTTCTCCCTTTTTGCGCTGTGAATTGTGTGTGCGGTCCGTTCTTCTATATGTGCAAGAGATAAGCTGGGTAACCGCGTCTGGCCGTGCTCCAATCCTGTTAGCATTAGCGATTAGCACGGGTTAACAGGCCTCCATTATGAGTCGACGCCACCTGATCCCTTATAGGCGGCGCTCACATACTTTTACGCGCTGGACCGTACCACGGATTACTACTTGATCCTTGATTGGGACGCCATGCAAGACTATGCAACAGGAACTAAATAAATAAACAAACACAGAGCTACCAAATACTTAGAAATTGATTTACTTTACAATGCCAGTTAATGGTGTTGCAAAACGTATTTTTCATCTCCAAGCAATGTTACATTTTTTATTGAAAATGTGGACTTTTATTCAGATCCATCAATTGTTACAAATATTGAACAGTTATATTCACACCAAATGTGTACAATAACGTTATTGTTATTTCGAAGTGGTAACATTGTCTAAGAACCACTTTTGACCTGAAATGCTGCGAGGAAATAAGTTATAAATCTAAAAATTGTGTATTTTATTCAGAAAAACGATTTTCATCATTTGGCAGCTTGGCACATAAAATAAGGATTAACGGTCTGCCTCCACTTGTGATACTTAACTTATCTTGCTCTTTAGTAGTCACCTTGAAAAAGAGCAAGTGCTCCTAACCAACTCTAAGGTATCTGGAGTTTGCCAGGGGCCAGGTGGGTATTTTTAGCATTGCGCAGCCACCTTCAGCATGACTAATTATCAGGCAGTGACCCTCCAAGAAAGTGCCCCCACCTAGCCATTCTCAATTCTTACCTGTCTCCACTCGCCATCCATCTACGCTTTGCTCCATGCCGCCGCTTTTTTTTTTGTTCATTTAATTTCTATTGTGTTTCACTTCTTCAGTTGTTTCTACTTAACCTTAGTGTTTCCTCATTTTTGGGACCCCCGCTCTGGTAGGGTAGTAACCTGCTTTAAAATCCATCTTACGGCTGACATTTGCTATCCCTACAAATGCGGTTGTACCTTCCTCAGGCCCCTTTCCTCACATGGTTATTCTCTACCTTGCTAGAATTGAGTTTATTTATTTTGTGTACAGAGGTAGTGGGGACTGGAACCCCTTGCAAGATGCAAACAGCTGTGCAACGTAGTCCCCGCTACTTTTTATATGCTGGCCCCTGCTTACAGCAATAGTCAACCAGGGATAATGGATCACAGCCAAACGGGTGCTGTTCATTTTAGGTGAAAAAAGACAAAAGAAAAGAGCTCCCACACATATGCTCTATCAAGCCCTGCTCTCAGAAATATTGGACCAGGGATAATGGGTCCACCCAAAACAGTATAGATCATGTTAGGCAGGCTATAATGGCACGCTTAAGCAGCTCAAACCAGAAAAAAAAATTCTACTCTGCTGGCCCCTGAGCTCAGCAATAGTTGACTGCGGTTAAAAGGTTGCGACACAACATCATTTTAGACAGGCCAGAACAGCACACCTCCCGACATCAAACGCTTTCTGCCAATTCTCCGCAATGTTGGATTCGGGATAATGGATCACAGCTACTTGAGTGTAGTTCATTTTAGGCAGAGCAGCCCAACTTTACAAAACTGCGTTCAACCAGTCCCCACTTGCAGCAAAATGCAATTGGGGATAACAGACTGCAGCCACGTGGATGCATTCCACTTTAAAGTGGACAAAAGGGTAAAAAGAGCCATTACGCATGGTTGATAGTTGGCTGGGGATAATTGATCAAGGCCACAACTTTGCATTTGGCTTGAGACAGGACAGAACAGCATTCCTCTCGATAAAAGTGTGTTCTGCCAGTCCCTGCCTGCAGCAATATACAATTGGGGATAATGGATCGAAGCCACATGAGTGGATTCCACTTTTAAGTGGACAGAATGGTTAAAAAATGCATGACATATATTTTCAGTCTTTCGTCTATAGTTGGTTGGGCATAATGGATAGCGGCCAGGACTGTGCATTTCGCTTGAGGCACGCCAGAACAGCATGCTTCTCGACAAAAGTTCAATTTGCCGGTTCCCGCTTGTAGCAATATGGTGTTGGAGATAGGGAATCATGGCCTGATGAGTGCAGTTCATTTTACGCAGAAATAACGGCAAAAAAATAATTACTAATTGTGCTCTGCCGATTCCCAATCACGGCATCATGAGATAATGGACCGTGGCCGCACGAGTGCGGTTCATTTTTTGGTGCAAATAACTGTTATAAAAAGAACTGTCAGGCCCAAAAATTATGCAATTGGGAATAATGGATCGCGGAACATTTTTCAACCCGCGATGCCCTGAAGAGTGAAGTAGCGCAAGACATTTTAGTCTTCAGTCTACAACTTTTTCCCAAGCTTATTGGGTGGTCTTGTTCCCCCTCTCTTTCTCTCTCGCTCTCTCTCTTGTTCTTCCTCTCTTTCGAAAATGAACACAATCAAATTTAGAGGACAAAAATGTCATCTGCTGTCCAAATGTACAGCGTTTGTTTATATACGTGTGTGTTTGTGAGAAGAAGCTTCTTCTGCAGTCTTATTATTATTTCCTTTCCAGTTGTGATGTTTTTACTGGAAAATTCTTTTATGTGCCATTGTAAACATGGTTTTATCTGCGACTTTTTCATCAAGAAGGAATCTTCGACGTGTTTGTGGGATGGAGACGTGCGCGCATGTGAAACCGAAAGAGGAAAAGAAAAGTGTCAGGGAACAAATTGAAAATGCCAATTTCAATTTAGGGCCTACCCGCTTGACCCTTTATGGCTTATCCGCCGCATTGTTTTATTCCATGTGTAAAAGAATAAGAAGCAATAATCTGGTCATGACTTCTACTCTTACACTTGTAATGCATTTTGAGGGAATATTTACAGTAGATCTCCGGTATACAATATTAATCTAACAAAATTATAATTTATTTACCTTTTGTGGGACGTGACTGGTCCATTGGAGTTAGCGGGTAGATGCAGATAAGCTAGGAGTTGGAGTTTTAAAATGATAACTGATTTTGAAACTTTCACTTGCGAAGATTCCTATGCGCAGTAGATTACCATGCTTTAATTGCCTCCTTGTTCTGAATAATCTTCCCGATTAGTTATAGGTAACAATGCGTGTGCATTTTTCATATTTCTTGATCACAAGCTCCATATCCACGGTTATTATGTTTTTGCTTTCGCATTTAGCATCATTGCACATCTCTGGACTGATTGTTAAACAAATTAAAGTTTTTTTATCTAAGTTTGTGAACCGAACATAGAGAACGGGAGAATTGTGGAAGGGAGTTTGGCCAATACCATATTGGCATTTTCATTATGCCTTGATGCTAAACAATAGGAGACCAGTATCTTATATGATGTCGACCAATAGCAGAAAGGCATCTTAGAGGGTATTCAGCCATGTAACTCACACAGTCATACATGCAAAAACTGTAAAGATTGAATTTTGGCTACGCAAAAAAAAGGTGTTCATGTTGTATAGTGTTGTAAATACAATCTTTGTTTCCATGGTTATCATGTTTTTGCTTCTCCCATTAGCATCATTGCTAGTTTTGGGACCCAAAGCTAATAAATACAGTGCAAAAATCAATATTATATTGCATTAACTCCCAAAGTCTTAATGAAGCACATGAGATTTGGAACTGAATGACAAGAAATGCATTGTGGGAAATAGTTCTGCCAAGAGCATACTCGCATCTTTCTGATGCTGTGGTGCCAACCAATAGGAGGCCATCTTCTTATATTACCTCAACCAATAGTAGACAGGGATCTTAGCGACGTATTTGGCAAGTCACTTGCACTGTTCAAATTTTGTTAGGTTATATGCACACAAAATTATTTGTGGTTGATGTTGTTTGTGGGGAAAATGCTGTAATGAGCATTGAAAAAAATGTCTCATTCAACTTTTTATCGGGTTAGTAAAAATAGCAGCTGTCATAGTAACCTTTCAGTCTAGCCAACCCTGGAAGCTTTCTGCTGTGTGACCCAAACAGAGTTCAACGACTAGGGGGCAGAGCCAATGGGAAGGCATTAGGTTGGGATGTTGTGTTTAAGAATAGGGATCAAACAAACAGCTTTTTGGTACTAAACACCCTTTTGGGGTCTCAAGTTGATGTATGGTGGGGGAAATACCATAACGAGGGGCCAAAAACGACCACTGAAGTGTGGGAGAGTTAAAAGAATATTGGCTAACCGTAGAAGTAAATGCACCAGGCAAAGACTCAAGATTTTGAACCACTTGCAA
Organism: Urocampus carinirostris; assembly: GCF_059441175.1. Lineage (NCBI taxonomy): Eukaryota > Metazoa > Chordata > Actinopteri > Syngnathiformes > Syngnathidae > Urocampus > Urocampus carinirostris. The sequence goes on from NC_142354.1 coordinate 12,489,729, forward strand.
CCAGGGAGATGAGATCTTTCCATACTCTCTTACATAATCTCGATCTCAATCTCGGCCATCCCCCGTCTGCATCGATGTTTTATTGAAATAACCAGACATGGAAAAGTACTGGTATGTTGAAACAAGGACAAAAGACCAGCCCCCTGGAAAAGTACCAACACCTTCAAACAAAAACAGGAAGACTAGTAGACTGGCAAAAGGAACGTCAAAATGATTAGAAATACACACCTTGAGTAAATACGTTTAAGCCTACTTTACACTTGCCGCATCAGAACCCAGGGCTCCACTGTCCTTCTTGAAATAAAAATAAAAATCATCTTTGAGTATAATTCCAAGCTCAAACTCAAAAGTTCCCATGGGGCGCACGGCGACATTCTCCCTCATTTGAATACGGTGTTTTCTTTTTGCGCTCGTTTGGCACAAATCGTCCCATCGCAAACGCGGAGAACGAATTAATCAGCCGCTCCCACATTGTGACATTGCTGTGTCCTAGCTCTCATTTTCTTATCTTTTCAATGCACATTTCTTGTACTTGAGGGCCTTTTTCTTCCTCCTTCTCCTCAAACACATTCCAATTGACTATTGTCGCCGATGTGGCGATAAATCCGCCGGTATCACATCGGAGCGCTCGATATCAAATGGTGGGCGAGTGCAAGCGAAAATTGGTCCGCGTTGAACTGGAGGAGCAAGGCTTTCACGGACGGGTTTTATCACCACTTTGTTCGAAGATACTAGCGCTGCTATCTCTCTTTCTAAGCCCAGTGAAGGTAGCGACCATAAAGTGGTAGGCCTAGCACAGGGCTCGGCAACCCAAAATGTTGAAAGAGCCATAATGGACACCGAAAACAAAATAAAAAAAACTAATATAAGCCTTACAAAGAAGGAAACACTACACTGTATCCATCTATATTCATTGGAAAATGTTGAGAATGTTTGTCCTGAATGTCTTCCTACAAAAATTATATATTTTTCCAGTGTCATACATTTTTAAGAAAAAGGGCCAGGGAGCTACTATGGAGCGCCAAAGATGCGGCTCCAGAGCCGCTGGTTGCCGACCCCCAACCTAGCGAGGAGCGTTTTCTGCACTTTCGGTCAAAATGCCTGCATATTTTTTTAATCTTGGTAAATTAGTTTTTCGCATTTTTTTATGAAAGGACATCCGTAATGAGAAGAAAATGTTCAATTTAAGCATGTTTTTCCTATTTTACTCATGAAATAAGTTACAATAATATTGAATAGGTTTGAGGAAAAAAATAAATAAATGAATAAATCTTGCCTTGTTTTATATGCGAAGAAACTGCTCAAATGGGAAAATGAAATATAATTTTAAAAAATATGTATTTATTTATTTTAAAAGAATAAGCTAAATATCATTATGTTTAAAACAAATCATATATAATACTCAAAATCCTCCCCTGTTTGCAGTTGTATACTGCTAGTTTTAGGCATGATATTTCCAATTTGTACCCTTTTTTGTATTTGGTCGTCCTTTTGGTGTCAATGTTTTCATTATTTTATTTTTTTATTCTTAAAACATAAGTTAAAAAAAATGAGAGAAATCTAAAAAAGGTGATTCTTAGGCAGAGACTAGTTTTCTGCAAATTGCAGGTATTTTTTTTTAAATTATCAAATATTTCACCCGTTGCATGCAAGTTTGCTTAGTTTACCAATTTATTTTCTATGCTACTCTAAAATACACTTTTAAAAGATGGTAAATTTTAAAAAAAAATCCTTAAAATGAGCCAAAGTATCTGAAGATGTATTCAATCTTACCCCATTTGCATGAAGGTTTGCTTGTTTTTTCTTATATTACTAAGGAAATATTTTTTAAAAGCAATCGAAGAAAAATAATACCTAAAATCTTGAACGTTTCTGCAAAAAGATTTTTTATTGTATTTAATACCACATTTTCTTGTTTCACATTAAAAAAGCACATATTACTTAAAAAAATGGGTTTAAAGAAAATATACTAAGAGAGAACAGTTTTCTGCAAGTCTTGTAAGATTTCAGTTTCTTTGTTTTTTAATTAAATCATGCCCTTTTTGCAGACAATATTGCTCTTTTCACAGATTGTTTTTCCCCTTTTATTTTGGGAAAAAAACGTTTACCTATCGATTCATCTATCTATCTATCTACCCTGGTTATATCCCTCAAGAAGGGTGACCGACAGCAAGACAAACACATACACAAAAACAAAGAAATTAAAAGAGAAATAGTAGCAAGAAAAACACAAAAAATTGACCATGGCCAACCCAAATGCCCAAACACCCAAACAAGTTAGGCACCACTGCACCTAAGTTGGTCATACTTTCGTCCCTCCAGATGAAACGGGACACAAGAAAGTGGTCGTGTCACTCGAGTCAGGGTGACACAATACATTATTCTGTTAGACAGAAGGGCCCAGCAGCTTTCACTGGTTTACCCCTGCCGCATCATACACGTGCCCTGCCCATCCCTTAGAACGCGTCTAAGTAGATAGATGGATAGATAGATAGATAGATACTTTATTCATCCCCGAAGGGAAATTCCAGCAGCAGCATCCCTGAGTAGTATCCCACTATCCTTTTAAAACACCTCTCCACTCATTCCTATCACCAACAAAAGCTCTAGCTTCCACTAGATTTAGACCTCTTTCCTGCAGTGCACTCATAACATCATCCATCCACGTCAATCGCGGCCTTCCTCTTGGTCTCCTTCCATTTACTCCTGCTCTGTAGATCCTCTTCAACAGTCGTTCCTCATCTATCCTCTCTATGTGTCCAAACCAACCGAGTACTCTCTTATCCACACGCTTGCTCAGTTCCACTACTACTCCCTTTCTGTCTCTCACAATTTCATTTCTCAATCTATCCAATCTTGTCACTCCTAACATACTCCTCAAACACTTCATCTCAAAAACATGTAATTTCCTTCTCAAATCTGCTTTCAGGCTCCAAGTCTCTGCGCCATATAACACAGTTGGCACAATCACACTCTCATACGGTCCCGTCTTAATGTCTATTCTCATACTCTGCTATCTCTCTTCCTAAGGCCAAAAAGTTAAATAAATAAATAAAAATAAAGTAAGTTTTCTGCAAACAGTGCAATATGTTTCACATTTCGTTGTTTTGTTGTGGTGTTTAGCATTGCAGTGTCTTCAAGACAAACCCAACCTTAAACATTCGACGATCAAGTGCAGTTCATTGAAATAATTCATGACAACTATAAATGCTCACAGATGTACAAAACCCTACCAAGAAGTTATTAGGAGCATTTCATCAGCGCGATATTCACCGTTGATGATTTGTGAGCGTCTGATTAGACAGATTTGTGTACGTCTCTCAATCATCACCTCGCCGCATCGGAATCTGGTCTCCTCCTCTCGAGTCATTCCATAAAAGTGATTACGACTCAATTACGTTTCAGCTCTTATTAGTTCAGGATGCAAAAAATTAAATTAGATGTGAACGTTATTGTGCGAGATCCATTAGTCTTTTCATTCATCAGCAAACGGAGTGAGTCATCCGGCGGTAAGGATTACTATCTCTTCATCAAATATTCGCTTTGCCAATGTGCGAATGGTTCCAAATCGCAGCCTGGCCTGTCGCACATCGCTCGTTTTTACCGATTCCTGACTTCCGATGACGCGACCGCTCGCTTCTCGATTTTGCCGCGTTATCCTTGCCCGAACTCTGATGCGAGTTTCTCGTAATTCCGTCGGAGTGGTACCCAAACATATTGCATTCGAGTTGAGACATTTATATTTGTATGGGCCTTCATCAGAAAGAGTCTGAAAACAAATACACCATACCCTGATCTGAAACCTACATGAGGGCAAGGAAAAACTCAAAAACCTCACTTGAAAAATGTTTTAAAAAATGTGGACTATTTCTTTAATAATGTTATTTATATATATATATATATATATATATGTCTGTTTTTCTAAATATGGTTTGCATCTGGTTTTGAATATAGTTTTTATATATTTTGGAATCTTTTTTTTTTTCAGTTTTTAAAGTATGTTTTTTTTTTATATACTTTTTGGGGGATTTATTGAAATAGCGTTTTTCATTATAATTTTGTCCCCCTTTTTTTACCTTTTTGCATTTCGTTATTTAGTTAACATTTTCTGTTTTTCAATTTTTTTTCCATTTTTAAAGATATATTAAGTATTTTAAGATTTTATTTGATTTATTTTTGTATATTCTTCCAAATCTTATTTATATATATATATATATATATATATATATATATACCGTATTTTCCGCACAATAAGGCGCACATAAAATCGGTTTTGTTTTTAAAAAAACTGACTATGCGCCTTATAATCCGGTGCGCCTTATATATGGATCAATATTGAATTACAAGGTCTCGCAACTTATGGTAAGCTGCCACCAACTCCATTTTTCACGTAGAAGAAGTGCGCTGTGCATACTGGGAAATATTAAACAACGATTCTCTTTTATTTGTGCGTTTGTATAAAGAACCTGAAATGACTCCTATTAAGAGACACGCTTACAACGCAGAGTTTAAACTCAAGGCGATCAGTCACGCAGTAGAACACGGGAATAGAGCAGCAGCGAGAGAGCTCAACATTAATGAATCGATGGCCAAGTAAGGAAGAATAAGTTTCCGTGGCAATAAAAGCGAGATGGCCACAGTTAGAGGACACACTTGAACAGTGGGTTGTTGAACAAAGAGCAGCAAGTAAAGGTCTCAGTACAATAACTATTCGAATAAAGGCAACAGCGCTGGCACGGGAACTTAACATTAAAGAATTCAGAGCTGGTCCTACTTGGTGTGTGTTGACGGGAGTCGTAGGCGGAGTGTCAAACAAAGGTGCCAACGAAAACTGCTTTGATGACATTTAAACTTGCAATCGAAACTATCCGGCAACTCTGTTTGACCGTCACCCCCCCTCATCAAACCCCCATTAGGGATTCAGTGTCTTGCCCAAGGTCACTTTGACATACAACATGGAGGAGCCGGGAATCGAACCTGCGACCTATTGATCCCAGGACGAGCGCTCAACCTCTAGAGCTAATGCCGCCCCTAAAGTAAAAAAATAAATATATATCCCCCAATATGAAAAAAAGAATTCTTAAGGGGGAAAAAAGTATATTCTGGAGAATCTGAATATTTGAAAAAAAAAACATTCTGAAAATCTAGAAGAATGATTTGAAAAGGACCTGAAAAAAACACTTTTTAACGGAAAAACTTTAAAAACAAATATTTAAAAAAATAATATGTGGATAATGTTTCAAGACAATGAAAAATACTAAATCTTTAGAATAGTTAAAACAAATTAAAAAATGTTAAATACAAAAATAATACTAAAAACAAATAATTTTAAAAAAGCAGTGTAGAAATTATTGTTGTGACAGAAAAATGCTCTTAAAAACATTATATTTTTTTGTGTTTTTGCTTACTCCAAGTGACTGCAATACGCTTTTTTAAAATGAGAAATCCGAGGGATTAAATTCCATTTTTTCCTTTTGCCTTTTAGTATACCTACGACGGCAACGACATCAGTGATCTGCCAGTGGATTTGTCAGTGGTTTGGAACGGAAACTTCAACATCGACAATCCCTACAACATCAAAGGTAACAACTTATATTTATACAAGACCTTTGCTGACCATCAGGCCAATGTGGATGTCAGCAATGTCTTAAAAAACGTCTGCCCGGATGCATCTTTTTTGACAACCTTTTCGTGAAAAAAAAAAAAACAATATATTTTTTTTTCAAATAAAACGTTTGCTTTATTTCGATTTCGAAATCTTCGTTCGGTTCGGAAATTTCGGTTCGTTTGCCAATACGCATACTCGGCAGCCAATCAGAAGCCTGCATCGAATAACTTGGTGCTTCCGGACTTTCCCGAGCGTTATAATGTCATACATTGGCATATAATTTTCCAAAGTAGACAGAGAACACAAGAAAAATGGATAAGTGTTGAGGAATCAAGGCAAAACCTCAGCCCCAGAAGAAAGATTCAATAGAAGCTAACAAAAATAATGACGCTATAAAACGTAAACGTACATCAAAAGCATCGTGGAAAGAGGAGTTCATGTGGCTTGAAGCAGATGACGCAACGCAAACATTGCATGAATGAAGATGAAATACAGGTACATACTGATGTAGCAGATGGAAAACAGCGATGTCATATGCATGCAATGAATGTAATAAGTAGATTTAGAATAAACTTAATTTTTAAGTGTTATATATTAAGATTTTCAATACTTAATACTTTGCAACAGTGGGTTTTTTTGGGATTATTCGTCTTATTGTGTTTCAAATTGTGAAAAATGGGGCAGGCAACTTTATGGCTGGGCAGGCAACTTTTCAGAGTTGTCTGCCCTGGTGTCCGCTAGCTTTTTCACATGGGTTTCAGACACTGTATACATGTATAAAAGTTTTGGAATATAGTATAAAAGGAACACTTAGAACATCATTTCCCTTACAGTGGACAATAATTGAAAATATCCCTTTCAAAGAAAATTACTTCATCCCTAGAACGATCGGGGTTAAAGTCGGTGTTTATGCTCCACGGTGGCAGCGGACAATGAGCTAATGTCTGCCGGATGTAATTGCTAGTTAAGCGTCTTTACAGCGCTAGCTTCGAAACAATTACGATCTGCGGCGCGCAGCGGGGGGTGGGGGCGTAGCGATATTCTCTGGCTGTGCAACGTAGTAACATCATTACCTTCGATACGACTTGCAGATGGCTTTTAAAACATCGGTACGCTTGGTTGAGACCAGCACCGTTAAATGACTTGGGCTCTTCTTTGGAGCTTTGATTTTAATGGGGTGTCTCGGATAATGACGCTATGTTTTAGCGTGCTAATGATATGTCCTTAATTTGTTTTTGTTTGTTCGTTATCCAAATCAGGGGTCACAGATTTGCAGCCCGCGGGCACCATTTAGCCCACACTGCGAACCGGTTCTGAAAAGAGCTCATGAGGCATGGGTCATTGTGATTTTCTTGTCAATTTAATTTTAAAACTGGTATGATGCTTTATTAATTTCCTTAGCCTATGTCAACCCGACTTCCTGGGAATAACATAATCGTAACATAGTAACTTACATATGATAAAATAGGTTATTTCAGAGCTGCAAATCAAACTGGTAGCCGTTCTTTTATTTCATAGTTTTCTATGTATATACTGTTTTTCGTCAAAAATGGCTTTTGCCCCAAAACCAGGTGTCAGCAACCTTTTCAGTGTGGAGTGCCACTTTCAAATGTCCTTGTAAATCAGTGTGCCACACCAGGATAATGACTCGCACAAGAATTTTTGTATGTGTTGTGTTTCGTCTCGTAATGACGTTTAACACTTGACGCGCAAGGTACAACGCTCTCGAGGCATAATGCACAAACAGCACGGTCATTTTTTGCACAAAGCCTCAGTCAACAAGTTTGCGTGGCAGTGTCCTATGAGGCGCCATTGCCCCCTACAGGACGAGTGCATGCTTCACCAGGGCACTTCGAAATGTGCATTAGTGCAAGGATCAAGCATCAATTATGGACATTTATTAAAAGCCATATAATAAATTAAGGTAGCGTTTCCTAGTAGTAAAAATTGAAATGGGAAAAACTTCCTGCAACTCAAAATGCAAGCTACATAATCATATGGTGAGAGATTTGTACACATGTATTGTTCAGATCCTCAAATATACTCACGATTTACTTATGATCTAAAATCAAAATGCACTAACCAGATTGAAAATGGCAGATTTAAATCGCAGATATATTAGTGACTCTGCAAAATATATGATTAATGCCACATTTTTCTTTTAATGGTAATGGAGAAACTGGAAATTTGGCTTTCAAAGTCCTTAAAAAGTTATGAACCCTGTTATTTGAAATAATTCATATATTCAAATGTATTCAATTTCTCAAATATAGTTAGTTCATTTTTAACATTATTATTATTGTTTTAGATTATTTGAATTGTAAAGACAGTCAATGTCGAGATGTAGAAAATGTAGTGGAAGTAGTCCATCCATTATCTGCACCGCTTATCCTCAGTAGTGTCGCGGGGGTGCTGAAGCCCATCCCAGCTAGCTTCAGGGGGACACCCTGAACTGGTTGCCAGCCAGTCGCAAGGCACACAGAGACAGACAACTCAACAATTTGGACCTGCCTATTAACCTGACATGCATGTTTTTGGGAATGTGGAATAGTGCCTGGAGGAAACCTATGCAGGCACCGGGAGAACATGCAAACTTCACACAGGGAGGCTGCGGTAGCTGGACTTGAACCCTGAACCTCTGGGGCTGTACACAAACTACCCATCCGCCGTGCCGCCCTATTGGAAGTAGTGCAATATCAAAATAAAATCAGCTTTTGTTCCGGCCCATAGTTTTCCCACCTTTACTCTAAACAATAAGACCCGCTAATCATTTTCAGTTGTTTCAAGGTCACATTCGAATGACGTACCTCTTGTCGAACACAACTCCGCCTATCCTAGTGCACCCGCCAGCCTTTATCCTATTTCTCAATCACGATAATCATCTTTTCCCGCTCGAGAAGTTTTCTTAAATTCGGATATGTTAATGTAATTAGGAAGAAGTCATTTAGCAGACAGTAATTGGTAGGATTTTGCTTTAAAGCTGCTCCATGACCAATGGGATTTAGGGATGGAGAGACGAAAGGGATTTCACTGTACAAGTCCCGGGGCCTTCGGGAGGAATATTCCTTTTTGATGGTGACATTGAAAGGCTTTTTGAAATGCAAACATAAAATGGGATGGGGGAATGTTTTTGTATTCTATTTGATGAAGATACGAGAAAATAATAGTTTTTATTGTCATTGGTTACAACATAGTGTACATTGTTAATAAAGAGATTAGAAGGGGCAATCCACTATAAAAATGTCATAAAAGACTTGATCATAATTTTGACGAGGGGTTATTGCTACTCGTTTTTATTCTTAAAATACCTTCACTGCAAAAAAAAACAATGTGCCAAAGGCAAATACCTTTACCGATTGTAGGCATTATTTGTATTATTTTCTGATGCTTTCAACATGTTTTTGTTATTGTAATTATAAAAAAATACCCTGTATTGAACCTGTTTGTACAAAAAAATAAACACATTAATTAAAAAAAAATATTATTTTAAGGTATTTGAAGCGATTTTTACGTTTTTTAGAGTGAAATTTGAAAAAATGTTACTTGAGTCAAGTCAAGTCATGTTTATCTGTATAGCCCTTAATCACAAAGAGTCTCAAAGGGCTGCACAGATCAAAGACTATTGCAAATTATTGTTACAGACTATTATGACACCATCACCTGATCTATAACCTACAATAGGGCAAATAATACACATACTATAAACATTAAATATAGGTTATTCATATGCTATAGAATAGAAGTGTGTTTTAAGCTTAGATTTAGTTGTTTTTATGTATTTTAAAGTAGTTTTTTTATTTGTGAAATACAGAAAATGTTACTTAACATTTAAAGTTTTTTTTTTTCACTATTTTGTATTTTAATATGTTTTGAATCTGTTTTTTTAGTGAAGCAAAAATGACTTATATTTGTTATTGCATTTTTCCTACTGTGTATTGAACCAGTTTTCAACAATGAAGTAAGAAAATGTTACTTTTAAATTGATATTATTTTACTGTATTTTTAACCCAATATGTTTACTATGTACTGAACCTATTTTATATGGTGGAATAAGAAACGTATTACTTAATATATTCTTTATTTTTTTCATCAGTTTTTGTGTCATTAACCTTTTTTATTGTGAAAATTATATAACTTAAAAGTTACAATTATTTACCTAATTTTCATTTAATTTTATTATCCATTGACCAGTTTTTATTGTGAAATACAAAAAAAACATGACTTGGAAGTTAAACCTGTTTTTTATTCTGAAATGAGAAAAATATCACTCAAAAGTTGAAATTATTTTACTTTATTCTTATCTACTTTTTATTATTTTTTTAGTATGTACTGAACCTGCTACTTTTTGAAACTGTGTACTGAACAAAGGGAAATACCAAAAAAGGGGCTTGACAGTAGTAAAATAAGAAACTAATACTTAAAATTTACAATTAGTTTATTGTATTTTCAAGTAGTTTTTAGGTTTTTTTCTTTAATGTGTATTGAACCTTTTTTCACGAAAAATGTTACTAACCCTTGGATGTATAAGTGGGCTCTAAAATGACCCCACTGGTTGTTATGCTTCAAAATATTTTATGTCATATTCCGAGTATTCCTCATAAAACATGTTTATGACATGATACTAGTAGTATTTTTTTCTTTTCCTACTAATTTTCAACCCCACTCACAGAACAGTGTAGGTACCTGTAGGTTAAGGGTTATAAGTATTACATATACTGTCATGCAGACCGGGCAGAGCGCACCCAATGATATCCTGGGCTATGTTGATGAGGTCTTCTTTTCAAGACCTTCAACTTTGCGCTTGTGTTTTGCAGCGCACCTGTACAAGTGTTACGCGCTGCGAGAGAGCTGTGGCATGTGTCTGAAGGCCAACCCGAGGTTCGAGTGCGGCTGGTGCGTGCAAGAGAAAAAGTGTTCCCTCAGGCAAGAGTGCGCACCCACAGAAAGCACTTGGATGCACGCCACCGCCGGAAACAGCCGGTGCGCACACCCCAAAATCACTAAGGTAAGCCTGAAACCCAAATCGCTGTCTTTTACATAACAACCGTCCGAATATTAACCTGAAATTTAGCTTAGCATTAGCATACACATTAGCATCCGTGACTGAAGACAATACTGTACAGTGAAGGTTTGGAATTTAAGGTTTTTCTAAATAGAAGCTATCAACAATTATGTATAGACTAGGTCCTTATTAGAATAATGAATATTTTCCCAAAAAAGGTGGCCAAATGGTGCCAAAGATGTACTTTTGTGTAATGAAAGTCCTCAAAGGACGTATTTAGCACTGTTGGTACATAAAACTGCATCAAATAAAAGCACTCCTGCAGTGTTTGTCAACATATCTTTGATAAATAAATCTTGAGACACACTGCCTATTGGGGCTGCACAATTTTGGAAAAAAGACCTAATTGCGATTGTTCAGACCTATATTGCAATTTTGATGTGATTTTCGGTCTTTAAAACGTGGGTTTTATGTACTAGTTTTTTTTTTTCCAGGGAGAACATAAACATTTGAGAGGATGAACTTAGAGACTGAGAATCTATAAATGTACAAATAATAACAGAATTGCAGTTGAATAAATGGCCTTTAGTGTCGTACAAAAGTACAAATAAATTGGAGGGTTATTCCTTTCAGTGTAAGAAAATTATTTTTAGAGAGGCTGGCTAGCTACATGGCTATCCTCGGGTAACTGCGACTTCCGCAAAATTTTTGTGACGACTAACATACAAGCGTTACAAAAGTAGCAGTTTCCCACAAATAGCAGATCCAAATTGTCCGTTTCATGGGTAATGGATCTGGTGTTGGCGACTAGCCATGTTCGGCAGCAGTGGCTTAAGAGTTGTTACCCTAGCTGTTAGCTTTCCCTACCAAGGCCGCCTCAGTCAATTCCCGGACGTGATAAAAATCCAGGCAGCACCTGCTAGTGATCGGCTTTTCCTTGCACTTTCCTGACTTTCCTCGGAGTCTGATTTAATAAATGAATTGATTTTCAATGTAACAAGCCACTAAAGCTACCAGCTGTTTTGGTGGCCATTTGTGCAAGCTCTGCAAAACTGACTGGCAACCTTACACCAGCCTATCAGAGTCAGGGACACACGTCTTGCAAACTTTGGCGGGGCCTTTATTGGTTAGTGCCATTAAGAACCCGATTTTGATTGGCCGGCACTGTAAAACCATGAAATGTGACCATTCTTGTTGGCCAAACACTCCATCAATCATAACAAATGGGAACTACAGTATGAAACCCTGAAAATACACTATCGCACGACGTCACATTGCGATATTGATTCGATTTCGGTTAATATCGTTTAGCCCTACTGCCTATGGAAAATAGTTACATCGATCCATCCATTTTCTGCATCGCTTAGGGTCGCAAGAAAAGATTTTACAGTTTTTGGTAGAGGTTGACTCAAATATCTGCATAAAAGAAGATGTCGCTAGCTTTTTTTCACTAGCAGTCAGTTTAAAGGACTATGCAGCAAACTTTCTGCACAAGAGGAGGCAACACTACTTTTGAGTGTAGAAGAAGCTAGTTCTCTGTGCAGAAGACGACAACTCTAGCTTTGAAGCATTAACGGAAAAATAGTCTTCGAATATGATGATTCAAACTTCTGCACTAAAGAAGACGACGTTAACTTTTTGCAGAGAAAGGGATGGCGCTAGTGTCCGCATACAGGACGACGAGTCTAACTTTCTGCACAGTGGGAGACAACGCTAGTTTTAGGAGTAGGAGCTAATTTTCTGCGCAAAGGACCTCGACAACGTTAGCATTTTAGCATTGACAAAAAAAATAGGCTTTGGGGTTGTGGATGATTATTCCAATTTCTGCAATAAAGAAAGTGTTAACTTTCTGCACAGAAAAAGGACAACGCGCTTGTCAGCGTAGAGGACTAAGAGACATATTTTCTGCACAAGAGTAGACAACGCTAGTATTTTAGCATTGACGGAAAATGAGTCTAGTTTCTGCACAAGACAAGAAGACACTAGCTTTTTGCAGAGAAGAGTACAACGCTACTTGTCAGCATAGTGAACCTTCCAAATGTTTGCCTCAAAATTGATAATGCTAGCTTTTGGAAAGAACAAGGCACTAGCTTCCAGTGTATGTTTCCAGCATAGAAGAAATCAACTCTAGTGGTGCTTTAAGCTGGAGGTTGGGTTACACCTGCAAACTTAGTTTGTGATACGTTTGTAGATTAATAGACACAAAATAAACAAAAATTAATAATTGGGAACTTGCAAGAAGAACAGGAGAAGCCTCCCTCAAGGTTATCGCTATGCCAGACTCCTTATCTGTTCTAAAAACCGTACCTTGAGCCCTTTTTTTTAATTCAATCTCCAAGGTGACAAAAGGTGGATCTACCCTAATGTGTGTGGGAGTCAAAGAACAGAAACATTTTTGGCCGATAGCGACAATGATGTCCAAACTACAAATAGCAGTAAGGACTTTTAGTTAAAATACCAAACTGATATCCCATGCAATCTCCTTTGCAGGTATCCGATATTAAAAACTTATTGGTGTGTGAAATAAAGTTTTCTTTTCAGTATTATTTTTAGTAATATTACTCCATCGTGTGTCGCTTGAACAAAAAAAATGAACAAAACTGTGAATGATAGTCCAGAAAAGCATCGTGACTTACACTTATATTGGTCTTAAAACGAGTGCTATCAAACACCGATAGCAGAAACTTTTATTCGCATGATGGATAAAGGAAACCTTTGAATTGAAGAAAATCTCATCCCTGCTCTCCTTTTGAAAGAGTTGTGTGCGTTAAGCGTGTTGCCTGGCAACCCAACATTCCAAATAACAAACATGTCGGTATTTCTGTAAGCCAAGCGGTCAAGGGGCCATCCTGGTTTAACTGACACTCTGCACTCTGTAAGCAAGCTTCGATTGCCTCATCCGGGGGAAAAAAAAATCTCATGTTTTCCTGCTTGACGGGAATTTCTGACTGCCAAGGGCGAAGAATTAAAAAGGGGAAAAAAGTTGAACTCTCCTGGCTCGGCCGCATGACTGTTTGGCCCGGCTTAGGGAAGTGGTCGGATGCAGTGGGGGAGGACGGACGGACGTCTTCCACAACATTACCATGACGCCAAACACAACGCAGATGGGACGAGCGAGAGGAGGCCATTTTTCACACCGCGCTGATAGATTAGAGCAAAGATTTCTCGGTCTGGGGGAGAAAAAGTGACAAAGTGAACGCGGAGTGTGTTAATTGCGTCCGTCCTGGAGGTCCGAGCGTGTTTGTGTACTTTGGTGCCTTTGAGATGCAGGGTGGGCTGAGGCAAATAAACATTGCGGCGGTCCCATCTGTTGCCATCCATAACCGCGGAGGTGGCCTATGTCTCGCCGTGACCCGGGTTCGCCGCGGGGAGGGGCAGGCTGTTCACAAACACCGTGGACATCTAGTGGAGTGTAACCATTATTTCAGTAATCCATGAATCAGTCGATTCTTTTTTTTGAATAATCAAAGAATCGGACTTTCAAAATGCCCATTTTTAATTTCCTCTTTTGTGTTCAAATATTTTTGGACACAAAAAATGTGCACTTAGAGAACAGAATATTCTATACGGGTGCTTGAAATCCATGACACTGCTTGAATTTTAATGTAATATTTCCAAGGTCATGAAAATGCTTGAATTTGGGGTGAAGTGCTTGAAAATACTGGAAATTATTTCCATCGATGTGTTTCCTAGCAGTCTGACTCGATAGACCACGTTTTTAAATGAAGAACAAATTAAACGGTGATAAAAATGACGCCGATGGTGGCTCCAGTCCTCAGCCGGACGGCTCCCAAATGCATACTTATGTTTTTTTTTGTGTGTGTGTTATATCATTAATAATAATATAACTGTATGCACCGAATAATTTAGTAATAATTACATATGTTTTGCAGGGGATCCCTTAAAACACACTAAATATAAAGTGAAACATTTAAAGATCTTCCAAAAAAATTGTAAAATACAAAACAATTTAAGATTTAAATTCGATCCCTGGAAATGCAAAACCCTAAAATGTAAATTAAAAAAAAACAATACTCATCAGTGCTTAAAATAAAGGATAAACCAACCCCAAAAAATTAAATTTGTTTACAATTCTATTTTAATCAATTTGGACACAGATCTTCTGAAAAGCCCGCAAACTATATATTAAAATAAGTGAAACACAGAGCAAAATATCAGCATCGTTTATAATTTTTCTCTGCTTTGGAACAATCAAATTCATTAAAATTAGTCCAAAACTAGTTATTTTTTCCTCTTTTTGTGCATACAGTACTTTCTCTCTTTTTTTCTCTTCTAAATTGAACCCCATTATTACCCAACACCCGTAGAGCCTGTTTTGTGTTTGTAATCTAGCGTGACGTAGCCAAGCTGCGCGTGCATCGTTGAAGCGGAATGGCAGAATTCATGTCAGTTTGTAGCAGCTCATGACACAAAATTATTTGATCATTAATGGGAACAGCTGTGCTAGCGACTTTATTTCAGTCATCAAAGTTAACATGAACAAATAAATGTTTTTTTAATCAGTGCTGGATTTCTTCATTAAAAATACTGGGAAAATTTGAAAAATCATTATGATGCTGGATCCTAGAGCAGTGGTTCCTAACCCTATTGGAGCTAGCAAAACCCACCAGTTTTATATGCGGATTCACCAAACCCCTACTATAATGTGTGCACAAGTAAACTTATGCAGCACATAAAGAAATATATTTACATATGTTTTAGATGAACAAATCAATTGCATTACAGGTTTCCCCCAAAGGTAGATAAGGTTAACTCTCGCTACACAGCCAATCATAGCATCAACATTATTTGTGTATTACTTTCTTTTTTTGTGCTCGACATCGTTTGTGTTTGTTATTATTATTATTATTATTATAGTATGAGAAATTAACGAAAAGCGATGTTTGCCGAGGCACCTGGCGCTGCCACAGTTTCCTTCTTTAACCACTTGTGTGAGCCACTTGGCCGCAAGCTACGGTTCGCCGCTAGCTGTTAGCTTCTACTGCTGTGTCCTTCAGTGGCCTTCCACAGCTATTTTTGCGAGACAATGTTGCTGATTTCCGTGATTAAGGCATCTCACGCTTGTCAATTAAACTTTTTACCCCGCTGTTTCCATCTCTAGCCACTTATGTTTGTTATGACTCACAGAAGGTTGCTACTGTTATTTTTTGCTGCTCCAGTGTCACACTCAGATCATGCACACAAATGTCATAGAGTTCATGATACAGGCATTTTTCGTCAAATTTTAGAGTTCACACCTACTAAAAAGCTTGCATAGCAATTATTTGCTAACCTGTAGCATCTCCCGGCTAGCTTTGACTTTAACGCCCGATGAACCTTAACTTCGACAAAGAGAATCTTCTTCCTGCGTCGTTTTATTCTAGGCGAAGGCACAAATTGAATATTATTCCACTTCTTACCAGGCGAGCTTTCTCTTTCAGTTGATCCTCCATTTTGACACCTGATTCAAATGCGCTTTGTTCGTTTTCGCAGCGCGGAATGCTAGCTGGTCGCCGTCTATTAGCCGCGGGATTAGCCACTAATTTCATTTGCTCTGCAGAATCGGATGTATAGACTGAGAAGGGCGCAAATTATGCACGATCCAATTAGGTGCTGGAGTTCCAGAGACCAGGCTCATTATTTATACCACTATTTAGGGTCTCAGTTTCACTTTTATGTTTTTAATTTTTTTTTTTGTTTAGGGAAAAACACATGTCTAATAAAGTAAAATTAGATAATAAAAATAGATCATATTTTATAAAATAAATACAGGAATAAATACATTTCAAATGATAAAATACAATTAAAATCATAAATAAAACAAATTTAAAAACAAATCAAATTTAAGAAATTCATCAAAAAACAAGCTGTTTTTGAGGGGGGCAAAAGCTGCAAAGCACTGCTTTTATAAAATAATAAAATCAAATTATAATTGATTTAAAATAACATTTTAAATAAAAAAGAACAATTGATTCATTTTGAAAAATGTAAAAGATATACAATTTAATTAAATTTGACAACATCAATAAAATAATTGAATGGGGAAAAAAATTAGATACAAAAATAGAATTTTAACTAATCAGACTGAAAGCTCTTGCAAGATGCTTTAATAATATAATAAAATATAAAAAATAGATACAGAATGTAAAATAAAGAAATAATACAGTACAAATGAAAATTACATAAAAAATATTATGAAAAACATTTAAAAAATTAAGTAAGAACAAACAAAATAAAAAAATTAAAAAAATAGAATTGGTAAAAGTCAAGTCATATTTATTTGAAGTCAACAGAAGTTTCAAAGGGCTGTACAGACTACAAACTAAAAATGTAACTTTTAATTTTGACTGCCTGAGATCGAGCCAGTCTTACTTTCTTCAATGACAAACGCAGAATGCATGTGCATTTTTTTCCCTCTCACTTAAATGTAAGCCTCGTTTATAACTTCATCCATCCATCCATCCATTATCTGTACCGCTTATCCTCAGTAGGGTCGCGGTAGGTGCTGGAGCCCTTCCCAGCTATCTTCGGGCAGTGGGCAGGGGACACCCTGAACTGGTTGCCAGCCAGTCACAGGGCACACAGGGACAGACAATTCGCTTGCTCATTCACACCTAGGGACAATTTGGACCGGCTAATTAACCTAACATGCATGTTTTTGGAATGTGGTAAAAAAATGGAGTGCCCGGAGGAAACCCACGTAAGCACGGGGAGAACATGCAAACTCCAAACAGGAGGTTCAATCTCATGACATCAGAACTGTGCCGCACACGCGCCAACCACTGCGCCGTTGTGCTGCCCCGTTTATAACTTTTTTCTTGAAAATCTTTGAGAAATTATAATAATTAATATAATTTGTCAGGAGTATTAAGCTAAACCAAAATACATATTGGATTATACTTGAAATGTATTTCATTGCACTGATGTTTGAAAAAGGTTTGTATATGGAACAATAACAATCAAATGAGCAACCCCACCCCCACACACGCAGGTTATCCTCCAGTGTAGTGCGGCATTGTCCTAGTAATGGCCTTGGATGCTGCCTCCATCATCCATCTTTTCAGGCCTCTTCTCCCTCAGGAGAATGAAAAAGTCTTGGACTTAGCCCTTGGAAACCAATTAAAACAACTATGCTTGTCCTAAGAGCAGAGTCTGCATTTTTTTTAATACCTTTGCGTGTGAGCCGCAATTTGTACGCAGTAAATGCAAAAGCATCATTTTGTATTGTAAATAGGTGTCATACCTGGGACGGTGAATGTCGACGTTTTCTTCCAAAATACAATGAACCCTCTTATTAGGGGTGGGCGCATCGATCCAAATATCTATGCTATCGATTCTAAGCAAGTACTTAGATCTATACTATTGTTCCGGGATTGATACTTTGCTCCCACACCATTTTCTTCAAAGTGCAGTTTCTCTAAGCCCCTCTCTCTCCTTCTGCAACTCTCCGAGTCATTTATTCAATGATTATGACATTTCCCAACAAAAGGTATCAGGATTTCTATCAATCGATCGATAATACGCTGTATTTACTTAGATTGGATTGTTTACTAAATTCAAAGTATCGCCAACCCCTACCTCGTATAACGCAAGAGTTACGCTTCAAAACAAACCCATGGTAGGTTAACTGTGAAGTTGAAATAGTTAATTGAAGGAGTAATGTGTACTAACACGCGGTACTCCAAATAAAAGCAATAAATGAACAAATAGTATATAGTAAGTAGTGCATATGTGTAATGTACATGCATATGATTGAATAATGTATTTTTTTCTAATATTGATTCATTTATCCCTGGTGTGACATGACTGGAGGTGGTTGAGTGGAGTAGCAAGTGGATGCAGAGGTGGTAGAAGAAAGCGTGCACGAAACAATTTTTTGTTGACGTACAGTGGGGAAAAAGGTTGTTAAGAAGGGCTGAAAATACATATTATTAAACACTGTAAACTGAAAACCTTTTCAGGGTTCTACTTTACTGATAATGGTTTTTAAATTTGTGATATCAAACACCCCTTGCAGAAGTCTTTATTCACGTTATGGATTGTTGATGTCGAATGGGAAGATACCACGAAAAAACATCCTATTTAACACTGCAAAGGGAAAACGTCATAAGGCGGGGTCGCCGTTTCCTGTGGGTCTATTTTACTTCCGCTGGTATCGGTCTTTACATGTGTTTTATAATGCACTCATAGCAGAAGCATTTATTCACAAAACGTATTGTTGATGTCGAATAGTGAGGACAATGCTGTAAAGAGGGGCCAAAAAACAAGTAATTCTACAGAAAGTTCTGGTCTATTAGCGATACCAAAAGCCAAAAAGAGATCCGCAGGTTCAAGAGCATTTTCTGTTTGGGCCCCAGTGCTGTGGAATGCTCTGCCCTCTGAGATCTGATCTCCAACCTCAGTGGAACTGTTTAAATCTAGGCCTAAAACACATCTCTATTCTTTAGTATATGATCGACTTATAGTTCATGTTGACAATATCTGTGTATTATTTGCTATTGCAAAATCCATTGTAGCCTGGTCATCCCAGAAGGGGGATTACTTCATGTGCGCCCCTTCTTAAGGTTTCTTCATTTTCCTCATGTTGAGGTTTTGAGTTTTTCTCGGCCGTCATGTAGGTTTTAGATCAGAATATGGTGGTCATAAATGTCTGTAGTCTGTACAGCCTTTAGAAACATCTTGTTACAAGTCATTTAAAAATGACTTGACACACTGTAAAGGGAAAATGTCGTAATGTGGTGGCCCAGTATCTTGTGGGTTTTTAGATTTGTGCTACAGCAAAAACCTCTGTTTGCATAGCAGATTGTTTTGTGTTGAAAAGCGGGGAAAATGCAGTTAAGAGATGCAGAAAAAAACATATTTTTCTACACTATAAAGTAAAATTGTAAACTTATTTTTTACCAACAATTTGTCTCTCAAGTCAATTCATGTCCTGTTTTTATTTGTTAATCACAAGAAGTCTCAAAGCCCAGCATTTAAGACCACCTTATTCTGATCTAAAACCTACATGAGGGCAAGGAAAAACTCAAAACCTCAGCATGAGGAAAATGAAGAAACCTTGAGAAGGGACCGCACGTGATGTCATCCCCCCTCCAGGATGACCAGGCTGTGTCGAATGTTGCAATGACAAATAATACACAGATATTGTCATCATGAAGTATAGGTCATTCATATGCTATAGAGTAGAAGTGTGTTTTAAGCCTAGATTTAAACGGTTCCATTGAGGTTGCAGATCGAATATCAGGGGGCAGAGCATTTCACACCACCGAGGCTCGAATGGAGAACGCTCTCAAACCTGCGGATTTCTTCTTGGCTCTTGGGATCACTAGTAGACTAGCTTTTTCAGAGCGAAGACTCCGGACCGGAACATAGGGGAAAATGAAACCTGAAAGATATGAGGGATGCAGTCCATGCATGATTTTGTATACTACCATCAGAACCTTAAAATCACATCTTAAGCTAACAGGGAGCCAATGCAGGTTAGCTCAAATCGGGGTAATGTTATCAAACTTTCTTGTCTTAGTTCAAAGCCTTACTGCAGCAAGAACTGTGCACCGAATAGGAATGCAGAAAACTATGCACAATGAAAATCTGTAAAAGGTGAACTTGTTAGAGCGAGGGAATAATGGATATTTAATGACCCGAAATAAGTCTAATGCGGGTTTTAAATGTTTGTCACATAAAGATTGCAAGAACTAAATGAAGCAATCCCTGTAGAGCAGCGGGCAGCAAATATGTTGCGACGAGGGAGTGAATTAAGATCTTGTGTCAGCACTTTGGTCAATAAAGCTGACTGGAAATGACCCTTTGACTGTGGTCAGGGGGGGAGGGTCAGAGACTCTGCAAAGGCAAGAAGGGAGAATTTCTTGGGTATCATTGAACATGCTTAAGTAGTAACACTATTGACACAGTGGACATACAGTATAGTGGACCACCCATATAAACTGTAAATCCATTCTTCTGGCACGAGCACATCTTGTAAAACAAACAGGGGGCAGCAACCTTTTCGGTGTGGAGTGCCACTTTTAAAGGTCCTTGTAAATGGGTGTGCCACACCAAGATTAATGACTCACACAACATTTTTTTTAATATCCAACAGCTGTCATTTTACACCAATCCGAATATACAACATGGATATACATTGAAATTGTATAACTGACCAATTTATCTTCCACTATTTTCGTTCATCAACAAACTAAAAAATGTGGAAGGCCTGTAGACATCCTTCAACTGTTCTTCATCAACAATGAACTGAAATCTAAATCAAGTGATATGGACAGCTACCATACCATTCATCAATAAAATCTTATTTTAGAAACTATAAAAACTTGAAACACACACACACACCTTTAATATATTCACCATCAGTAAATGGTTTTGCGTGCATTGCCATGAGAATACAGCTTGCATTAGTGGTGGCGTTTGTAGCAGTGACAAACGTTTTCAGGGTCTGTGTTTGTTTGCCGTACCTGGACACAACGTGTTTTAATGTCTCCGCCTTTCCAGACTCGTCCTTGAATTCATGTTCATGTTTCGTCTCGTAATGACGCTTAACACTTGTTGACGTGCGAGGTACAACGCTCTCGAGGCATAATGCACGGTCATTTTTCGCACAAAGCCTCAGTCATCTGTCTACACTGGCTGAAAAGAATGAGATTTCTTCGCTGGAGGAGTTGTTGTGATTTGTTCACTTATCGCGCGCTGGTGTTTCTGTGGCTGGGTTGAAACACGGATCCTTCTTTTTCTGCGAGTTACGGCGCAGACACGCTCACACACGGAGCAGAGGACGGGCGACGCTACCGTAAAGCCTCTGAATAACACAGCACGCAACTGAAAATGTCAGAATTTTACCTAAAAATGTGCATGAAAAAAAATCATTAGTATTTTGCTGTGCGCTTGCGTGCCACTGGTTAACCATAGGTTGCCGACCCCTGTTGTAAACAAACGGGGCAGCAATGGAGCACACTTTTGGCGCAAACAAGCTGCTGCTTTGTTGATTTTGTTGAGTGAGATGAGCGAAATTCTCCTTGATTTAATGTCAGAAACATCTATATTTTCGTTGCAGGCGCTTGCTCATGTTCTCCAAACCGACAATCGGCCCACTTTGCAAACTAAAAACAAGTATGAAGCTCTGCGATTTCGCCGATAATCCCGTCAGCATCTTTTCCCAATCCCTGCCCTGTCGCATCCGTCCCTCCCCCTTTTTCAAAGCGTTCGATGGTATCGAAAACCTCCGACACAATGGCACAAGTTGTAGATGAGAAAGAGGAAAAAGTCCTTCTGAATGGAAGCCGACAGCCGCGACGGGAGAATACGAGTCGATGGCTTTCACCAAAGGCGACTTTTTTTTGTCTGGCTGCGAAAATGACAAGTTTTGTATCTGCGCCTCTTCTGATAAGACCGACCCCAACACAGAAAACGATTTGATTACCATATCTGCAGACTTTTGACGACGGCGGGGCTGTGTGCCAATCATTCTTTTGTCTCCTGCCAAAACAAACGCATTCAAGCACGCTCAAAAAGAGGCGAGCGGCTCGAAAAGGGACAAAAGCGAGAAGCAAGCAGGGGGAAAGGGCAAGGGAGAGCGTGAAAGCGCATCCAATGTAAGCTTTTGTTGCGGTAAGATCCAGAACACTCCATCGTTAGGCCGTGATCCCTCGCTACTTCGCGGCATCGCGGGTTGAAAACTATTTCCAGCCCATTATCCCCGATAGCATGACAGATTACATTTTTGTTTATATTTTGCCTTTCTGTCCCTCAAAGAATGAACTGGACTTCTGGGGCCCGATCAATTATCCCCCACTGCATACTGCTGCGCGTCGGCAGGGTGCGCTTTTGTAGCGCCCGGCGGCTCATTTTCTATGGTATTTCTCCTAAAATGAACTGCACTTGTGTGGCCCGATCCATTACCCCCCACTGCATACTGCTGCAAGTCAGCAGGTCGGCACTTCTGTAGCGCCCGGCGGCTTGTTTGTGATAGTATTTCTCGCTAAAATGAACTGCACTTGTGCAGCCATGACCCATCATCTCCAGTTCTATATTGCTGGGATTTGGGATTTGCAGAAGGATTTTTTTTTCTGGAGGCATGCCGTTCCGGCCCCACCACAGTTGGGGCCCAGGATCCATTATCCTCGGTCAACTTTAGATGAGAGCAGTGGCTATGATTGGCTGCAGGCTGATGAAAACCTTTTGTAAATATTACTTAAAACAAGTAAATGATTTCATTTAAAATGAGGAAAATATATTTTCCAATAGACAACTAAATAATTATAAATATAAATATATAAATGAAAAAGTAATGAATACAAAATAATGAATGATACAATGATTTTATATACATATGGAAGATAATTTAGTTAGTTTCAAGTATTAATTTTTGGGAACTTTTTGCAAATCTTCCATTGTATTTTTTTTTTATTTATTTAAAGTAGAAAAATACATTCCAGTTGGACATTTAAATATTATTCGTGTTTTTAAAAAATATCATTATCAAAAAATATCTGAAATTATTCAAAATGAGAAAAACAAATCTTGCAACAGAACAAGAAAAGGGCTGATATTGTTGTGCATTTTAAGCATTCTTCACAATTCTTGAACTTAATCATAAAATAAGAATAAGAATATATAAAAGACAAATTATCTTGACAACAGGGCTAAAAAAATTTTTTTGCTCATTTTATGAAATATTCTTTTCTGATCTTAATAAAATAATGATAGAAAAATCTGCTAAATTCTGTCTTATAGGTGAATAAATTAAGAAAATAATACTTAAAATGACTGAATTTGGCTTTATTAATTACTGAAATGCTTTTAGATACTTTAGTTTGTATGTGTCTGATGTGCGTTTTCCGGCTTAATTTATTGTCTATTATGACCTCTAATAACTTCTGATACAGTGTCTATTTACCATACATACTGTACATCCACATTATAAATATGAGAGATGTCAATATTTTTCATACAACCAGAAGTCACTTATTATTTAAGTGTTGTTTTTTTAAAAGTTTTATTGATTACTGTATACCGTAAATTGTAATGTAGCCCCAAAACATTAATTTCTGGGGGCCCTAATAGGCATTTATCAGCATATGCTTTGCTCCCCGCCCATATTCTGCGACAGCTGACCCCTCCCCCATCAATTTCTAATCCAATTAGCCTTAGCCCTAATTATCCTCCTAATGAGTGATTAGCCCAGGGACTATTGTCCGTGTCCATGCTGCGGCGCGATTAGCGACACGGTCCGTCTCGGTTAGCCATTAGCCATGAGCACCTCTGCACACCTTTCACACAACTCACGAGGGGAACGGAAGGGGTCGGAGTTCACCGAGTGCTGTAATTGTGTTGGCTGGATTAATCGTGCCGGGGTCATGGGGGGATCCTCCATCTTTGTTCATCTTATTTCGGCATCAAGGATCTCCAGCCAAGCCAAATGAATGATGTGATTGTATTTCATTCTATTATATCATTATATATTCTACTGTAAAAAATTATTTTAACAGAGGACACCCAAAATATGACATGGGGGCCGAAAAGTGAAATTGCGTTATAGTGGCATATAGAGACCTATGGTAACAAAATAGTATATAGAAAGTACTAATTATCTGCACTATTCATGCATGTTATTAAGTAACATAAATAAAGATAAATCAATAAATATATAAAGGGAATAAATATTTTATATATACATTTGGTGTGACGTGGTTTGAGTTGGTGCATTGGTGTTAGCGGATGGATGCAGAGGTAGGGAGAAGATGGCAACAGCTGACTAAAATTGTAATTTCCTTACTTTATTTGCCTCTTAATTGTCATAATAGTTGTGATTGTGGTTTGGTTACGTAGGTTAACAATACGTATACCTTTTTCGTATTGCTCGATGATTGCAAGCTTTGTTTCCATGTTTTAGCATCACAAAAAGCCACAGCAGATAAATACAGTGCAATTTTATTTACATTTGATGTGTCATAACTTGAGCTAGAAATAGTGTCGTAAATGAAGTATTTATGTGTAGATAAAGTGTTTTGAACACCTGGTAGCTAAAATAAAAACATTCAAAACACAAAATGATATAGTAAGTATCATTTATGTGTAATACACACATAAAATTACATAACAATATACTTTTTTATAAATGTGAGGGGAAAAATACGTTTTACTTACTTTTGACCTGGTCAAGTAGCGCATCGGGTGGATGCAAAAGGAGAAGAAGATGGCTGATTAAAATCAAAACTGATTGATAAAAATTGTGCAAAGATTGTCATGCCGTTAAGATTCATTTGCTTAAATCACCTGCTTATTCCTAATAATTGACAAGATCGTCAAATTTTTGACAACAACACTTCTTAGCAAGGGGAAAGATCCATATGACTCCCTTATATTTATTAATAATCGCAAGCTTCGTGTCCACGGTTATCATGTTTTTGCTTCTCCAGCCAACATCACTGCAAGCATTGTAACCATAGCTCATAAATACAGTACAAAATATGCATTGCTGTATTGCTGCCTCTCAGAACACACACTATTTTTTACTAAGTAAAGAAAGAGAAAGGCTTCATGGGAAGTTGTTTAGCGAATAGCATATTGGCATATTAATGATGGCGTGCTGCAAACAAATAATTGACTAGTATTTTATATGGCATCGACCAAGAGCAGACAGGCTGGTGTTTTACTTTGTGATAAATACTTAAGTAAACCACAACCATACTCAGTTTTTCTATAGCAGCTTTTTTTTAAAACGCACACCTGTATGCGTGTCTGTTTGGTTGTAAGGCGGTCGCGCTGCACTCGGGCTCCGTATCGATCGATAAAAAACAAAATAGGAGCAGCGACGGAGAGTGCGCGTTTTAACATGGTGCGCTTATGGGCGTGAAAATACGTTGTTCAAATCAAAGCCGAAAGTAAACGTGCACAAAGCCAATCGTAATTTCATTTTTACACACTACTATGAGGCGCAAGTGTGTGAAATCATGGAATGACTTTTAGAAAGAGAGGTCAAACATTTACAACTCTCTCACAATGTCTAGAAAATTTGTCCGAAGTAAAATACCAAATTGTTTTTAGTGTAGTCTCCAAAGGACCACTTTGGGAATGATTAGACCTTCCCTTAGAAAAATGTGCAAAATGCAATGTTTAGTTTTTCAGATTGTGATCAAATGTGACAAGGTACTTGATAAGGCTTCAAGCTATTGTCTCACCTGTATTCCAGCTAAGATGCACATGCTACACATAATCAGCACGCATTAGATTGCAAAAAAAATTCAGGCGAGAATAAAAAAACCTTCTATTTCTATATGTTCTTACTTTGATTACTCAATGTTTGGTTGACCTTACAGTGATTTTTTTGGTTTGGGACAAAACTTCAGAGTCTTACCTTTCAAAGGGGATAAAAACCATCCATATTCCACAAACGGTTCATGAACAGCATTCAATTTATCCTGGGTACGTCTTGGATTGGGATTTCAGGTGAATTTTACAGGAACATTAAGGGGTTAATGAATGTCAGGATAAATAGCCACAAATATTTACAATGCATTTATTTTCTATGTGCAGTTGTTTCCCGAGACCGGTCCCAGGCAAGGAGGAACCATGCTGACCATTACGGGAGAGAATTTAGGCCTGCAGTTCCGAGACATTCAGAACGGAGTCCGCATCGGAAAAGTGGCCTGCAACCCGCAAGAAGATCAATACATCAGCGCTGAGCAGTATGTTCACATTTTCTGTCTCTAATAATATTGTTCAAGATAAGTTCTGCCACTCTATTGTTTTAGTGCTTAATCAGAGTGGCGGTTAGCGCTTAACATGAAACATTTGACTCTGCTATCAATCGCATTACCTCATTTCAGATCCTTTATCCAAGTAAATCAGCCTCTCTTTGTAATTACATCTGAGTTGGAGGTTCCTCAAAGTTCTGCCTCTCATGAAGTCGTGTTTTCCTGAAGGCCATTTTATATTTGCATTTAAGAACTGGATCGCAGGAGAAACATTATTTGAGCCATATGCACACAAGAAGCATAAACCTTTGGTCAGTTTTTCACTCGAATGAGGAAAAACAAATGCAGTAATAGTATACAGTGCAAAGAACATTTAAATGATAAATGGTCTGCATTTAAATAGCGCTTTTCAAGTCACTGAAGACCTCCCGAAGCGCTTTACAATCTGCTTCACACTCACCCACTCACACATACCAATAGCCAGAGGCAGTGATGCAAGGCGCTTACCTGCCTATCTGGTTCAATGTCTTGCCTAAGGACACAGTGACATCAAAATAACAAACAGAAGTGAGGTTTAATAGTCAAAATAACAAATTGACATCTTGTGGAATCTCCTTTGCAGGTGTCCAATGTTAAAAAAAGAAGAAACATCACTTCCTATGGTCCTAGTTTAAGGAAGTATTTTTGGTCGATCTGTTCTATAGCCACTTATTTTTTGTAATTTTCTCAAAGTAGGACCTGAACAAATGTAATCTGTTTAACCTGTGCTCATCTGGGATATTTGTTGCCCCAAAGCATTGTGGGACTTGTAGTACAGAGACTAACGAGATACACACACCTGCTTACTCGCTAAAAAGCCTCATGTGTCTTAGTGGATTTCTCCAGGACATTTGCATTTTATTTTCTGCTCGCAAGGCGAAAATACCTCAGTTTTATCCATCTATATTTAGTGTAAGTCTATGCTTCTGGCAAGCCATGAACATGTCTCGTGATGCACATTAGCTGTTTTTTTTATCCTGATGAGCAATAAAATCCTGCTTCTGGAGTCAGATACTTTGAAAAAAAACGGCATACTATATTTACGAAAAGAGAAACGCGCACAAAATCCAGTAACATTATACGGCTTAGGTAATCATGTCTACCGATACACTTGATCAAACAGTTGATCAATACTAAACTTATTAATGTTATTAAAATCAAAGAAAGTACACTTGATTATGATGAGATAATACGTCGCCTATAAACGTTGCACAAGTTCTCCAATACTGAACGGCACACATGCCTTTGCTATGGAAATAGATCACTCATTTTAATCAAGTTCCATCGGATTTGTTATACACATTATTAGTGAAAAATCAGTAAAAATAATCATACAAATTCTGATGTAGAACAGGGAAACCACATTATATTTTTCCACCTCGTATTTGGCTTTTATCTTCCCTTTTTTAGAGGTCAGATTATTTCTCGTGGCATCATTGCTCATCTCTTGTTCTTTTTAGTATAAATCTTCATAAATCTTTATCGTGCCATTAGCGCAACTCTGCAACTTCTAGCTGACTCAAGTAGTCCAGAAACCAACAGAGCTGAAAGACAGATGTAGCAGTGTATTACCTGACACCATGCTTTATAAACCCGGCACTCTGGGGGAAAAAAGGGAAATAAAAGAAAAAAGAGGGTCGGTTTGATATTAAATAATTAAAATTCATGTTTCATTTAAAATAAGGAATGGAAAAACATTGTCAAAGAATGTTGATGATGATACTGTAAAATTCGGACTAAAGAGTTCACCTGATTATAAGCCGCACCCATTACATTTTTAATGGAAAAAAACATTCTGTACACACATAAGCCGCACCTTAGCCGGTATATGAGGTCCGGCAGTAATGTTGACCGCAGTATAAAATAAATGTGTACAAAAAACACATTCCACCGCTATTATTTTGAACAGCACTAAAAGAGTAATTATATATATTGTTATATATTCACCCAATTTAGGGGTTACCGCCGTTTAATCTCATCTTATTTGTCTTCATAGCGCATCAACCGCAGCAGATTTTTGCGTAGGCAGATTTCTGACCGAGAGTCGTCCAGAGTTTCAATCAAATCTCCCGGTGGGAGTCCGGCGAATAAAATAAGAAAATAGAAACAACGTTCACGTGAGAAGGCGAAAGGCGGCGGTTGCCATGACCACCCGCCGGGAGACTGCAAAGCGGGGAGTTAATAACTCATCTCGGGGAGATACGGAGGATATTAGCAGCCGGCTCGATTAATCAGCGTCGCTCACTTTGACCCGCTTATTCCGTCCGTCGTTTTCTTCCCGTTTGGCCTTTCGCGCTTTCGTTCTTTTTTCTTCCCGTCTGGTTTGTTCGCTGCGGCTAATTAACAGTCGAGAGGGATTTTATTGGGGAAGGATTTGACCCTTGGGCTGCGGCTCGCCCCTTTCCTGCCTGCGTTTTCATTGTGAACGGTTCCGCAAGTCGTACAAAAATGGTAATTAAAGTTTTTAATTGGAAAAAAAAACTGTTGAAAGTATTTATTGTCTGCCCGTCACCCAAAAAATTCTAAACATGATTTTCTGAGGATTCGTTGTACATACTTTAACTAAACCCGAAAAAGACCAAAACTAATTCAAAATCAGGTCAGAATATGAATCAAACATGCCTAATTCCTGCAAGTCAGGGGTGTCAAACTCATGTAAGCTCGGGTGCCACATGTTAGAAAAAGGAAACTCACAGGGGTTGGACTAGTAGAGCAAAGTGATAGAAAGCTAAAGAAAGGAATAGCAAGAGAGAGAGGAAAAAGATAATACGCAGGGTTGAAAGCTATGGAAAAAAGTCGCAGCTTATAGTCCAGATAGCTGATATTTTTGCACATTTGACGTATTTATTTTAATGTCAATCCATCCGTCCATTCATTATCTGCACCGCTTATCCTCAGTAGGGTCGCGGGGATGCTGGAGCCCATCCCAGCTGTCTTTAGGCAGTGGGCAGAGGCACACTGGACTGGTTGCCAGCGAGTTGCAGGGCACACAGAGACAAACAACTCACTCGCTCATTCACACCTAGACACAATTTGGACCAGCCTGACATGCATGTTTTTGGGAATGTGGGAGGAAACAGGAGTACCCGGAGGAAACCCATGCAGGCACAGGGAGAACGTGCAAACTCCACCTGGGGAGAACCTTTGCACCGTGGGGCTGCGTGCTATCCACACAGCCGCAGTGCCACCCTTTTTTTATTTATCTTAAAAGGATAATTCAATGTTTTTGAGATGAAGTGTTTGAGGAGTATGTTAGTAGTGACAATAATGGATGGATTGAGAAATGAAATTGTGAGATACAGAACTGGAGTAGTCATGGAACTGAGCAAGCGTGTGGATAAGAGAGTACTCGGTCGGTTTGGACACATGGAGAGGATGGATGAGGAGCGAATGTTGAAGAGGATCTAAGGAGCAGAAGTAAATGGAAGGAGATCAAAAAGAAGGCCGTGATTGACGTGGATGGATGGTGTTATGAGTGCACTGCCGGAAAGAGGTCTAAGTTTAGTGGATGTTTGAGCTCTTGTTGGTGATAGGAAGGAGTGGAGAGGTGTTTTAAAAGGATAGTGGGATACTTAGACACGTTCTAAGGGATGGGCAGGGCATGTGTATGATGCGGCAGGGGTAAACCAGTGAAAGCTGTCAGGCCCTGATGTTGAACAGTGTGTTGTGTCACCCTGACCTGAGTGACACGGCCGCTTTCTTGTGTCCCGTTTCATCTGGAAGGACGAAAGCATGACCGACTTGGGTACAGAAGTGCTTATCTTGTACATTTTTTTGTGTTTTTTTGTGTTTTTTTGCTTCTTTTTCCTTTTGTCTTTTCTTCGTTTTTGTGTATGTATTTGCCTTGCTGTCGATCCCCCCTCTCATGGGATATGACCAGGGAAGCTAGATCGAATTGTAATGCAAAAATCTTGCGTTGTATTCCAGGATCGTATGTCGACTGAACGACGCGACGGGTTACCGGGTGCAAGAGGCACAAGTGGAGGTGTGCGTGAGGGACTGCATTCATCCGGACTACAAAGCCGTCTCCACCAAGGCTTTTACGTTTGTGGTAAGACTTTCCAGGAGGACGCCGGCGTCTGCGGTTCACCCGTCGTTTATTTCATGGGCGGTTCAAATCCTCTGTTTGTGTCTGGCCAGTCGCCGTACTTCACCCGCGTCAGGCCTTCCACTGGGCCGCTGTCTGGTGGCACAAGGATCACCATAGATGGCAGTAACCTCAACGCGGGCAGTGCCGTCAACGTCAAGATTGGACTCCACCCCTGCCGCTATGAGAAGTGAGTGTACCAGGGGCATTTCAACAGATTTCTCTTTGTATAATACCTCGTTATTTATAACCGGGTTCGTATGGTTGCTTGAAATCCTTGAAAATGCGTGAATTTTAATAGTGTGTTTTCAAGGTCTGGGAAATGCTTGGATTTTGGGTGAAGTGCTTGAAAATGCTTGAAATTGTAGTCATGGCCATGTCTCTTGGCAGTCTGACTCTATAGATCGCGCAATAAATGAAGATTTTAAGTGTGTGAAAATGCTCTCAGTCTTAACGGCATTGTCAAATGCCACCACCCCCTATTGGTCGCACCTAAGAGGACAGCTCTATTTAGAACCTGGCTCTTTTGGCTCGGCTCCAAAACAGCTCTTCTGATTTTTTTTTGTTAATAGTAATAATGTGTTACGCTCCAAATTATTTAGTAAATGGTAATTCCATATGTTTTTTCCCTGAAAAACAGGAGTATAAATTAAAATACTCAAAGATCTACCAAAAAAAATGTAAAATCCAAAACAATTTGAGCTTTTTACACAAAGTGGAATAACAACACAAAATCCCTGAAAATGCAAAACAATACAATAATAAATATCAATATTAACTCTTAAAAAATTAAAATTAACTATTTACAATTTGTACCCATTTTGATACAAATCTCCGAAAAACATGCAAAAATTATTAATCAAAACAAGTAAAACAAAAGATTAGCAGTCTCTAAGTATGAATGCGCTCTGCAATCAATGTCATTAAAATGAGTCCAGTTTTGGCAGGTTTTTCTGTTTTTTATACATACAGTACTTTTTCTTTCTATTCCTTTGTATGTAACTTCAATATTACCCGAACATCTATAGAGCCCTTTTTGGCCAAATGTCACCCAAAAATCGTGGATGAAAGATAGGAACCGCTCAAAATAGCATAAAAGTATGTGCTAGCAGCAAGATAGCGACCTTG
This sequence comes from Urocampus carinirostris, assembly GCF_059441175.1. Classification (NCBI taxonomy): domain Eukaryota; kingdom Metazoa; phylum Chordata; class Actinopteri; order Syngnathiformes; family Syngnathidae; genus Urocampus; species Urocampus carinirostris. The sequence goes on from NC_142354.1 coordinate 12,521,300, forward strand.
TTTTTGTCATCAAAGTAGACCCAAAAAACACAATTTTGATCTGCGCTGGATTTCTTCCTTTGAAGGTACTGAAAAATTGGCCTTGAGGGTCTTAAACTGCTTAAATTTGGCCATGGAAAGTGTACGAACCTTGATATAAACACAGTATGTCCTCATTTTAACTTCAGTGTATAGGTTGGGTTTGGATGCACAATGCACTATTTTTTCCGACTGATAACCGATATAGTCCTTCACGAGACCAATACACGAATCCTTCGATATAACGCAGTTTACTTCTCACGGTTTTCGTAACTTCAGGATTTGTACCAAGCATTGGGTTCTGAATTCTGATCGGCTAAACCGAGAGTCGTCAACAAGCGGCTCTGGAGCAGCATGGAGCTCTTTGGCGCTCCCTCTTGGCTCCCTGTCGCTTTTTCAAAATGTTTGATAGGGGAAAAAAGTTTCTTTAGAAGGACGAACATGACGCAAACATTCTTTGTTATAGATATAGCTCTGTAAAGTATGTACATACCGTATGTGTTGCCTCCCTTATAAGACTTACTGTGTACAGTGAAGAAAATAAGTATTTGACCACCCTGCTATTTTGCTATTTCCCCCACTTAGAAATCATGGAGGGGTATGAAATTTTCATCGTAGGGTCATGTCTACTGTGAGGGAGCTGAACTAAAAAGAAAAAACCAGAAATCACAATGCACGTTTTTTTTTTTTAAATTGTGTGATACAGCTGCAAATAAGTATTTAGTCAGTTAGTCTGTTTCCAAATTATATTAACATCAACACTGCTACCAAATACTACAAATCCTCTGTAGTTTATGGGAAATTATAAAATACGCATTTTCTATCAAAACTATAAAAATCGGGATATAAATCAAACAATGCTTTTTTTTTTTGTATTGACCGTGTTGATTGGTCTTTGGTTATCTGCTGGACATTTGCAGTAACAGCAGACTTGATTACTGTTAGAACCACTTTTCGACTTTTAGATACTACTAAGGAAAAAAAAAATCAAAAATCAAATCTAATCTAATGAATTGTACCTCTGCATATCAACGATATACAAGCTAAAACATTATTGCTGCTTAAGAGTTGAGCAACTCATCTTGTCCATTAAGATTCCTGTTTTTCTTCTATTTCCACGCACAACAAGTGACAGATCCAACTAATGAGCTCGCAACTATCAAGTTCTTTTTTTACATGCTAGCAAAGGCCAATTTAAAGCTCCGTAGCGCACTCGGAGAAAGGTGAACATAATAGTCTTGGCCTTTCATCCACTGAGCAGAAATAACCTTTATGGGCCAAGTAATGAACTGGATGTGTCTGTCTTTTTAACGTGTCTTTGTATTCAGTCGGGCCTCAACTTTAATCAAAACCTATTTACCCGAGTCACTCGTGCGCTTATCTCTCTTTGCAAGCGTATTTCGCGGATCCCCCCATTGGCTTTCTTTTGAGTCGGCCGCAACCTTGTCAGAAATACATACGTGACACCACAGGAGCTCGCAGCGTTCACACTGTTGTGAAAATAGTCACCATGGAAACTGAGGACTAGTGGAATGCGGGAAAATATTTTTTTTTCATTTTTAAAGTCATCCTCCTTTTATATTCAGCCCCCGACTTCAATCAGGGTATGCATGCAGGGAGCTGTTCTGAGTGACAGCGGGGATTATATTTGAAAATGGCGAATATGGATTCTAGGGCGACAACAACTCATCGATTGAAATCGATGATTAAAAGCGTTGGCAGCTAATAAGATGATGCATTTGTTGTATCAAGTCATTTATGAGCCGCCAAATGCATTAAATAAATACAAATAGGAGTGCACACAATTCTGTTGTGACGCTGGGATATGTAGTACCGCTTCGTACTGGCAGAGGGCGCCAAGACAGTTTTAATAAGGAAAGTCGTGTTACATTTTTTTAATTCTAAAGATTGAATATTGCATGATTTATAAACAAAATTGGCATGGCTATTTCATCATGAAACAAAGTTAACAAGAGAACAGGCAGTGCTGCAGAAATGGTTGGTTGGTTCCTTTGACCACTGGGGTCGTACGGGCACCATTTCCTGTGGTGTGTTTTGGGCAAGTACAGCCTGGTGGAATCATTTATATGAATAGAATCTATGGTGTAAAAAGTTTCTTAATATTTTACAATATTAACGAGCATTTTTATAGACACTAAAGCGCAACTAACCTATATAACTTAACTCATATAGTTCCAAATCGAAATCTGCATTTTTTGCACCAAAATGTGGCGTAATGTTTTCAAAAACTTTGGAAAAGTATCAGCGCATCTACAGAGAGGAAGCAGATTGTACTGTAAATTGACAACACTGCTCCACATTTTATATTGGACTGATTATTTACACGGTATTCTTTTGAAAAATGACCTATTCCTTTTCCAAAGCTTGTACTACGCCCGTTTTTTTTCACATTTGCTTCCAACCTGACGGAAAGCTGTCAGAAAAGAGCTTGGCTTCATCATCTTCCCCGTCATCTCCTCTCTCTGTGGATTTCAGCCTCCCCACAGACGAGATGGGAGGATTTGTGTACAGATCCGCGTGTCGAACTCCCATTCGGGCGACGCCTTTACATTTGCAGGGACTTGAAGCTCAGGAAGCAAAAAGACTCTACCTGCTTTTAGCGTTATTTAGATGCAAATCCGCTCGTTGGAGACGCATCTCGTGTCGCTCTGCCAAAAATCACAGGCCGCCGAAAATAAACCTCTGGAGCGGAACCTGAAGTTTCCCTGCAGGTCGCAGCTGGTCGCCTGTCTGCGTGACATGGCGCGTGGAGACGAACGGCTTCGTCTGTCACATCCCATCTTTCGGCAAGACGGAGCACGGTCGGGAGGATGACGGGCAACTAGCAAAAGTTGCCCGCCTTTCTGAGATATGAGAGGGATATTTTCTGCCTCTCGGCTGCGAGTGTTTCATCGGTTCGCTCAAATGTGTCACGTTTTTCTCTCACCATGACTGACTTGTTCTTCTCTCTCCAGGCGCAACAGCTCAGCGATAGTGTGCGTGACCCCGGCCGGACAAGCTCCGGGCCCCACCCCGGTCATGGTGGACATCAACTCGGCCGAGCTGAGAAACCCGGAGGTCAAGTTCAACTACTCGGACGATCCCACCATCCTCAAAATTGAACCCGACTGGAGTATTGCAAGGTAACAGATAGTCATGCATTATTTGCTCAATATTCATGCGTAATCCTTTACATAATCATTCCTGTAAAGTTGGAACCGGTCATTCGTTTATTTTCCAGTCGCTAATCCTTGCTAGGGTCCTAGAACCTATCCCAGCTGACCTTGGCAGTTGGAAGTAGATGTCGACCGATTCTTGGGTAGGCTCCGGTATCTGCGCCGATATTTGAGAATGCAAAGGATATCGGTATCGGCATTTTTATTCATTTGCCGCTTATTTAAGCTCTCTAAAGCAGCACTGGATAAGCAAAAGGGGCGTAGCCACCATCGCAAAAGCTTTTTTCCGCCTACAAACATTGCAAAGAGCTCTGCCAACTCCCCGACATGTCTGAGTGTAAATTAAGTCGCGGATAATCGTGTAACGCCCCTACGTGTAGTCAGAGATGCACACAGTCGCTGATGAGTTCTGATTTAATAAACAAATAACAAGCGGTAAAAACGCATTCCACAGGAGCCGCTGTTGGCCACAGCTCACGCTTATTTAAATATGAACACATAGGTAAGATTTTTTGATACTTCTTTGAGCTAAAATAAATTGTTAAAAAGTCATTTTTTATGCATTGTGATAATAATGCCTCATGAATGTTCTTTGGAATTAGTTGTCATCTCCCCGTTTTGATTGAGGATCCGTGAAGTACGTAAACACCCTTTTTATTTATTGTTTTCCACCTTGAAAACTTTGCAGAGTGCCATGTTTTTTACATGGAAACGTTTCAATTGTTATATGGTTGACTTGGTCTTAAATTTGATTTCCAAATGCATTAAAAAGGACTTAAAAAGTCTTGAATTTCACTTGCTATAAGCAGTAGGATCCATGTTCTTATGCTTGCTCTCCTGATGTGACACACACTGCATGTATAAAGGGGGGTTATTCATCCATCCATCCATTATCTGCACCACTTGTCCTCAGTAGGGTTGCGGGGTTGCTTGAGCCCATCCCAGCTATCTTCGGGCAGTGGGCAGGGGACACCCTGAACTGGTTGCCTGCCAGTCGCAGAGCACACAGGGACAGACAATTATCTCGCTCATTTACACCTAGGGACAATTTGGACCAGCCAATTAACCTAACATTTATGTCTTTGGAATGTGGGAGGAAAGCGGAGTGCCCGGAGGAAACCCACGCAAGCACGGGGAGAACATGCAAACTCCACACAGGAGGTCCGATATCATGACCTCAGAACTGTGCGGCACACGTACTAACCACTGCGCCGCCGTGGGTTATTAAATTATTAAGATTGCTCCGATCGGAAAACAAAAGTTAGTAATCTGATTCGTTTTTAAGAGCACTTCTATAGTGTCGCTGTATTTCCATGAAGTACATACATATTTATCCACAGAACTGATTAATAGAAACAAAATCTGCGAAACGGTGAGGGAATATTATAGAATGGATAAGACTGCAAAAAAAGGCCCCCCGCCCGGCCTGGGGTAAATCCTGCGTGCATTGGGTTTGCAATAAACAACGAACGTTGCAGATAGTTGCAAAACATTTTGAACGCTTAATAAGAGGAGTGCTCTCAAACTCACCCTATATTTCTATATGAAAAGCAATAAAATAGTTCATCTTGCCCACGAACGGTGTTTGATCTACAACTCCACTTGATGCCTGTGCGTATACAAACGCGTTGCATGCATTATTTATCTCATCTGATGGTCGCGCTGCACTTTCATGTGTTTTCATATAAGCCGACCGCCATGAGATATGAACTGCGTGCCTGAGCTCACAAATTTCTTCATATTCCGCCGATGCTCCCCGGCTGCTTCTCGGAGCATTGGAAAACAAACATTGCCCTCCATTTTCAAGCTCATCTCTCTTTTTAAAGACCTCTTGTTTATGCTGTTTATAGTTGTGTATGAAAAGTCAATGTTTGCGAGCAGTAAAGGAGCGACGATGAGCTGCAGCAATGATAAAGTGTGTGTAAATAAGATTGGACTTCATTAAAATCAATTTTTTCGCTGCTACGGGAAAGATTCTCGCGCAAACTGTAAAAAAAATGGAAGTAAAAAAAACAAAGTTTGAAATAAAAAGCTTGTAAAAAAACCAATAGGATCGGCTTACATCTTCTGGTTTCTGTTGACTCCCAGGCAAAGCTTGCCAATTACTCCCTGGGCTTTGAACAATTTTGCTAAAGATTAAAAAGCAATGGCGATTACAGCCTTCACACGAGCTTGTTAAAGTGAAAATTTGTTATAATCTACCCCTAGAGGTCATTGTAGTTTCGAATGGCGCGACAACAGTAGACCAAGCAAGCTTGATACACCCTGTGCTGGAGTTGGTATCGCTAATGCTACTTTCATAATGCTACCTAATGTGTTGTTGATTTGCGTTTTTACAAAGAATTATTACCCAATGTGTGCTGTTTTGTCAGCTTGCTAGCTCATGCTAGTTTGCCATTGCTCGTTATAAAATACTTATTCAGTACGTCCACTTTTGAACAAACCTGACATACCCAATCTTTGCTGATATGTCAGCTTCCTAGTTAATGCTAGTTCAGTAAGTCATTCTTTCCCAACCACACCTACCCAATCTTTGCTGATTTAACAGCTACCTAGCCAAGGCTAGGGTGGCTATGCTAGTTGGCTGATGATAGATTTGTATTTTTTGTGTTGTTTATCTGTTTTTTAAATAACCATACTTACTCAGACCTGGGATAACTTTCCAACTTTGGCCACTAGCAAAGCTACTAAAAAGGCCAGTAAAAGATTGCAATGATACAGCAGAATTTGTCAAGCATCGGTACCCTATATCATGAAACCCGTGTTTGTTAGCTTGACCATCTGTGAAACGCAAGTAACACTGAATGACAAAGCAGGTGCAGCCAACAGTATCAGCAGTGGCACTTGGCAAGCCATAGCATGAACCCATTTGGCTAACATTAGTGGCTAAAGGTTGAAACAGTGGAGAAAAGAATGTAGAACATTCGAATCACAGAACTCTGCGACGATTACTTGCGTGACCAGCTATGGAAACCAAGTGACACTGCAGGATGAAGCAGGAGCAGCTAACACAACAATAGCGGCTCGTTGCGAGCCATAGCCTGCAGTCAAGTGGATAGTCTGAGTGGCTGGAGAAGGAAACAATGGAAACATAAGCACAAGATGCCTAAATCACGGCACTCAGCCGCATTCTTTTCCATGACCAGCTGTGCAAGACGAGGGTCACTGAAAGACAAAGCAGGAGCAGCTAAAAAATAACAATCGTGGCGGTCCATAGCCTCCAGCAAAGTGTTGAATACGAGTGGCTGTAAAAGAAAACATAAACAAATGTGGAAGATGTCTGAATGGCAGTACTCGGCGATGTTCGCTATCATGACCAGGTGTGGAAAGCGAGTGACATTTAAGTAAGTAGCAGGACCAGCTGAAAATACTAAAAGCAGCCAGCTATAGCCTGCAGCCAATTGGCTATCATGAGTGGCCATAGAAGAAAACTCTTGAAAACAAATGGAAGAAGCACGAATGACTTGATTTGTTGACCAGCGCACGCAGGGCTCAGCTGTGGAAAGTGAGTGACACTTAAGGACGAGCAGCTAACAGTAACAATAGTGACTAACGGTAAGCCATAAGGGGCTTAACATAGGTGGTTAGAGAAGGAAACTGTAAAAAAAAGTGGAAGATACCTGACGGCTGTGACCTTATAGTGGCAAAAGAACTACTGTACAATTAAAGTTTGCTAAAATGGTTTTTCGGGCTTCCGTAGTAGTCTAGTAGTGTGTAACATAATGATACATTTCTAAATCTATTACCTCTGTATGATATAGTATGCAGTTTTCTCATTATTATTTGAATTAATAATGTGTATAAATGTATTTTTACACCATTATGGTTGGCCATAGTCTTTAACCGTGCAAGTGTTGCCCTTGTTGCCCTTGCCCTTAGTGTTTGCAAGTAAACCCTAGCCAAAACGGCTTACAGAAATGTGGAAGCAGAGGAACACAGATTTTAATATCTTAGTAGAGCTCCCGTTTGGATAGCCATCCTCATTCATGTGAGTTAAATGAAAATAAGTATCTGTGCTGTAGGGCTGCACGATGGACCCAAATCGAATCGACATCTGCGTTTTTTTCAAGGTTTTGTAGTGAGTGATGGAGTTTTGGCCAACACTATTGTTACTGTTCGAGTTTTAGAAGCACCGGCCAATCAGAGGCAAGTTTTAAATTTAGCACTAGCCAATAAAGGCGATTCAAAGTGTGCAACACTATGCCACACCCACCATGTGAGCTTATTGAGGCGTCATGGCGGAATCCGTAAACATAGTCCCAGAGTCAACAAACGAGAAGGAAATTGCAGACATGTCCTGTGTACAGCCTTAAAAGTATGTGGATTAATTTTAGTGTGCAATATTTACCTTTTTATAGTGCACACAATTGATTTTTGTTGATGTTGTTTACTTTGTTTGGTGTGGGTTATTTTCGGTATGTACATTTTATCTTTTATATTGTGCAAATTAAGGTTTGCTAAATGGTCTTTCAGGCTTCAGTAGTAGTCTTCAACTTGTGTAACATAATGATACATTTCTAAATCTATAACCTCTGTATGATATAGTATGCAGTTTTCTCATTATTATTTGAATTAATAATGTGTATAAACGAGGTATTTTTACACCATTATGGTTGGCCATAGGCTTTAACTGTGCAAGTGCTGCCCTTGGGCCTCGAGATTCTAATTCTCCTTGAAAACAATCTTGTGTCAAAATCTCCTAAATACTTTTGTCTTTTGGCGTTTTTATCGCCACCGGGTCCTTTAATGCCATTCAAAAAGCCCTCAAAGCCTCCACTCTGCTCAGTCCCTCCATCTCATCAGCGGCCGGCTTACAGATAAGACACTGGAACTCCTCACTTAGTTTCTATTCCATCTCTGTCGTGAGGAAGGAAAATGTTGGCTCTTTTATTAGAAAAAAGAAAAAAAAAGAATTCCCCTGCGAAAGTGGTCCTATATGAAGTCATTTAGCCGCTGTCAGACCGCTTGGCATTGGCCAAAGTTCATCGTGTGGGGCCGACGGGGCCCCGTTAAGAAGGCAAGGGAAAAAAAGGAAGGCAGTGTTCCGGACGTCTCTATTGGTCAGCGTCTGGCGGACCCGAATAGGTCACAGGTGGAAAGGTTGTGCAGCAATATGACAGCACGGCCCTTTCTGGCTTTATATCTCGAGCGGGAAATACCACCGCCGACTTTTACCGGACACAATATCATTTCTTTCTTTGCTTTGGTGAGTTTGTTAAATGTTGTCCTGTGAAAAAACATATCTCCCAATTGTTTTTCATGAGAGCGAAATGAAACACTCCTTATCCTTCAAAAATAAATTTGTGAGATTTATTCTTTATGCACGGGAAAAGCAACAATTCATCTTACAGGTGCTTAAAATCCTTTAACAGCTTGAATTTAATGTTGTGTTTTCAAGTATGGAAAAATGCTCATAAATGTTTGAAATCGTTGCCATGTTTCACATAAGTCTGGTTAAAAATGACGCCGACACTGCTCTCCGATGGCTTTGCTTTTGCATGTATTCTCCCCTCGTCGGAATTTTGATAAACAAATACGTGTCAGTACGATGATAGCAGTCACTAAAATACGTCATGCCGCATTTTTTTGGAAAGCTTAAACTCTTGGGATTCAAGATATGATGAGCGTTTCAAAATATACTCATCAGAGAAACATCACGATCAGTCTGAAGGAAGATGCCCGAAAACGGTAAAGCCGGGTTAGCTCACCATAGATATCACGCAGCCATAACATTCGATGGCAACCATGGCCTCTTTTCATTCACGAGAGTCCAGTGAATCCAAACGTGTAAATGTTTTACTCCAAATCACATGATAATGCCAACAGATAAAAAAATGATCTGGCAAAAAGCATGGGGTTCCTTGTTACTAGCCATGTGTTTAGCCCCATAATTCCCATGTACAAATAAGAAAACTAGATTATTTTCTATACGCTGTTATCAACTAAACTTGTGATCTTTTTCGGCCAATCGCAGGCTTTGTTTTACGGTCCACAACGCGCTTTGGCCCGTACGGGCCTGTATTGCTAAAAAGGACCTGCCTCCTTTACCTCCGAATAACTGTAGCCAATAGTGACCGATTCAAATGATGATTAATACATTGTTTAGCCAATTAAATTCTGAATAAATCTATTTTATATGAAGATGGCCCTATTGTATTCAAATTAGACCCCGAAATAAGTCTGTGTGATTCCACTAAGCGATTCATTTTTACGCACCATCTATATGCGCAGGTGTCCACAATCAGTCATGACTTACATCTGGAAATAGAATTCAAACCTTTACAACTCCTTCACAATGTCTAACAAATTGGCCCAAGTAAAATACAAATTTGTGAATGTTTTAGTGTTGAAAACTGGTCCTCTCCAAATGGCCACTACTGGTCTGAAAAATCTCATCATCATTCTGATAATCGTGCAGCTCTAGTAAGCACTACCTGAAAAAAAACACGTATCCCAGCACTGCAGTTACACGAGCGAAAACTACTGTAAAAAATGAAGTAATTTCAAAACAAGAATAGTAAGGTACCTCACTTTTTGGATCGAGATATCCATTCATGCTTGTCCTAAATCCAACTGGCCTTGTACCTCACTATTAATCCTTGAGGTTGCCTTAAGGTATCCACAATTATTCAAAATGGCGCTAGGTGGCGACGGATCAACCTCCCGAATGATAAAACGTTCACATTTCTGGCTAAGTTAGGGTTTTTAGGTGCGCCTTCGCGTATAGTCTTCTTAATAGTCTGGAAAATACGGTAACTTTAAAAATGTTGATCAAAGATGAATCAATTTTATTATGATTTCTCTTTTAGCGGAGGGACCCTGCTGACCATTACCGGAACCAATTTGATGACGATCAACGAACCCAAGATGAGAGCCAAATATGGAGCGGCCAAGTCCGAAAATGTAAGTGAGCGAATGAGAAAATGAAATTTCCACAGGTACGGCATCTCGTCTCCATCTCGCCTTTGTAGCTTGTCTTTAGAAGTTGCGCTTCCTAAATTCCATTGACTCTCGGGACACAAGCGTTCCTGAGCTGTCAGTCAAGCAGCCAAGGGCCTATTTTCTGTTTGTTTTTTGATGTTGAATTTCCTTTTAGCGGCTTTAACCTTTGAAATGTCAAGCAGTAATAAAGCGGCTGGAGCAAATCCCCCTTCCTCACCTATAGCACCATGGGGCTTAGCTAACCTTTACCCCTCACTGGCTTTTTTGCTCAAAGTATGGAGGAAAAAAAGAAAAGGAAGGATTTCTTTTTTCTACCTTTGTTGCCACTATTGGCGGTCAATTTGGATTCCCCGGTTTATTCTCTGATTGTTTTATGTATGAAACAACTTTCAGACCATCCAAACTATTGCAAAGCCCCGGGATACGCCATTCATTATTTCTAATGTGAGGAGTGCAAGGTGAATTTTTAATAAATATAGTAGAATCACAAAATGCCATATAGTTATATGTAGTAGCTTTGTCTGAAACTCATGGCAAAGATTTACCGCACACCAGGGCAGACAACTCTGAGAAGTTGCCTGACCCATTTTTTCCAACTTGAAACAATATAAGACGACTCATCTCAAAGAAACCCATTGTTGCAAAGTATGAAGGATTTATAATCAGAATATATAACAGAACAACTCTTTAAAATTAGGTTTATTATAGTCACGTTCAAGTTATTTTTATTTGTATAGCCCTTAATCACAAAGAGTCTCAAATCTACTTATAACATTCATTGCATGTATATGACATCGCTGTTTTCCATCAGTATCTACCTGTAGTTACTCATCTTCATTCATGCAATGTTTGCGTTGCGTCGTCTGCTACAAGCTACGTGAACTCCTCATTCCACGATGCTTTTAATGTAAGTTTACGTTTTGTAGCGTCATCAATTTAGTTAGCTTCTTTTGAATCATCTGGGGCTACGTTTTGGCTTGATTCCTTGTAAGGATATGTCAGAGTGGACATTGTGGTTCAGCCTTTAAGCATATTCATTCCTCAACAGCAAGCAAACAAGAACACGGCTCCATTCAATACCACATGGCAATCAACAATTAGCAAAACGAAAAATGGTGAGTGTGTAATGACGTCACACAACGGAAAACGTCTTACCGCAATACTACGAGTAAGAGCGCTATTAAATTGACAAATCTTAACGATTCCTAACCACGTATTCCTTTTTCTTGTGTTCTCTGTGCGTCTACTTTGGAAAACGATATGCAAATGCACGACCTTATGACGCTTAGGAAAGTCCGGAACCACGAAGTTATTCGATGCAGGCTTCTGATTGGCTACCGAGTATGCAAATTGCCAAACAAACCGAAATTTCCAAACGAACTGAAACGTTATTTCAGACACTGGTAATTGATATTTGATTGAATAACTTACACTTCCATATGCAAAACATACAGCACAGATGAAATGACCTACTCTTCCTCACGTGCAAACGTCCCATAAATAGCACACAATAAAAAAAGAAAATAGCAGCAAGGTTTAAAAAAATGATGCATGAAAAAATATATGATTTAGAATAAAAAATGTGCGAAGTATAGCCGGAATCTATAAGTAATTTTGCATTGATTTGGCAGAAGGCAAAGGGCTTGGAGGTGGTAGGGCAGGGGAAGGGTTCAGATTCCTGAGAGCCGGATGGAATAACCTGTCCTTGAGCCTGCTGGCTCTGTCTTCTTAAACTAAATAAATATACATGTAGAGGAAAAAAAAAAATAATTTGCCTCTGGTGTGTCATGAAATGAGCTGGTGTCGTGGAGTTACTGGGCGGACGCAGAAGGGGGGCCGTTATTAAAACTGTTTTTAAAACTTTCACTTTTAAGGATTGTCATGCGCTAAGAAGACTTTGTTGGTTACGACGGGATTCGTTAGTGAGGGTAACGAATGGTGTGCCCTATTGGAATTTCTTGATAATCACAAGCTTCATTTCAATGGTTATCATGTCTTTGCTTCTCCCGAGCTTCACTGCAAATCTTGGGACACATACCAAAACAAATTCAAGTTTTTTTTAGGAGATTCTAAACCGAATACAGAACGAGTCAGGCGTTTTGGGAGTGAGTTCAGCTAATTGCATGTGCTGTGACGCAGACCAATAAGAGGTCAGCATCTTTTATGATGTCGAGCAATAGCTGAATAGTATCACATATTTTTTGTAGACAACCAAAAATAGAAAAAGTTGTCGCATATCTTCTCTATGTGTATTAATTGCTAAAAAGATCGAGAATTTCTTCTGTAAAGTAGAATTACTCATCATCTTCCATGTTCAACCCGGTTGGCAGGCATCCTAGGGACATAACTTGTGAATAAAGTATCAATTGATCTATCGATCATAACTTGAACAGTCATACACACAAACGCCTCAAGTTCTAATTTTGCTACCGTTAAGTTTGAAAAATGTCGTAATAAGCGTTTTAAAAACGCCGTAGTCCAGATAGCAACGTAATTACATCGACATTCCGTTCGCTTAAAACGTTACTTTTGCTAGGGATGCCGTATCCCGGTGGGATTCGACTTGATCCACATCTCTATTTTCAATATTCCCCTTTCTCCTCAGAACTGCACAGTGGTCAACAACACGGTGATGGTATGCCTGGCGCCCTCTGTGGCCGGATCGGATAAAGTTTTCTCAGAGGCGGGCAGCAGCCCGGACGAAATCGGCTTCGTCATGGACGATGTGCATTCCGTCTTGGTGGTCAACGAGAGCTTCAGCTACCACCCGGACCCGGTTTTCGAACCCCTCAGCCCCAGCGGCATGTTGGAGCTCAAGCCTAGCTCTCCACTGATACTCAAGGTCAGTATAATAATAATAATGCTCGGTTTAGGTAGGCCAATTGTGTATTTTGGAGCAAACTTTGGAGCATTTTCACTTCTAATGGAGAGTGAAAAGTGACAAGAAATAGTCAATGTATTTTAATGCAATAACTGAGTCACATTCACCATAATTAGGTAATAATAATTGACACACACAAAGTATGTACAATCTAAAACAGCTATAAAGGTGTATTTTTGTAGTTTGCAAGTAAACACTAGCCAAAACGGCTTACAGAAATGTGGAAGCAGGGGAACACAGATTCCTGAGAAAATGCCTTGTTGGTAATAGCTTAGCAGAGCTCCCGTTTGGATAGCCATCCTCATTCATGTAAGTTAAATGAAAATAAGTATCTGTGTCGTAAGGCTGCAATCGAATCGACATCTGCATTTTTTTCAAGGTTTTGTAGTGAGTGACGGAGTTTTGGGCAACAAAAATTGCTACTGTTCGAGTTTTAAAAGCGCCGGCCAATCAAGGGCAAGTTTTAAATATAGCACTAAAAATATAAAATTTTGCAAAATAGAAGTTTGCAAGCACCACAATATGCCACACCCACCGTGTGAGCTCATTGAGACGTCATGGCGGAATCCTTAAACATAGTCCCAGTGTCAACAAACGAGAAGGAAATTGCAGGCATGTCATGTTTACAGCCTTAAAAGTATATGGATTATTTTTAGTGTGCAATATTTACCTTTTTATAGTGTGCACAATTTATTTTTGTTAATGTTGTTTACTCTGTTTGGTGGGGGTAATTTGGTACGCACATTTTATTTTACATTTTTTTAAGAGTTCATTATTGCCTTTTTTCAAATGTTATTTATGTTAGAGGTTGACTTTGTTTGGTTATGAAGGCATGTCAAATTAAATAATTCAAATGTTATTTTGTGTTTTATTTTGAAAACCACTATTATATTGAGCTTTAAGTGCTATCTGGTGCATTTAATAGGTGGGTAGTTACTTCTATCAATTGAGAAATTGAAAAGTAAAAAATGGTCAATAGAAATTAACCCTAACAAAACTCCCCAGAAGATGGTTCTGTTTTCTTTAGGTTTAGCATTTCACTATGGTTGAGTATTAAAAAAAAAACTAGCACAGAAAATGTAAATGTTCCAATTTAATTTTTCTCATTTGCCCAAAACAAAAGGTGCATTTTTGGTCATTTTGTGACTCAAACGATTAATCTTCCGCATGGTATTTATGTGTACAATTTGTTTTTCTAGGGCCGTAACCTAATTCCGGCAGCCCCCGGAAACACCAGGCTGAACTACACGGTGCTGATCGGGGAGACGCCGTGCATTCTCACCTTGTCGGAGAGTCAACTGTTATGCGAGTGGCCCAACCTGACTGGAGAACACAAAGTCACTGTAAGTATTTTGCTGCTAAGCGTTGATTTTTTTTGGTGTGTTACTTAAGAATTCCCCACATTTAGCAATTCATTTGTTCCTTAAACCCCCAGATTAAATGAATTTCCACCAAGTAGGAACCATATATTAGCATAACCTAATTATTTGTCAGTTTTCCCCTCATTCGGGATATTTTTATGCTGCAGAGCACCATGGGACTTGTAGTACAGAGACAAATGATCCACATAAACTCCAGCTTATGCTTTAAAAAGCCTCGTGCGTATTGTTCGATTTTTTGGGGGGGACATTTCCATTTTATACTTTGAATTATCTAGCTGTTATGTTTTTATATTATTAAAAATATTTTTTAAACTTATTTTCTGGGGAGGGTACATCTGTAGTATTACAACTGTGCTATGTTTTTGCAGTTTTTTATTTATTTTTATTTATTAATTTATATGTTTTCCCAGTTTCAGATGTAATACCCCAATTTTTTTTGCCTTTTTGTTATTTATCCTCGTTCAAACATTCATTTTTTTTCTTTTTTGTATACCCATGGCATTGTAATTCTGCAATTTTTTTCAACTTTTTTCCAGTTTCATATGTAATACCTGATATTATCTAAGTTTTCTGTTTTTTATGCTTATGAATTTATTTGTGTTATACATTTTCGGGGTGGTGCTTCCATGGTTTTGCAAATGTGCTATTTTTCACAGTTTTTATTTTATTTCATCAATTAAAAAAATCACGTTTCAGAATACCCTGAATTATATAAAAATATTAGGTTTTTTGTATCATATGTGGTATTGCAATTACGTATTTTGAAATAATCTTTGTGTGTGTATCCTGATAGTCAGTATCTTAAGAAATCCTCCAAACTAGCCTCATGGCAATTTAATTAAAATTTCCAAGACCGAACCTAAAGACTTTTAGCTAAATATTTGTGCCTCAAAGCAGGGCACAATTTGCTTTTCATGAACTAACTCACACACCATCACTAAAAACAGTTCTGGTTTGCTGAGGCAAGAGAACAAAGGTGATTACTTTTCCATCCTTTTCCACCCTTTTTTTCTCAAATTCTTTAAATGGCTTATATCTAAGAAATATGAAATGCAGAGCGGAATCAAAGAAGTCCCAGGCAGCCCACGCCCACCAGCCATTTGGCTTTTCTATTCAATCGCAATATTGCGTAAAGCCCCGGGAGTGTACTAGCCAGCCAAGACCAATGAAAAGCCTCGAAAATATAAATACATTCGCAAACACCCCGAGCGATATTAGAGCCGTGATGTGTGTTTTTACGGCGGTGGAAATATGAATGGGCATGGGGAGGATAGAATGACTAAAAAGATTTTGTTTTTATGCTCGGGGAGAGAAGAATGTGTGGAATGAAGAACGTAGACTCGGAAGCTGAGGATAATTAAAGCCCCCGCACGGTTTTTCTGTGTTTGCTAAAAGAGTAATGGAGGGACTCAACCCAATTAGAAATCATCCTTTTTGCAATGTCAAAAATGAAACGCGTAAACAACGTCTTTTTGCGTGATGACATTGCATGTGCTTGTCCCCACAGACAGCATTTACTGTATTTTCCCAACAAAGGGTGTACCGTACTAAAAGGTGCAGTCTGTCATGTGTACCATTCCTCTATTTAAGAAACATAAAAGCCGTGACTGATTAAAGGGCTCGAGCTTTAGAGGCAATCTGCCGCCACACTTCACCCTTAAACGTTCTTATGATGTCCGTTTCTGTGTCTGCCTTACAACAACAAACGCAAGCATTCAAGTGTTTACAAATAGAGCGCAAGAAAAACTGAGTTTGACTTCCTTGGATTTTGCAATGTTCAGTATGAGTTTTTTTTTTTGCAAACACCATGGTGTCAGTGTCTCCACCTCAAAAACGAGGCAGATCAAGGTAGTGTATTTATCAAACATTTCCATTCTGTTTGTGGGGTGGGTCGGTGAACAGTCGGATGTGTAAAGAGTGAACAGCAGTGGGCTTATCACACATCCTTGGGGGGACCGGTGCTCAGTCTTAGAGTGGAAGGGACGTGGTGCCCGGGTTTAACAAATGTTGACTGTTGGAGAGAATGTCCATAATCTAGCGGCAGATGGAGCAGAAGAGCCCCAAGTGTGAGAGTTTCTACACAAGGATCACAGGGCTGACGGTGGTAAGTGACGAGCTAAAATCCAGGAAAAGCATCCGGACAAAGCTCCCTCATTTCTTCTGGGGGCTGTGCAACGTATGAATTGCGGTGTTTATTGTATCATCGATGGAGAGGTTCACACTGTACGCAAACTGATGAGGCTCCAGTGTGGGGGATACGGAATCTTTGATGTGCTGGAACACCAACCTCTCAAAGCACTTCTGATCACAGATGTAGGTGCGAAAGGCCTGGAGTAATTGAGGAGGACCACTGATGACCTCTTGGGTTTGAGGCAGAAAGGAATGGTAGCCTTTGACAGGGAGTGGTTGAAGATTATAGCGAAGAACCCAACTGTTCAGTGCTGTCCCTAGGTGCCCTCCCTGGTACTCCATCTGGTTACGTAGCGTATTCTAGTGATATATATGAAAAGTATTCTGCGGATTTACAGAAAAGACCAATGTACGTGAGAAATAATGTATGTTTAAAGAAGCTAGCATGCCAATGCATGTGGACATGTACTGTCGCAATTGCAACACAGATGCATTGTACTATAGGGGGCGCCGCACTGTTTTAAAATTTGAAAAATTGTATACTTTTAGTGACTAATAGTGGTGAAAATACAGTATATTGGGTTTGTAGAGCCAAAATGTATGTGTCGTTGCTTGTTGTTTTTGTTTTATCCTCGGCCTGGCGCAGGTTGATTTATGCGTGTATAATTGTAGGAACACTTCTTGTCGGAAAGCTGTCATATGCCGAAGTTCAAGGGTTTTTGACCGCTTCAACCTAAATGTGTTACCTTAGATCACAATTAAGTCAAGACAGTCAGAAGCTTAACTGACTTCAGACGATAACTAGCGTGTCTGCATAGTTTGACACAGCGTAAGGAAAATTCAGTATTTCTTTATTGTATAGGACTCCTTCAAAAAGGTTTTTCATGTTTCACTAATGTAAAAAATTCAAGAAGATTGCTCCAATTAGCGCCCAGGAAACAGGGCAGGTCTCCGATAGGTTTGAGCGTACTGGCGCCCTAAGCGATGCCGTAATTCCGCAAAGTACATATTTATTCGTGGAACTTTTTTAAAAGAAAAAAATCTGGTTGCACCGAGGACACGGAGGTCAAACTGCGAAATGCAGAGGCAATTCTGTGTTATAATAGCCGGTTGACTCGTTTTTACATTTCCAATTTGGGTATCACGTCCAAGTGTCCAACCGAGAGCTGTATTCCTCTCTAGGTGCGCGTGGGAGGTTTCGAATACTCGCCGGGGACTTTGCAGATCTACTCGGACAGCCTCCTGACGCTGCCCGCCATCATCGGCATCGGCGGGGGCGGCGGCCTCTTGCTGCTGGTCATCATCGTGGTGCTCATCGCCTACAAGCGCAAGTCCCGCGATGCCGACCGTACCCTCAAGCGCCTCCAGCTGCAAATGGACAATCTGGAGTCTAGGGTGGCCCTGGAGTGCAAGGAAGGTGAGTTGGTGTCAACCGAAAATTCGCTCCAGCCTCTTTTAGCCGTGGCCGGAAATATTGTGGTTCTACAAGCACCTCTGAACACATGAATTTCAGTAAACACATTTTATTTGCAACACAAATCTCGCTCTTTATACAAAGGAAAATCCTGGTCACTTGCTCACACTAAAGACTGCCTACCGCCAGCTTCAGCTCATCCAGTTTGCACATGCAAACAACTACAAGAAAAAAAACTAAAACAATGTGCTGTTTTGTGTGTAGTATATTTTAAGTCACAGTAACTTTAATTTTAAGTGTACGGTCAGTGCTTATGTATCATCAATACTCACTCTATCTCATACCTTTCGATAGTAACTGCAAATTCTCCCTACTAAGCGATAATGGACTGTTCAAACAAGCCGCCACCTATTTACTCAGCAGGACAGACGATGTAGAATACCACAACAATATTTGTCATCTACGCTGATGTTGTCGTATGCTACAAGTGACCGACACATCCGGATTAGAGCTTTAATGGACAAGACAGAATTGGTCCTCTTTTTTTTATATATATATATTTCCCCCATATGAGAATTAGTAATACGGCATACACAATTTGAAATGATAGGCAAATGATTACATTTGGGGAAAACATAAGTTGACAGGTATGCGATCTCCATCAACCCTCCTTGCAACTCCTTGCCCCACAGCACTGGTACACATTCGTTAGGGCGACTCAACCATGGCAATCGCTCATAATAAACTCGCATTTTATTTCGTTGATGCAGTCTTAAATCGTATCATTGTATTTTTTATGTTTAATTGCTGTTTGAGTGTGTTTTACTGATCAGGAAGATGTGTTATATAGGCCTGATCTGTATGTGTCAATGTGAAATAGTTCGCTTTGTTTTTCACCTTAATCAGTCAGCCACCTATCTGTGCCTTACCCTACAAATTGGGACGGAAGATAAAAGATCTTTTCCAAGCACAACACATTTATTCGCAAACAATGGAAAAAATGATTATCTTGCTTGGCATTGAATGTGTTAACAATTTGTTTATTTTAACACTGGAGTAAATGTAGATTTACATCTGAACCAACTCACCAAAAAAAAACCTCATATGGGAGCTAGGATTAAAAAAGTTGCTTGACTCAATTACCATACTGCTTTGCAATAAATGAAAAATAAATACAAAATAAGAGTTTTTGCAGCGAATGGAAAATAACATCAATTTAAAATACTAGAGTGGGCCTACTTAAGCTGAGAAAATGCTGGACAATATTGTCTATAACATTAAACCAGCGTGGACGTCAGCTCTTTTACACCTTTACTGCCCTCTAGCAGCGGGGAGGAGCGTTATATTTGTAATCACGAATAAATAGTCATTTTTGATAGAAATGAGTTAGGGAATTGATTTATGGCGTTTGGATTCAGCCCGCGGGCCATATGTTTGACGTGTCTGACTTCGAGCTCTGAGAGGACAGAAGCGGAAAAATTTGTTTTTAATTATTTAATTAAGTTTTTTGCGAAAATGCGCTCTTTACGCGAGCAATCCGAGCTAAGCCCGTATGAAGAGGTGCCACCGTATCTGTTTGCAAATCTTTCCCTGGCTGCAGCTTACCTCAAAAGCTGCACAACCCCAATTAAACGTTGCGATCCATTTTAGTCTCAATTTTCTCGCCCGCTCTGTTTCCCACTCCCACCCACCCTCATACAAACTGTACCCCCCTGCTGTTATGTGGCAGTGAGGGTGTTGGTTCCTTTCCAGAAATGCCGTTTGATGTGAGCCAGCCACCAGATGTCGGCCCTACAGCCCGCAAAAGAGCCGCCTGGACAGCCTCGCCACCTTTCCCGGGGCGGGGGCGCAGGGGCGGAACGCGAAGAGAAGGAAACGCTAGGCTAGCAGGGAAGCGAGGGACTTGCACATTAGCATAAATTAATTTGGCTGGGGTTGAGCGCACGGATTGAGCGAGAGCTTATTGATGATACTAAACGGTTTGTCTGCAGATGGGGAGAGAAAAAGGACCGTCATGGTAACCGTAATAACCACCTCGCATTTCCGTAGTGACGCGCTAAACATCAAATCAAACTGGCATTGAGTAGGGAGGATTTGCGATTTCGACAATCGACCTGTGCGGTGTAATATGAAATGTACTTTAATGCTGAGTGGTAATAAAAGTGTTGAAGCTAAAATGGTTTTAGAAAAAAAATTGAATGAGGACACTTTTGCATCACTTTGTATGTACAATAGACCCCTGCGGTAGAACTTTAATCCATTCTGAGGTCGGGAATGCAAAGTGAAATTGCTGCATAGCAGGGGATGGAAAGGATTGTCATGGTAACAACGTTATAAATAAATAAAAATATGAATTAAAAATGAAATTTAATTTCCCTTTGGTGTGTCGTCACTTGGGCTGGTACAGTGTGGTAGAGGGTAGATGCAGAGGGGTGGATTTAAAATAATAGTGATTTCAAAACTTGCACTTGCAAGGATTGTCATGGCTTGGACCAACGCTTGTCCCCCGTCCGATAGAAAAAAGAGTAGGGGGTAGTTGTGTCCACCTTTTATAGCGGGACTTGAGTGGGTGGAGAGTGGGAGGGAAGTTGGACTTTCACCATGTGCCCTTCCCTTGCGAGAACAAAGCCATAGATTCTTTTTTCAAATACTATGGAAAACATTGTCATTTGGCTCCAGTAATTCAATCAACAAGTGTAACCCAACTGCTTCGAACAAAGAGTTGACTTGACTTTTGGGGATACGGTATAGCACCTGTGTCTTAAGACTGAATGCAAATGAGGGGGGAAGTGTTGCAGTGGGGTTTCTGTAGCCAGTCAGAGAATATTTTCCCAAAAATGATTTCAATCGTTTCCATATGCTGACGATCAACATTTTGTCATCCACGCAGCTTTCGCAGAACTGCAGACTGACATCCATGAGCTCACCCAGGAGCTAGACGGAGCAGGAATCCCTTTCCTGGACTACCGCACCTACGCCATGAGGGTTCTCTTCCCTGGGATTGAAGACCATCCTGTCCTCAAGGAGATGGAGGTACTGCTTATAAAGGGGCACTGTTACACTTGAAGATCAGGCATGGCCAAACTACTAATTTTTAATCCGCCTGCATTGGGAATTGAACCTGGATTGCAGCGATAAGCGGGCCATATCCTAACCACTGCACCACCAGTGATGTAAGGACACAAAAAAGGCCCCTGATTTGATCTCATCATCACACTGTTTTTACCCATGATACCAAAGACAAAATTCACTGTAATAGTGTGTAAATGAGATAAAGTTTAAAGCCCTTTTGTATGTCATCTGCGGTCAGTATTAAGCATTGGATCACAAGGTAAATTGCTCGTCTTGGGATCAAGAGGTCACAGGTTTGATTCCCGGCTCCTCCGAGTTATATGTCTTTGGGGAAGACACTGAATCCCTAATGCCCCCGATAGCAGGTAGTTGCTTTGCATGGCCGACGCTGCTATCTGTTAGTTAGTGTGTAAAAGGGAAAAATGTGAAGCACATTGTAAAGCGCTTTGGGAGGTCTTCATTGACTTGAAAAGCACTATATAAATGCTTACGTGACCATTTACTCTCATCGCCGTGACCCAGGTTCAATTCCCATTGCAATCAATTTTTTGCAGTTGACAGATTACTTATTGCACAAATATGGTAAATCCTCGTGTATATCACGCACCCAAACTTATTTTGGGGGTAAAAAAGAAACCAGGGCTATGCACGAATAAATACGGTAACTCAAATCAAATTAGTAAATACATTTTCCCCTCCTACTCTAGACACAAATTTTTAGCATCATTGCCTTGGATATCGTCAGATTTTCAAGACCGCTTACCTTCAAACCACACGTTATAATTTTGGACAATTGCGTCGTCTTACATCACCGCGCTCCTAAACGGCAGCCGCAAACTGGCGTGCGGAAACGCACCAAAAGTGTCAGGAACAAGCGAACCGCCGAGTAATGGCGCCAGCCTATCAGGTATATTCCGAGGGGAGAGTGAAGCGCCGCATCGGATTT
Organism: Urocampus carinirostris; assembly: GCF_059441175.1. Classification (NCBI taxonomy): domain Eukaryota; kingdom Metazoa; phylum Chordata; class Actinopteri; order Syngnathiformes; family Syngnathidae; genus Urocampus; species Urocampus carinirostris. The sequence goes on from NC_142354.1 coordinate 12,543,261, forward strand.
TCATTTGTATGGCCCAGGCAATCACAGGCCACAGTAGTGCAGTAGCAGGCAGATCAATTTCTTGTTACGGCACATTCTGGTCCCGGGGCCCGCTTTAAGAGACGGGACCACTCCACGGATCCCGGCGAGGGATGAAGGCGGTCGAGGAGGAAAAATAAAGCGGCGGAACTGCTGCACTGAGGATAATGGCCACAACTGAAAGGGGATGACGAGTAATTGCTTTATGCATGTAGCTGAGACCGAATCAATTCGTCTGATTTGCTTTCGAAGGGGACGAAATAAAAAAGGTAGTTTTGCTTTTGTGTAACTCATTCCAAATTCAATTACAGCAGACTCCGGGATACGACATGAATCCGTTCTGAGGCAGGATCGCAAAGTGAAATTGCCGTATTTCACCCCTTGTACCCCAGAAGAAAACCGTAAAATAACAAAATAATATATATTACTACTTATGTGTAATAAATGCGTATGTGGTTAAATAACTAAGTGAATATAAATGTAAAGAAAAAATGAAATTTTATTCGACGTAGGTGTGACGCGACTTAAGCTGGTACAGTGAAGTAGCTGGTGGATGCAGTGAGTGGAGGAGACAGCCGATAATTTTAAAACTTGCGAGGATTCTTATGCCCTTAAAAGATTTGCTTGCTTCAATAGTCTCCTCACTTTGAATAATAGTCCTGATTGTCGATTGGTTACAGCCATGCAACTTAGCAAGCGTAACGATCTATGTGCTTTCTTCGTATTTCTTCATAATTGCAAATATTGTTTCCATGGTGATCATCTTTTTGCTTCTCCTTTTAGTGTATTTTTGCTTTCCACACTCGTTTTTGGTTGCACCACACAAAACAGTGGCATGCATTGGGCACTTTAAATTGAGTGCTTTAAACATGGACATGTATAAGATTGCTTTGGCGTTTGGATAAAATAAAATACATTTATCAAGAAATCAAATTTTACGGCCCTATGCCAGTCAAAACGTTTGCCCCCACACCAGCCTTAGATAAATTCTATTCTATTCCAAGCATTGTTAGTGTCAAATTTATCGTCATTGTAACATGTGAAATGCGCGACGAAAATCTGTCTTTGGTACGATGACTTAAAAATAGTGCGCTAATGTCATGTCATTTATATCACTGTTAGTCCAGTGGTAAGTATTCATGGTTTTGTTCGCGAGGGCCAGGGTTCGATTCCCGTTGCCTCATATATTTTAGGGTTGCAATCAATTATATTTTTCGACTGATCAATCGGTAAAACCTGGTGTATAACGCAAAACCAAACCCTGAGTTTAAGAAATGCCTGTTATACACAAACAAATTAGGGTTATTTTGTTCCATTTTCATCTATGTTTTTCCTTCTTAAACGTTCACTCAGGTCCCCGCCAACGTGGAAAAGGCTCTCACACTTTTTGGACAGATGCTAACCAAAAAGCACTTCCTGCTGACCTTCATCCGGACCCTGGAAGCGCAGCGCTCCTTTTCCATGCGCGATCGAGGAAACGTGGCCTCCCTCATCATGACGGCGCTGCAGGGCGAGATGGAATACGCCACCGGCGTCCTCAAGCAGCTCCTGTCCGACCTCATCGACAAGAACCTGGAGAGCAAGAATCACCCCAAGCTGCTTCTCCGCAGGTACGTGTTAAACGGAGGGATTCCGTTTTTTTCTCTGTTTGCTGAATGAAGGATGGAGCAACTCCTCCTCTAACAGAACGTACAGTGTTTTTCCCAGCATATGGCGCACCATACAGGGTTCGTACGGGTGCTTGAAATCTTTGAGAATGGTTGTGTTTTCCAGGTTTCCAAATCGTTTAAATTTTGGGTGAACTGTTGCTTACCAGCAGTCTGACTCGGAAAACCACACATTCACGGTTCGCACATCCCTTAACCACTTGGGGCGTCGAGGCACCACTTCCAGTGGTGTATCTTGGGCAGGTACAACCTGGCGATGCCCATTCTTCTCCAGGCTGGTCGCTGTTGTTTTTCGGTTTGAAGCGTCATATAACTCTTTAGCGATGAGCTGGACCTCTGCATTGACAGGCAGCTACATTTGACAGGCAGCTACATTTGACAATACTAATTCTAGATCCTTAACAATAGTATAATACTATATATATGAGTCAAAAGTCATACCAATCCCCTTAGTTTGATCATTTTTATCTTTTTCTGAATCTTCTTTAACGGCTTTTGAAAGGACAATTTTTAAGTTGATAGCTTTGATTGTGATTCACCTGTGCCCACTCATTTGGCGCCAACCGCCGCAGGTTGTGATTGGCTCCCTCTCACTATTTCAACCCAGTCCTGTCCGTCCCCTATTGTCAGTCCGTCGGCGAACCTCAGTGTATACTAGGCAAGTCTTTTCCGACCCTGACTCCCACCTGTCCTGTTTTTGCTCCCGTCTGTCTCCGGTTACGACCTGTTTTTCTCCAGACCATGTCTATTCTTCCGTCCCGGCTTACGACAAATAAACAAATAAATACGTCATTTCCTCCACATTTTTCTCACCTTTTAAAGCCCTGACCCATTTTCATACCTGATTTTAGAAGACACACTTCGAAAATTAGAATTTTAGGCACGGAAAATAATTTGTCGTTAATGTCGAGAATGAAGGGGCAGAAAAAAACATCAGATTATTCCTCCTAGTAAAATAATATCATAAGATATGGACACAGTATACTGGGGTTTATGTTTACTCCTTTTTTTCGAAGCATATGCAAGCCCCCCCAACCCCCCTATCAGCTTGTTGCTGTCAGGAAGGATTACACCCTTGAGCAAACACATTCCCAGCGGAGTAGCAGACGGATGCACAAATGCACCTCGTCTGGCTATATAGGGGACTGAGTGAATGTCAATGGACGGGGGAGAAGGGTTTACAAGGTGTGGGAAAAAGGGGATATAAAATGCAGGGCGGATCGGCCTAGGTGGCCCGGTGCAAGGATAAAGACAGGAGAGATTTAGGGCCCCTGTCCTAAAACAGTGTCGTGACAAACAATAGCGTGTTACGAAACATGTGTCATGGGAAATTGTCCCCCCCCCCAAAAAAAAGAATGAATGAATGAATGAAAACTTTATTTCGAACGTTAAAATAAAAACAGGACAAAAACAATGAGTCACAACAAAAAAAGTAATGTCACATACCATGTTCGAAAAGGGGTAGTCAGAAGCAGATGCTTATTTTCCCTACCCCTTCATCTTCCCTATTAACTACATTTTACAAATCCTCTTCTCCTCTTGTGTCTAATATAACAAAATCTCATGGATATACTTATTACATAGGTCAAATATCAATAATTATAATAATTACAATAATCACATATTTTATACATTAATCTTCGTAATACCCATCCCTCACCACCATAATGCCTCTAGTCACTAAACATCACTGCGACATCAATGGTAATAACAATAGCAATTGTGACACTTATGATATAATAATAGTAACAATAAGATCAAGGTTAACTATAGTTGTAAACGCAGCATTTCCAGTCTCACTCATATCCCATTTTCTTCATCCTTGTATTTCACCAGTAATGTTTTTTTGCATTTAAATTTGAACACATGAATACTTGGACATTGTTTGATCTCATCTTGTAAATTATTCCAAAGTTTGACTCCACACACAGACACACACATACTTTTCCTGGTGGTTCTTACCATTGGGATTATGAATTTACTTTAGCCCCTCAAGTTATAATTTCCCTCTTTCCGAATGAATAAAAAGACATTTAAAATTAGCTCGATTATTGTTAATCTGCCGTCTGCTATATCAGACAGTATTGCTCATCATTTGTTGTCATGTTTTAGTATATGTATATAAAAATTTTTTAAATAATAATGTTGCAATTTATGTAAAATTTAAAAAATAATTTTGTTTGAAAGTGAGGTTTGAGTCATAATTATCATTTGAAATTGTTCTTGCTTTGTAATATTGCTATTTAAACAGAAAAAAAGGTTTATCATAGATTTCTTTCATTTTTATATTACATAATCAATAGTTTTTTTATTTTGTAATATTATTCTTATTTCATTTGAAAATAGTACAAACATAGTAACTTTTATGACTGTATTATAACAATAATCTGTTATTTGTATTATTTTTATTGAACCAGAAAAAGTCAAATCTAGTTTTTAATTGCTGTTCTATTATTACTATTTAATATTTTCATTTTTGATAATCATTTTTACTAGACAAATAGTAAAAACTGGAATTTTTATTATTATTTAATTATTTATACTGTTTGATATTTTTAACTTGAAAAATGTATATATATTATTATATGGTACGTTTAACTGCTATGTTGTTATTATTATTATTTAATTAATATTGCCTTATTTTCTAATATTCTTATTTTTCTACAAAATTGCAGTCATTTTCGATTTCTTTATTATTATTATTATTTGTTTCTAAAAATGTAGTCTTAAATATTCTTATTTTACTAGAAAGATAGTAAAAATAGTTATTTTTAATAACATTATTATATTATAATATTTTTCATATTCATAAATATTCTTATTTTACTAGAAAAAATGTGAAAATATATATATTTTTTCAAAGTCAACTGTAACATCCTGTGGCTCATTTCCATCCACGATCAAGCTAAAATATTCAACAACAAAGTAAGAAAAATATTTTGAATAAAATTAGTATTTCTTTTTAATATATAAAGTTACAATTTAAAAAATGATTTACAAAAATAATTTAGTGCTAAGTAATGTCTTTCCACTTCAATAGTCCCCTATCTCTAGAGAAATATTTTATCATAAAAAAGTCTTTGTAGCCATGTGCTTCTGATATATTTTAAAACTCAATTTTTTTTAAAAAAGAAACGTCAAACCCGATCTCCAAACAAGGTGCAAGCAAAGTTGTTAGGTAAAAATGTCACAAAATACTGCAAACAAGAATACCAACGTATATATCTTTGGTGCAGACGGAGCTGTGTGTATAGCTTCCCCGTTTCCCTACCGCACCCAATAAAATTGCTCTGGGTTGTGTGATGGAGTTTTTTTGGGTGTTTACTGTTGGCTCTGTGGGATTTCATCATAAAGTGAACATAAATCGTTTATTGAGGTTCCATTAAAACGATTCTTTAGCGATGTACAGCAAAATGGGGTCTGTTGGTAAGACACCTTGGCTTTAAACTCTAGTTAGATTTGTGTCCTACATAGAACCATACCAAAATATACATTCAGCGTTATCCCAGCTTTGCACGTGCTATGATTGGCTTTGCATGAAGCAATAAAGTAGCTGACCTCGAAGTTCTATTTTATCTCCGAGCCAGACGTTCTCATAAAAAGACTCACAAGCCATAGATTCACAACTCCTGCTTTAATAGTACGCTAAAACGAGGCCTATTCTTGTTCCCGGAACAAAAAGACGATTTCTGTCACCCTTGATCAGGACCTGACATGCCCTCAAGCGTGTAGCGTCCAGGTACATTCACCTCTTCCGCCCCCGTCGACTCATCTTTCATGCCTTCTATTTTGCTGACAGCCGTGACAAAGAAAGCCTTGCGCGTACATCCAAAAACGTAACGTAGGAGTTCACGTCCCTGCTACGGGCTTTTACCAGTGTCTGAAACTCATGAGAAAAAGTTAGCGGACAGCAGGGCAGACAACTCTGAAAAGTTGCCTGCCCAGCCATAAAGTTGCCTGCCCCAATTTTCACAACTTGAAACACAATAAGACGACTCATCCAAAAAAAAAAAAAAAAACGTTGTTGCAAAGTATTAAGGATTGATAATCAGAATATATAACAGAACAACACTTTAAAATTAAGTTTATTATAAATCTACTTATAACATTCATTGCATGTGTATTACATGGCTGTTTTCCATCTGCCATCAGTATTTACCTGTATTTATTCATCTTCATTAATGCAATGTTTGCGTTGCGTTGTCCTCTTTCCACCATGCTTTTAATGTAAGTTTACGTTTTGTAGCGTCATAAATTTTGGTAGCTTCTTTTGAATCTTTATTCTGGGACTGAGGTTTTCGCTTGATTGCTAAACACTCTACCATTTTTCTTGTGTTCTCTGTGCGTCTACTTTGGAAAATGATATGCAAATACACAACCTTTTAAGGCTTGGGAAAGTCTGGAAGCAGACCCCCGTCCGGGCAGACGTTATTTCAAACACTGCTTTTACCGACTACCTCGTTTTGATGCTTCTTTCAGGGTCCGTACGGGTGCTTAAATTCCTTGAAAATTCTTACATTTAATGTTGTGTTTTCACAGATTCAAAAGTGCTTGAAGTTTAGTCAAAGTGCTTGTAATACTTGAAAATGCTGCCATGTTTCTTAACAAGTTTGCTCAAAAATGATGACAACACTGCTCTCTGGTGGTTTAGCTCTGCCACTACCTTTCTTCGTCTTTCATCTTTTGACTGCAGCGTGCCGTGAGACCTTGCCGAGTGTGCCGCTGGAATTTGCCCAAATCTCTTATCTTTCCAAAAAATCAGGCCATTTATTCCGTATTTTTGCTTTCTTCAGACCAGGAACTGTAATAGTCATCCATATCAGTAGGTGGCAGTAGATTTTTAGAAACTTTTTATATACTAATTATCTGCTCATGAGGTAGCACACTACATTTAATAACTTAAGTTGTTTAAAAAAGCTGTAATAAATAAAAACATAAATAAAGGACATCTTTTTTTTAATTTTATTTTATTCTTTTTATATGCTTATTATCTGCTTATGAGGTAGTACAGTGAAATATTTTACATCATTTTCAAACATTTTCAACGGACGGTGTGCCTCGGAACTTTTCTATTAATAAAAGTTTACCTTCGTTCAAAAGGGGTTAAAAACACTGCTTTAAAGTGTAATTGCCCCCTACAGGTCAAGCCCAAGAAAACATGCATGCTACACTTAAATAAGCCACTATGAAATGTGTCTAAGTGCAGGGATTACGCATCAATTATGGACATTTATTATGGGTCAAGAAATTAGGGTAGCATTTCCCAGTGGTCAATTGTCACAGGAAGAACTTCCTGCAACTGAAAATTTAAACTACATATTACTGTCACGTTTACCCGATACCTATATGGGGAGAGATTTGTCTCAATAACAAATATATTTGCGATTTACTCAAGCTATAGAAGTCATGTGTCTTGATAAATGCTCATGCAAGATTTAAAATAGCCTCTGGATAATACTGGAATATTTTTCTTTGTTGATACTGGGGAAGTTGAAAAATTGGCTCTCAAATTCCTTGAATGTGGCCACGAAGCCTGCACAACATGAGCAAAAGAGGGTCATTTCTCATCAACGTGAGCCCTTCACACGCTTTTGCTGACAACAAATTATCAATATTTAACAAGAAGCTGAGAATATTGCCTCGTTATAGAACTCCCCAAAAACTATAATCGCAGAGCAATAGTGAAAATGAAGTGCTAAAGGCATGTGGAAATTGTCACTGAGGTGTAAATGAAAGAACTATAAAAGTGTGGTCCCGTTCGATTGGTTTCCATGCCAATGTGGCATAAATTCCATTTTTAGAATTGAGAGCGTGAACGTAAAGCGATGCAGTCGCTACTTTGCTAGTTCTGCTTGTTTTCTTCCCGTTTAGCTCAACAATTGTGAAAGGCATCTATTAAAAACCAGGCTGCAGCAAAGAACTCGCTGTTAGCCTTAAATTCTCTTGATTGTTATTGATAACAGAGTAGTAGCATTTCCTACAACAAAATGAGTTCATCCAGTATAATCCATCCATCCATGATCTGCACCGCTTATCCTCAGTAGGGTCACGGGGATGGTGGTGCCCATCCCGGCTATTTTTGGGCAGTGGGCAGGGGACACACTTACGTCTAGGGACAATTTGGACCAACCAATTTACTTGAAATGCATGTTTTGGGAATGTGGGAGGAAACTGAAGTGCCCGGAGGAAATCCACGCAAGCAAGGGGAGAACATGCAAACTCCACACAGGAGGTTCAATATCATGACCTCAGAACCGTGGCGCACAAACAGTAACCACTGCCCCGCCGTGCTGCCCCTCATCCAGGATAAACGTGTCATAAATATTTCAAGGAGAAAAATAAAATGTTCGGCTAAATAAGCAAAAATATTTACAAGGTAGTGCTTGGAGATTTACCCACATTTGAAGTTGTAACTGCGTCTGAAAATAGGGCAATAACATTTCGCAGCAATATATTTCCAAACTAAGTCGAGAAATATAATAAATAAATAAATAAATAAATAAATACAAATCTTTTAACAGATAGGCAAGATATGTATTTTTTCACTGTCTTGTGCGCCTGTTTAGGGTGGTGTTCACCCCGGGGAAAATGCGGTTTCGCAGCCTGTTAGTTTTTTTAGGAGACCTGTAGAGGGCAGCAGGCAACAAGGCTGTGGCTGGGGTGAGATGAGTCCTTTTGAAAGTTGTTGGGTGTTGACTGGGCAGAGAGCAGTCGCTGATTTTCTAGCCTCTGTTGATCATAAGATAGTCATTTCATGTTTGTATGTGGTATTTGTTTTTATTGTGAAGATTGCTGTTCTATTTTGATTATTAGACTTCTGCATAGAAGATGGCTAGTGGCTATTTTAACCTTGATTGTGTGCTTGTGCAATGTTCCCATCGTTGTCACGATTTGCTAATCATGTTGCTGTTCTTTGATTTGCACACCAGTTTTTATATCCTAGAAGTTTTTAACAAAAAGGGCTCAGGAAAGGACCCTTTGGGGGAGGTGGGGTTTTTACATCTTATGGGTTTCGTATAGTCCTCTCCTTTTCTCCTTGCAAGCTCAATATTCATTGGTGTCTTCTCTCTTCATTTTGAGTGTCTATTAAAACTTGTGTTTTTCAAGCAGTGCGCTCTAGTTTGCTAATGACTTTAAATTTAAGTCTAATAAATGGTTAGTGTGTAGCATACATTCAGAGATTCCAAGATAATCAATCCATCTATTATATGTACAGCTTATCCTCAATTAGGTCGCGGGGAGTGCTGGATCCAATCCCAGCTATCAATATTCATTGATGACTTCTCTCCTCATTTTGAGTGTGCATAAAACTTGTGTTTTTCAAGCAGTGCGCACTAGTCTCTAATGGCTTTAAATTTAAGTCAAATAAATTGTTAGTGTGTAGCATACGTTCAGAGATTCCAGGATAATCAATTCCTCCATTATCTGCACCGCTTATCCTCAGTAGGGTCACAGGGGTGCTGGAGCCAATCCTAGCTATCTACAGGCAGTGGGCAGGGGACACCCTTAACTGATTGCTCAATTTGCTCGCTCATTCACACAATTCGGACTGGCCAATTTACCTGAAATGCATGTTTTTGCCAATTATGTTGCTGTTCTTGGATTTGCACACCGGTTTTTATATCCTAGAAGATTTTAAGAAAAAGAGGGCATAGGAGAAGACCTTTTGGGGAGGTTGGGTTTTTACATCTAGTCCTCTCCTGTTCTCCTTGCAAGCTCAATATTCAATGAGTCTTCTCTTCTCATTTTGAGTGTGTATTATAACTTGTGTTTTTCAAGCAGTGTACACTAGTTTGCTAATGACTTTAAATTTAAGTCAAATAAATTGTTAATGTGTCACATACCTCCGGGGATTCCCATTACTCCTCCTCTAATAGTTTTCTCTTCTCGGTCTTCCCCAGGACGGAATCGGTGGCGGAGAAGATGCTCACCAACTGGTTCACCTTCCTGCTTTACAAGTTCCTCAAGGTAGCGCATGATCTCTCACAGCCACGGGCAAACATGTTGCGGAGTGATTCCGCTCGCAGCCGAGTCGGAAAAAAATCGGAAAATCCGGCTGAACGCGCACAGCTGCGGCGGCAGATAAGGCCGAGGCCACGGGCGGGCTCTCCTCTACCTCCTCTTGCTTTTCATCGGGTCAGCTCTCCTTCCTTTCGTGAAAAGGGACAAGCGAACGTCCATGTCCGTCTCCTCATTATTTCACAGACGGTTTTTGTTAGCCGGTTTACCTTTTGGGGAATAGAGGACGTTTTGGGGGTTTTTTGTCTTCGGTTGATCTCACTTTGAATTCCTCTTGGATGTAGATTCTGAGAGAATTACGGAGGCTTACGTTTTCATTGTCCCCCTACCTGCAGGCTGTTAGATGTTCGTGTTTTTTTAGAATTATGCTTCTGCAACAATGTGGATACATTATTGAAAAAGACGACATTGTTAGTGCTGCAGAAGGAAACGTCATTAATTTTTGGTTCATGCAATGTTCCCATTATTGAAACTTTTTGCCAATTATGTTGCTGTTCTTTGATTTGCACACCGGTTTTTATATCCGAGAAGATTTTAACAAAAAGAGGGCTCAGGAGAGGACCCTTTGGGGAAGGTGGGGTTTTTACATCTTGTGGGTTTCGTACAGTCCTCTCCTGTTCTCCTTGCAAGCTAAATATTCATTGGTTTCTTCTCTCCTTGTTTTGAGTGTCTATTAAAACTTGTGTAACCAGTTGACAATACGGACAATTATCAAAAATAAAGAGGCAATTCTAGTGACCAATTATTTAAAGGGCTTGATAATCTTTGCAAGTTCAAGTTTTAAATCAGTTTACTCCTTCATCTGCATCCACCCAACACTCCACTTTACCAGCTCATGTCATGTCACACCAAAAGTTGTCATGACCAGATTGGAAACAGGACAAATGCCAGAACCCATTCCAGCTATCTTCGGGCAGGGGACGCCCTGAACTGGTTGCCAGCCAGTCGCAGGGCACAACTCACTCGCTCATTTACACCTAGGGACAATTTGGATGCTAGCCTCTATGCGGGATATGATAAGACCCTAGTTTTCAGTAGAACCCCCAGGATACAGTATCAATCTGCTCTAAGTTTGGGATCGCAAAGTGAAATCGCTGTATAGCGGGGATATAAATCTATGGTAATGCCTAGCTAATGTGTGCCAAACCACTAGTACCTCAGACTCAAACATTAAAATAATAAGTACTACTTACTTGCAATATACATGTGTAGTATTAAGTAACATAAATGAATATACATGTGTAGGAAAAAGGACTTTTTATTTACCTTTGGTGTATCGCTGGTCCAGAATAGTATAAAATACTTCTATGTAATACATGATTATGAAAATAAATACCATTACAAATGAATATATGTTAAAGAAAAATGCAGTTTTATTTACTTTTGTCACAGCTGCCATGGCGCCCAATTGGCCGTGTGGTGCCAGTTGCAGCTTGTTGACTGATTGTCTCCCTGTCAGTATTTAAACTCTGTCCTGTCAGTCCCCTTTTGTCGGTCCGTCTACGAATCTCGTTTTTGACTTGTTTCCGATCCTGACGTTTTTGCTCTTTTATCCCGGCTACTGACCCGTTTTTTTCCGTTCCTGACACCGCCATCGCTCGCCACGGAAGTCCCACTTCCGCGTTCAAAGCAACCTGCTCCCCTCTCCGGATCGTGTGTGCAATCCTTTCCCTTCTTCCCAATAAAACTGTGAGAAACGTTGTGCGAGTGGGTCCCGTGTCCGTTGTAGTCATGACAACTTTTGGTGCGACCTGACTTGAGCCGGTAGTGTGGAGTGCTGGATGGATGCAGATGGAGGAGGAAACTGATTTAAAACTTGAACTTGCAAAGATTATCAAGCCCTTTAAATAATTTGTTACAAGAATTGCCTCTTTATTTTTGATAATTGTCCGTATTGTCAACTGCCTACAGCCATGAAACAATGCATTATTAGTTTGTTTTTTGATAATCGCATATTCAGTATTTATTGTCATTGTCAAAAAAAGACCAAATTTCATTGGGAGCATCCATTTATCCAATAGAGAAAATACAAAATCCGATGAATAAATATCCAGAATAGATATCCACAAAACCCAATAATAACCCAATATAAACAATAAAAGTGCGGACCTGGTACCCTAAAAACTTAACAACAGTGTAAGTCAATATTAAAGAGCCATCGTGTCTGATTGTCATCACATTCGCAAAGGATGAATTCATCCTGATAGGTTTATTTTATTTTTCTCTTCAAAGTCTTCATATTACATGTTTCAGTGCCATGTCTAATCATATTGCGTGGAATGTTTCACTACGTTGATATCAATGACAATCAAGACAATTCCAATTCTAAGAACTCAAAAGTCTTATGCTTGAATATAACTGTATTAAATATCTCTGACCAAATAGCACAACATTGGATGCAACAGGAATCAAACCCGGGTCGCGGCGGTGAGAACACTAGATCCTAACCACTAGAATACCTGTTGATATCAATGACAAGACAAATCTAATTCTTCTAATGGAGGAAGCGGGTAATGCGGATATACTGCAGTTCAGTTATTAATAGTGCTTCTCCCTTTAGCAGTGAACATGACGTGTAGTGGGGGAAACTGTTCATAACGAGGGGCTAAAAAAATCTTAATCCACATCGTGCTATGAAAACATCGTCAGGTAGGGACGCCTAAACCCTGGGGTCTATGAGATATCGTTCTGGATGTAGAAGTAAACATTGAGGAACATTCAAGCTAGGTAAGAAAATGTTAAAATCGAGCTAATCCATTTTAATTTGGCCAAGCCCAACGCTGAAGAATAGCTGTTCTGCGGTTTGACTTTTCTCACACAACAAATTGCTTCCTCAAGCATTTCACCACCTAGTCATTAACCTTCTTTGTACTTTCCCATCAATTGCACTTTTCTCAAATTTCTCTCTTCCTCGCACTCGCTCGTAAACCGACACATGGGAATGTCTTGTCGCTTTCAATAAGGGCCAAAGATATTGCCTAGTCCACGTGCCAATACTACTCAAAATGGATGCGCCGGTTCCTACGGGTGCTTGAAATTCTTAAAATACTTGATTTTTAATGTGTTTTCAAGTTGCTTGAATTGTGGATGAAGGTTTCGCTTTGCTGTTGCATTTCATCTTTCCTCATGAGTAACGGCAGCCGTTATTAGTTTGTATGGCATTGTCCAACAAAGGACAGGTGCCAGCTACACTTAAATTAGTGTAAAGATTACGTTTCAATTATGGACATTTATTATAGGTAATGCAAAAAAATGAAGGTGGTATTTCCCTGTGGAAAAATTGTAGTAAAGCGCTAGTCTAAGGATCAAGAGGTTCCAGGTTCGATTCCCAAATTCTCCGTGTTATGAGTTCGAAGTGCTCTTGAGCAAGACACTGAATCCCTAATGCCCTCAAAAAGCTGACGCCGCTATCGGAGTGTGAGTGTGTGTGAATGGGTAAGTGTGAAGCACATTGTAAAGTGCTATGGGAGGTGACTCGAAAAGCGCTATATAAATGCAAATGCAGACCATAGTAGGAAGAACTTCCTGCAACTGAAAATGTAAGCTCCATAATACAATCATTTTACCCAACACTTTTATGGGGAGAGAATTAGAATTGTCTTTAATGTCATTGATATCAACGTTGTGTTGTATGCAATAAGATTAGACATGGCACTCCACGGTAAAAAATGTTATAGAAAGAGAAAAAGGATAAAAGACTTCAGAATGAATAGGCTAAAAAAGCTATTATAATATAAGTTATAATAATAATGCAATGAAGAAGAAGAATGTATTGTATCAAGAGCGTAATGAAGAAAACATTCATTAATATTAGCAGCAGCAATGTTAATTCATCCATCCATCTATTATCCGTACCGCTTATCCTCAGTAGGGTCGCGGGCGTGCTGGAGCCCATCCCAGCTATCTTCGGGCAGTGGGCAGGGGACACCCTGAACTGGTTGCCAGGCAGTCGCAGGGCACACAGGGACAGACAATTCACTCTCCATTCACACCTAGGGACAATTTGGACCTGCCAATTAACCTAAAATGCATGTTTTTGGAATGTGGGAGGAAACCGGAGTGCCTGGAGGAAACCCACACAGGGAGAACATGCAAACTCCACACAGGAGGTGCGCTCTCATGACCTCAGAACTGTGCTGCACTCGCGCTAACCACTGCGTCTCCGTGAAATGAAATGATGTTAATTCAATTAGTTTTAAATTGAATGTCTGCACACGTTTTGTTCGGATCCACAAAGCAATCGCGATTAACTCAAGATCCAAAAATGTAAATCGCAGATGTATTGGTGGACCTGGGATTTCTTCTCTTAATGGCACGGAAGAAATTGAAAACTCAATTTCCAAAGTCCCTAAAAAGTGCTGGAATTTGTCCTGTTTTTGTTGTCGCAGGAGTGCGCGGGCGAGCCGCTCTTTATGCTGTACTGCGCCATGAAGCAACAAATGGAAAAGGGACCCATCGATGCCATCACGGGAGAAGCTCGCTATTCCCTCAGCGAGGACAAACTCATCAGGCAGCAGATCGACTACAAGACTTTGGTGAGTGCATCCGCTCAGGAGAAAATGTCCCCATGCGGTATTTTCCAAACGATTCGTTTGCTTGGTACAGACGCTGCACTGCGTCAACCCGGAAAACGAGAACGCTCCCGAGGTGACGGTCAAGAGTCTGAACTGCGACACGGTCACGCAGGTGAAGGAGAAGCTCCTGGACGCCGTATACAAAGGCACGCCGTACTCTCAGAGACCCAAGGCCTCGGATATGGATCTGGGTAAGCCTCGCGGGCTTTGGTTTGGGAATACGGCGGACCCCCGGGATACCACTTTAATCCATAATAGCAGGGAATGACTTTTAGCTTTAAACCCCCGGTACCCCAGATAAAAACTAAAACAAACGAGTAAATATTAAGTACTACTTATGTGTAATACTATATGAAATAACATTATATAGGAACATTACATTTTGTTTACCGTGAGCGTGACATGATTTTAACTGGTAAAGTGGAGTAAGTCTGTGGATGCAGAGGGGTGGAGGAGATGTCAGACTAAAAACAAACTGATTTGATTAATAGTAGTCCAAATCGCTGATTGGTTACTGCTGTATTCCTCAACAAGGATAAGAATATGTGTGTCTTATTCATACTTCTTAATAACCGTAAGCTTCATTTCTATGGTTCTCATGTTTTCGCTTCTCCCTTTAGCATACCTTTAAGCATTGCGATCCATAGCCACTAAATTCAAAACAAAAAAATACAATACTATATTTTTGCTCATTTTAAATATTTTATTTATTTTTTTATTCAAGAAATAATTTTATCCATTATTGTGCTCTCTGTTGTCATGTTCATTTAGATCTTCTCCTGATTTTAAACCTTTTTTCGCATATAATAACCATACTTCCAAGTGAAATCTTGTTGTTACACTGGCAGTTCATCTTCTGTACATTGTTTATTCTCAACAGCAACCGTATTTAAGAGTTTGGCCGTGCGTTATACCTGAGGATTTACGGTGTTATATAAACATATATGTGCAATAATTGATCCGTCAAAAAATATTGCTGACAAAATATCGCAAAACAATGGATATTGGATGCAATGGGAATCGAACCTGGGTCATGTGGTAACAGCACTGTATTCTAACTACTAGACCACTAGTGAGGTAGCTGACACAGAAAGGCATTAGATCTTGTCTCATCATCACACTCATTTTACTCAAGGTACCAAAGACAAAGGTTAGAGAATGGAGAAAATAGAAATTTGTTGTGAAAAATATAAATAAACGCCAAAAAGCGCAACAAGAGAAACAACTCTTTGGCATATCTGATGATAAATCAGAATTTAAAGGACATTTAAAAAATACATTGTACATTTTATGTCGGCATTGTGTTCATATTCTATCTATGTTGTCTATAGTTTATTGTAATGGTGGTTGCTTATATTCGTCAAAGTTTGTCACTTAAAGTGCTCAGTTTGAGCTGAGAAAAGTGAAACAGATCGGATACCGATCTTAAATCACTTTCTGTTTTCTCCATTCTCTAACATTTTTCTCTGGTACCATGATTAAAAATAAAGTGATAATGAGACCAATTTTTTTTGATATGCCATTTATGTCCCTCGTTGCTCAGTGGTGGCCTTAATCCCAGTCGCCACCATTGTTATGCAATTGTGGTCAGCTGTATTTTCGTCTCGTTATTAATTGCACAAATATTGGTATGCATTTCCAATATTTTCCGTACATAAGGCGCACTGGATTACAAGGCGCATATCCAAAATTCTGGCCAATTTGTGGTTTTTAAGTGTGCCTGGAAAATGCTGTAATTCCTTTCTCAAGGTCTTACCGTATAAAACTTGTATCCTCATTCCCGGTTTTGACAATTTGGCAGAATGGCGGCAAGGAAGAATGGCTCGCATCATCCTTCAGGACGAAGATGTGACCACAAAGATCGACAACGACTGGAAGAGACTCAACTCTCTTGCTCACTACCAAGTACGTCGCTGTCCAGTAAAATGAATTATCTTTGACTGCTTTACCTGTCGAGAAGTTGGAGGCTTTAATACAGGGGCTTCAGACCCGATTTAGCCTGGGGCCACTGCAAACCTAATCTGGAGGAGGCTGCGCCACATCAGCTTTTCACCAAAAAAACGCTGATGAAAATTAATAGGGAAATCAATCGATCAGGAGTCAATAAACCAAATAATAATACTGTACAGGCTATATAAACGACTGTTGCTGACAGGAAACAATATATTTTTATTTAGTTTCGTTGCCTGTTTTGACTGTTCTTTAACTTATAATAATTCAAAATGATTCAATTGGAATAATTACTATGAAATGTGCATGCAAATGACTGAAAAACAAATACATTTTCATAGAAAAAGTGACCAAAAACAATAACAAAGGAATACCAAAAACGACCAATTTATAATCAAAACAATAAACCTGCAAATGAAAAGCAACCCCACAAAAACACAGAAAACAACAAAAAATGATTTAAACGACTCCAAAAAACCCAAATCCACAAAAACAGATAAAAATAGTATAATGTTTTGGGGGGCTGTCTAAGACTAGGACCACAAAGTACTATTTCAAAATTGTGAAAATGGATTACAAAAAAAAAAAAACAACAACAATAAAAAAACAAAAAAGACTGAAAAATGACTAAAACAAAAATGAATTTGGACCAAAAAAAGCAACGAAATGAACATAAAAGGACCCAAAAATTACTTGGACCACATCCCGGCCCAACAATCTTTGTTGATTTTAAAACAGGAGTCACAAACTATCAATCCAAAAATATGAAAAAAGGAAAAACAGCTTAAAAATGAGGCAAAAAGTGACTGGGGGAAAAAAAAACGAGAATTAACCGAAAATGATTCCAAAAACACTAAAAAGCGATTTAAAAAAAAAAAAACAACTGAAAAGACGACCAAAATTCCAAATAAAAAGGACCAGACATCAACAAAATATTTTAAAAACGTAGTTGTTGTTTCTAAAACAGGAGTCACAAACTATCAACCAAAAGTCTGAAATAAAGGGAAAGCAGCTTAAAAATGAGGCAAAAAGTTTAAAACGAGAATTAACCGAAAACGATTTCAAAAACACTGAAAAGCTATTCAAAAAATTAAAAGAAACACCAGGAAAGACCAGAAAAGACGACCAAAATTCCAAATAAAGAGGACCAAAATTCAACAAAACATTTTTAAAACTTTGTTCTTGCTTTTAAAGCGGGGTCACAAACTATCGCCCCAAGAGTATCAAATTAAAGGGATAACAGTCTTAAAATGACCCAAAAAGTGATTGAAAGACAACATTTAATATATATACTTTAATTAACCGAAAATGATTCAAAAAACACTGAAAAGCGATCAAAACGAAAACACTCAAAAAGACTGGAGAAGAAACGACCATAATTAAAAAAAAACAACAACCTGTTTTAGTGTTAAGACGGGCATCACAAACTATTATGCCAAAGGTATGAAACTGAACGAAAAACACCTGAAAAATGACCCCCAAAATACGCCCCTCCCCTCAAATGACCAAAAGAGAACTGAAAAAGTAAGTAAAAAACGAACCTAACAATGAAATTCAAAGGAAAAATGACGTTTCCCAAAAAAAACAACTGAAAGGCTACAAAAAAAACGAAGTAACCCAAAAACTACTATTAAGACCACCTATAAAACGACCAAAACCACATTTAAAAAAAAACACGAGGGTGCCAGAAACAATCATCCCAAAAGTATGAAAATACACAAGAAACAACTCTAAAATGAACACAAAAGCCAACTCCAAACGTCCCCTGGTTTAAGACCCCTCCTCACATGTTTCCCCCCCCCTCGTCATCGCGCTAACCGACCGTGCTTGCTTCCAGGTGACGGACGGCTCCGTGATCGCGCTGGTGCCCAAGCAGAACTCGGCCTACAACATCTCCAACTCCTCCACCTTCACCAAATCGCTCAGCAGATACGGTACGAGAGAAGGTGTGTGTGAATGTGGGCTTCTTTTTGGTGCGTGTCTGGAAAATCCTTCGCTCTTTGCCAACACACAAACGCTCCTTCCGTTTCATCGGAGCTCAACTTGCGGAGCGTGCTCCGCCTTAGTGAATGGCAGTGTCTGAAATAACGTCTGCCCAGACGCCTGAGGCGTGCATCTTTTACGTCGGGCGTACAACTTACAAAACGTCTCCGCCCAGGTGGCCGACGCCTTTTTTAAGGGGTGGGGGGTAGAAACCCGAAAGAAAATTTAAAAAAATTAAACGTTTGCTTTATTCCGATTTCAAAATGTTCGTTCGGTTTGGAAATTTCGAATTTCGGTTTGTTTAGCAATTTGCATACTCTGCAGCCAATCAGAAGCCTGCATCGGATAGCTTCCGGACTTTCCCGAGCATTATAAGGTCGTGCATTTGCAGATCATTTTCCTAAGTAGACGCTCAGAGAACGCTAGAAAAATGGATAAGTGGTTAGGAATCAAGCCAAAACCTCAGAAGGAAGATTCAAAAGAAGCTAACAAAATGTATGACGCTACAAAACGTATACGTACATTAAAAGCATCGTGGAAAGAGGAGTTCACGTGGCTTGTAGCAGACGACACAACGCAAACATCGCATGAATGAAGATTAGTAAATACAGGTACATACTGATGGCAGATGGAAAACAGCAATGTCATGTACATGCAATAATTGTTATAAGTAGATTTATAATAAACTTAACTTTAAAGTGTTGTTCTGTTATATATTCTGATGATCAATCCTTAATACTTTGCAACAATGTTTTTTTTGAATGGGTTTCTTGCGGATGCATGCTTCTTTAGGACAGACTTGTCATCTTCATTTGCAGTTTTGCTTTCTTACAGCGGTGGGTAGAGTAGCCAAAAATTTGACTCAAGTACTTTTACCTTAAATTAATGTGACCCAGGTAGAAGTAAAAGTAGTCATCCAAATATTCACGTGAGTTAAAGTAAAAAAGTATTCAACTGAGTAACTGTAGCAACATCGTACAATTGAATTATCAAAGTCCATCCAAAAAAACAATAAAATATAATCTTATAAATCAAATCAATAAATGAAGCACATGTAGCCCTAATATGTATCTTAACCATCTCCGCAAGCAGAACAACAAGCTAGCCCATGAACTCGAACAAAGGAGACATTGCATATTGTAGCTGGTGTTGGGCTCCCTATAAAAGGGAAACAAGTTTTTGAGGTGAGGCCAGGGGTGCTCCTCCTCTCCTGTGTTTTCATATTCAGTATGGCTAAGCCACATTTTCCAGTAGTAGAATATGGTCACGTGACAAGGCTGCTACGTTTGATTGGTTAAACCGGTAGAGCCTGCCGGAGGTCTCCGTCATAATAAATGCGCCTTAGCGGAGACGGACAGACGCCTACATACTTGGAGGGGATTTATTTAAGTAGAATGAAATACAATCTAGGAGTCTTTATTGTCGTTAATAATGATGTAGTGAACATTGTTTGCAACGTCATTGGCAATTCAGGGTAAACACCTAAGAAAGACCGAAAACAGAAAAATGAGAATGTCAGGCTATTTAAAATATTTAAAAGGTAGTGCCAGGTATATTCCTCGCTAGAACGCGGTTCACTTTTCACAGTTTCGCTGCTTCAAGTGTTTCTTCATTCTTATTGGTTAAAACATCCCTGAGAGAGTATTTATTGCTAAAAACAACCTCCGGATCCTTGGAAAGTCTTAAAGGGAATTGAATTCATTATTCAAACAATAAGGCCCTCATTGGCATTAAAATTTCTTAAATCCAATATTTGAAAGTTTTAAAAGTGTGAATTATATTTATTTGAACTAAAGAAAAAATTATATTTTTTTATGCATCATAACATAAATGCTTTATGAATGTAGCATAAGAGTTCTATTGAATTAGTAATTATCTGCCAGTTTTGACTGAGCATTCAGTGATATACTGTAAACATCCTTTATATTTATTAATTTCGGTACTAAAACTTTGGAAAGTGCCATGTTTTTTTAGATGAAAAGTTTTCAACTGAACCAAAATAGGATTTTCAAATAAATCAAAATAAGCATTTGTTTAACATATCCTGTAATTCATGTGGTGTGTTTTTGTTTGTTTCAACCGTGTTTTTTTCTCAACTTGGTCTCAAATTCGATTTGAAAAGGCATTAAAAACGTCTTAAAACGTCTTGAATTAACTTGAATTAAGCTGTAGGAATCTTGTTATGGGTACAGTTTACAGTACTTTTATTTGTTGAACAAACGATTGGGACTGCAGAGTTTGTTCTTTGGTTTTAATGTATAATATATTACATTAAACCACCAGGTAGAGGGGGTTAGAAATTGGTAGAAGTTAGTTCTGAACCCCTGGTACTCCAGATAAAAACTTTCAAATATAAAAATAGTTTACAGTAAGCACTACCTATACGTAATACATGCATATATGATTAAAAAGCATGCAAATACCGTATTTTCACGACCCTAGGGTGCACTGTGTTAAAAAGTGTCGCCGTAGCTTGTTCTATATCTGTATTTAACACACATACCGCACGACAGCGCGCGGGTGCCCTCTGCTGGTTTTCGCCCGTTTTTCACTGTTTCTTCGTCCCTTGCAGAGAGCATGCTGAGAACGGCCAGCAGCCCAGACAGTTTGCGCTCTCGGACTCCGATGATCACGCCCGACTTGGAGAGCGGCACCAAACTCTGGCATCTGGTCAAGAACCACGACCACTCGGACCAGAGGGAAGGCGACCGAGGGAGCAAGATGGTCTCGGAGATTTATCTGACCCGGCTGCTGGCCACCAAGGTAAGCTGAGGGGGATCAAGGACCTTGATCTCAAAGCTGACTTCCTGTGCGTCCTCCCTGTTGACCTTTGATTGCGTTGGTCTCGGAGCTCATTAACATTGTTCATAACCTTTCCTTGAAAAAACAAAACAAAACCTGCGTGTTAATTAGCAGGTCGACCTTTGACTATCGAGTTGTTTGTTGGTGCCTGCAAACTCTCTCCTGGTGGCCTCGGGGCTATTAGGTCCGGGTCTTGACACAGTAATCATTACTCTCCAAATTCCTTCATGGCCTCAGTTGATAAGTTGTACATTTTAACCGGGAGCAAAAGCGACAACATTCACAATTGTTTTGTCCTCGGGATTCGCTGCACTTTTTTAAAAAACTTTGCGGATAAATACGTACCTTGCGGAATTCTGCCGTTAGTTTACAAAACCCTTTACACACAAACCATTAGTTAACTGCCTTTTGTTTCCTAGGTGATGATTGCTGCAATCCGAATTAATTCTTTACATGTCAATTCACAAACTAGTAAATTGTTATAGATGTTGTCATCAAGTCAATTCACTAAGTTCAACTAAAAACTGTGCTAATTTTCTCCAAAAATGTGTTCCATTGCAGCGTCTCGTGCGCTAGTAAGTGGCTTGTCAGAAGCATGGACTTACACTACATATGGATGGATACAACTGTGTCAGAAAATACATTAGAAAATATCCCAGAAATATCAACCAATACACATTAGGACTTTATGTGTACTATTTGTTGGTGTTACAATCCCCTCTGTTGTTTGCATGATAAAAATATCTCAGATTAGCGCAGAGGTAGACTCCAATGCAGAGAAGCCCAAACAGAGGCAGGTGTGCTCAAAAAAGAATGGTATTTATTAACAAAAACCATGAACTACAAATAAAACAAACCAGATCTCACGACTAGTGAAGTGTCAAAGCCAAAACCAGAAGCACAAAAAAAAAAAAAAATTGACACTGTAAAGGAGGACAGGACGGACGTGGCAATGACCCGACCCAATGTGCTGTCCAAGCAGTCATTATAAAGGGTCAGAGTAATCACAGCCAGGTTTGGGGCGATTTCGGCACACTTTCGTCCAGTTTCACAATTCCTGGAAGAAGATGGCTCACCAGATCCTAACAATATGGTTACTACTGGGTGCAAATTAAATTAATATTGGTAGTTCACCGATCCCATAACCACTTGGGTCGTTGGGGCACCAATAAGGTCCCAACTCTGGACGGTGTTCTCCATTGTTGACGATTCGTGGTCTCCGTTTGGGTCATGGTAAAGTTAACACTGGTCCATTCCTTGATGTTGTCTGCCCAGTTCTTCTTCTGTCTTTCTCTCCTCCTGCTCCCTTGGACTGTTCCCTGGGAGATGATCTTGGCCAGTCTTGATGATCTTGTGACGATACAAATGCAGTTTTTGTCTGCGCGCAGTTGACACCAGTTCTTCATAGGGGGTCCCATGTGTCCTCTGATGGTGTAGCGCACTGTTTCGTTTGTCATGTGAGATAAATAGCTGGTGCCTAGAAGTTTCCTGTAGCATCGCGTCTTCGTGGTCTGCATTTTCCTTTCCAGCTTTGATTTGATAGTCCATTTCTCGCGATCATAGAAGAAGATAGAAGTAACCAACGCTTGCATGAGTCTGATTTTTTATTTCACTGCCATGTTCTTGCCTCCCCAGATGGTTTTTAGTCTGGCAGGTGGAGCTGTGGTCTGAGCTATCCTGGCCATGTATCCTGGTTTTGTTTCCTCTACTGATAAAAACAGCTCAGAGATATTGAAATTTGGTCACAGGTTGAAGCTCTTAAGAGTTGATGGTGATATTTGTGGTAATACCTTTGGAGTTTAAGTTTTGTCTGTGCTGTTTTCTATCCCATACTGGGTTGATGCTTTTCTATCCACCGGATTGCTTGCAAAAATCGAATGAAGGCCGTAAACACTCAGTAACTACCTCTCAAACTCAGGAAACGTCCCCCAAAATTCAGTTCAACAGCCAAAGTTATGACGAGCAAGGTTTTTATTGCTGCCTGCCAAGAACGTTGAGCCGAGCGTTCCTCAGTACCTCGACTCACCCCGATACTTCCTCTCCCCTGATGTTTCCACTCATTAGCTGCGCTTTCCCATTGTTCACGATCTGCCGTTGCCGCAATCAGGGAATCATTAGCGAGGGAAAGCGGTGAGGAAACGCTGCAGTTTGTTCTGACTTAGGACATCCCCACTCTGTTGTGGGTTTAGGAACCTGATCGGAGGAAGAGTTAATGGATGAAAATGCTTTTGAAGGTTGAAGCTGATAGTAAATGAGTTGAACGTTCAAGTGTTTTTGAGGGCTGAAAATGTCAATGTTTGATGTCAAATATAACAAAAGAGAGACAGTAAAGTTTGTGAAACGGCCTTAGGTTGAACTCTCATTGGGCAGCATCTGAATGACTTAAAAGGAAATTGAACATACTGCACGTCACAGAGGAAAAGGGAAAACCTTCAAACGCCTGCCGATGACAGCTGTCCCCCGCAGCAGCACCATTAGCCACAATTTCCGCTTTACCTTTCATTCATTTCACTCTCACTGTGTATTTACCCTTTGTGTCTCGTATTCAATCCCGCTGTGATGCTCTTCTGCAGGGAACGCTCCAGAAGTTTGTGGACGACTTGTTCGAAACCATCTTCAGCACGGCCCACAGAGGCAGCGCTTTGCCGCTGGCCATTAAGTACATGTTCGACTTCCTAGACGAGCAGGCCGACAAACACTCCATCTCTGACTCGGACGTCCGCCACACTTGGAAGAGCAACTGGTGAGTTGTTGCGAAAAACACAGTCCAGCAAACACTCACGGACGTGCAAGATATGAGAAACATCAAGGGCAGGCAACAATGCAACAGCTTTTGCTTTTCGGACTGTCCTTAAATCTTGGGTACTTATTTAGAGCCTGGTGTGGGTTATGAGGAACATTTGTAGCGTCCTCTAATTTGCCTGCTTTTGTCCCCTCTGAAGGACGCTGGCATGCCGGATCTCAACAGTAGAAACTGTTTTAGATTATGCCGCTCTTCCAATAGATAGTTAAATAGCATTACACCATCTCCTCATATTTATGATCCTAGTATTTTGAGCATTTTACTTAAAATAACTGGTCAAAAATTGGGATTTCATAATCCCAAAGGTGAGAACCACCAGGAAATGTATGTGTCCAACTATTCACTTGTTCAGGTTTAGATACAAAGAAACATTCCTGGCGGAATACAGAGATGAGGAGGGTGGGGTGAGAGTGGTGCGTGAGATTGGGAATGGTGCGTTTAGTTAACTTGTGTTATTGTTGCTATTCTTATATCATAACTGTTATTATTAATAGTATTACAATTGTTGTTATATCATTGGTGTATTTGGTGGGGAAGATAAGGGGTAGGGAATATAAGTATTTTCTTCTTACCATCCGTTTTCAAACATATTATGTAACATTATTTCTTGTTGAGTTATTGTTTTTGTTCTGTTTTATATTTTGATGTTTGAATAAAGTTTTCATTCATTTATTCATTCAAAAAAGTTCAGGTTGAGCCTTACACCTAGTGCTGAAACCATCCAGGGACCTATCATAGTGAATCATGAGTATTACTAGCTGTTTTCTTTTGGCCTCGAAGATCACTACCTGTCAAAGTTGATTGTTTTGGTGACTTGAAGGTATAAAGATATTTTCAGGGGTTTTTTTTTTTTTTTTTTCAAAAGCGCTTTACAATGTGCTTCACACTTACCCATTCACACACACACTCACACACCAATAGGGAGTCAGCCATGCAAGCCGCCTACCTGCTTAGAGTAGCAAATATATGTATGAATACAGACAAATTAACGCTATTTATCTCTCTAAAAAAGTGACTAAGTCCCTTAGTCAGCGTCGGGGCAGAGAGGGATGACGTTTTATGCACATCTGGAGGAACGCGATCACCATGGTGACTGAAATGGTGTGATCTGTCACCCGAAACATCAGGCGCTGAAATTTTCTTTCAAAGTTAATGCGTAGGTTTAGTGCTCTTGCAATAACATTTAATTTTGCAAGCAAAGTGCCCTTGTGTTTATTGAAAGTATTGTTAAGATATTGGAGGTATCACAAATGCAGGAAAAAAACACAGAAGTGCTTGAAAATGCATCCTTTCACAAAAAGACCTTTTTCTCAGAAATGTTCTTGGAAAGGAGTATTTTCAAGAAATGCTGTTATAGTGGCTTGTGAGTATTATCAGGTATTTCCTTTGGGCCTCACACGAGGCACCAATATACTGTATGTAAAGGTTGACTAGGTCAGGGCAATTAAAGGTACAAAAACATTTTGGGGGTTTGCAGCCAATTCTTAAAATTCCAGGCCACAGAGCGCGCTTTGTCAAAAGCTGCTTGGGCAAATTTAAAGACTCAACTCTGATTTTGTGCAATCCGCAATGAAGTCGCAGGCTAAAACTGTGATAAATGTATTCGATAGCTATTTCTTACATTTAAAAAAATAAGTGGGGAAATGTCTAGACAGAAAAGTAACACATTGTGCCACGGTTAAGACATTCGTTTGCGAACTCACAACTAGTGCGTTAATCAATATTGATTAAATTGGCATTAACATATACCCACGATGGCCGACACCTTTGAGACCATCCACCTCACAAAAAACAGAAGCTGCATCGTATTGTAAGCTGCAGTGTTAAAAATGTTGAGTACAGTGGTGGGCTAACTAAGGCACACGAGCCACATGCGGCCTATCAGGCATAAATATCCGGCCCGCCAAACAAAAATGGTTAAAATATAACCGCACTATATTTTCAATAGTAAATTAAGTTGTAGTAATAAATAAATAATTGTTTTGGGGTTTTTTTGTCCTCATTGTCCCTTTGTGTGTCTACAATAAAAAATACTACTACTAACAATCAGATTTGTGCCTAAAAACAACAACCTGATATATTATTTTGATTTCATTATGAGAAGAAAACAATACTCTATAAAAACTACACAAATACTACGGTAATACTATAATACAAAAATACTATAATATAATAATGCTACTACAGAAATGTTACAACAGAAATACTACAACCATAGTAATTTTATAAAAGTATTACTATGGAAAAACTGCAATAATACTACAGAATTACTACACAAATACTACAATGGAAATAGTTTGAAAATACTACAAAATGCCACTAGAGTAATACTACAAAACAAAAATACCACTGCAGAAACACTGCAAAGGCGTTACTACAAAAATATTAGTACAGGAAAAACTAAAAAAATACGACAGTAATACTATAATACAAAAATACTAAAATATAATAATGCTACTACAGAAATGTAACACAAATACTACAATAATACAACTATAATATATTTTTTAAAAGTATTACTATGGAAATAATACTACAGAATAACTACACAAATACTATTAGGGAAATACTTTGAAAATACTTGTATACTAAATACTACAAAATGCCACTACAGTAATACTACAAAACAAAAATACCACTACAGAAATACTGCAAAGGCATTACCACAAAATTAATAGTACAGAAATACTACAAAAAACGACAGATGTACTTCAAAAATTGTACATTGGAAATACGACCCAAATTGAACTATGGAAATACTACAGAAATACCGCAAAAATACAAAAAAATACAACACCAGTAAAGCTACAAAAATAAATCTCAAATGTAGTGTTTAAAAGAAGAACCTAATGTATTATGCTGCTTTAATTGTGAGCTTTTTGACCAATTTGATGAAACTAATCTATTTCAAAAGGAATTCCTCATGCCATGAGGCTCTTTAACTCCAGCCGAGAGGAGTAAAAGCCCACACTAAACCCCACACCCACATTTGCATATTACCCTATTTTATTACAGTATGTATTTTTTGTAGCATTATCTTTTATTTTATTATTTTATTTTCAGCACAAAGATACTGCTTGAAGTGTGAACATCACTACGGGGATGAATAAAGTATCCATCTATCTTATAACATGTATTTTTCTGCATTTCTATTTATTCATCAACGGGGAAAAAAAACAGGTTTCCAGGATCAGCCCGTTAGCCAAATGTATTACCCCAATGCGACCCCCGAAAAATAATTGCCCACCTCTTGATTCAGGGGATGATCAGTTCTACTTGAAATTGATCAGAAGTCTTGATCAAAAGCACTAAACCATCGTCTTGAAAATATTTTTTTAGACAAGAGCGTATTTGGACGCGAGAAGCAGGTCGCTCTGAACGCGGAAGTTGGACTTCCTTGGCGAGCAATGGGAATGGAAAATACGGGTCAGTAGCCAGGATAGAAGAGCAAAAACGTGGTCGGAGTCGAAAGCCAGGAGAGGAGAGTAGACGCGGTCGAGATCAAAAACGGATCGTTATTCAGGACAGGAGAACAGACGTGGTCGAGATCAAAACAGGTCGTAATTTGGGACGGGAGAGCAGACGTGGCCGAGATCAAAACAGATAGTAGCGGTAGACAAACAGGAGCCAAAATGGGACAGGCGAAAAAGGGCTTGTCGTGTAAAAACAGAGATTCGCAGACGGACCATCAAAAGGGGACTGACACGACCGAGTTTAATTACTGACAGGGTGCCAATCCGTCAACATGCCGCAGCTGGCGCCACACGGGCGCGGCCAATCGGGCGACATGGCAACCGTGACAGTTTTACGTAAGTCGAATGGTCGAAAGTAGGGGAGCATCTGTACAAAAAAAATGGTATTTTTATTGTCAGAGTCTACAGAGACTTAAGTACAGCCGTCATCCTGTCCCCCTCCTAATTCAGGAGATGATCAGTTGTATTTGAAATTGATCGGAAGTCTTGCTCAAAAGCACTAAACGGTCTTCTTGAAAATATTTTTGGAGACAAGAGCGTATTTGTAACATTTTTGTGCTCGGCCTTTGCAGCCTCCCCCTGCGTTTTTGGGTGAACGTGATCAAGAACCCGCAGTTTGTTTTCGACATCCACAAGAACAGCATCACGGACGCCTGCTTGTCGGTGGTGGCCCAGACCTTCATGGACTCCTGTTCCACCTCCGAGCACAAACTCGGGAAGGACTCGCCTTCTAACAAGCTGCTTTACGCGAAAGACATCCCCAACTACAAGAACTGGGTGGAGAGGTGAGTCCTGAGCCTACTCGGATGAGACTTGAGGACTCACGCGGTTTTGGTATCCCCCCCTCAGGTACTACTCGGACATCTCCAGGATGTCGGCCATCAGCGACCAGGACATGAGTGCCTACCTGGCGGAGCAGTCGCGACTGCACGCTAACCAGTTCAACAGCATGTCCGCTCTGCACGAGATCTATTCCTACATCGTCAAGTATAAGGACGAGGTGAGGGAGCGTCACGGGGGGGTCATACATTCCATTTGCCGGGGGTGGTGTGAAACAGGATGTTTTTTTAAATTTTAGTCGTTTCTTCGATAGTCTTTTCGAGTGCTTTTTTTTTATTGCTATTCAGTGTTTTTAGAATCATTTTCGGGGTTCAGAAATATGTTTTTCTTCTACGCAAATTAAGAAAAAATAAGAATAATTAAGAATTCATAAATACTTGGGGATTACAGTAAGACCTCGGTTATCGCGGTTAATGGGGAACAAAACCACCCGCGATAAGTGAAAATCCTCGAAGTAGCGACGCCCCTTCAAAAAGAAAAAAAAATCTCATCTCATCTCATTATCTGCACCGCTTATCCTTAATTTTTGCGAGCGAGCCCCTAACCCGCGGCGCGGGTACTTTTGGGCGCGATACGCACGACACCGCGACGGCCTGTCGTAAGCGCAGCAGACTGCGCGTTCACGCGAGGGGGGGAGGATTTTGTACGGGAGTCAGATTTGGGCACAACACCTGCGCGCGGTTTTGGTGCGGCTTCCGCTTCACCGCCGTAATGCATAATAGTCTTTGAGATCCCGTCAGCAAACACGAGCTTTAACGAGCACCGTGCTAAGCCGGGAAGGCTCTCGACTTACTCTGGCCGTACTGAGTGTACGGGTAGCCCACGGCTGCCACTGCTGGGTCCACGCGGCTTCTGCTTCCTGCCCCCTAACCCCCACAGGTCCCCCCTACCCCTTCCTCCCCATCGAGAGCCGTGTAGCGCCATGTAGAGCCATCGCGGCCCGAGCGGGAGACTGGTGACTTTTTCATCCACGTTAACAAACGCATTTTGTAGAATACGATCGCGCTCTATTGTTTAAATAAACGCATTATATAGACTACGATCGCCTAATTATTTTAATTAGCTCGCTTTATGGTTTCAATAAGCGTATTGTATAGAATACGATCGCTTTTGTCGGAAGCGCAGCAGAATGCGCGTTCAGGCGAGGGGGGGAGGATTTGGGCACAACACCGGGAAACGAGAACGGCGCGCCCTTTAAAAAAAATTAAAAATAAAAATAAAAAATTACCATTACAGACCGCCAAGCTCTGAATCCGCAAACGTCGAACCGCGAAGTAGCGAGGTCTCACTGTAAGACAAATAAATCTGTCATTCCAGCAAAAAAACTGCAAAAAATAAAGGCAGTGCAAAAATAAAGGCAGTGCATCACAGACATTTTCCGCGACGCATTATCTTCACATATTGCTGCGGGCAGAGATCAGCAGAGTGTACATCTTCTAGCAATAGAATAGAATAGAATTTACTTTTATTGTCATTCTTTGTAAAAATGCAGACACAACGAAATGTCGATACACCTGACCCGTACAGTTAAACTGTAGCGAGCCGATGCAGCCGCAGCCATACAGGGCGCAGCCATTTTAGTCATTAGGTGACCAAACCCCCCAGCGCAGTTTCGTCAGGCCTGGTGGCTCCTCTTTGCAATTTTATCCACCCAAACATGAACTGCACTCGTGCAGCTGCAATACATTATGCCCGATTTCAAATTTCTGCAAACCGGGACCAGCTGGGCGTGGCAGCTTTTTATTTTTTTATCCTTTTTTCCACCTAAAAACAACTGAACACGGGTGGCTGCGATCCATTATTTCCAGTGGCATATTGACTCGAGCTGGGCTGGGATCACCCTTTTGTAGGTCCTGGCGACTTGTTTGCCGTTATTTTCACCTAATATTCTCTGCACTCATGCAGCTGCAATCCATTTCCCCTTTTGGGATATTACTGCGGTCAGGAGCCCGGGAGACATCACTTTTGTGATTTATAGCAGCTCTTTTTTTCAGTTATTTTCGCCCAAAATGAACTGCACTCATGCAGCGGCATCCATTATCCCCAATCCCAAATGGCAAACAAGTGGGTACTGGCAGAAGGCACTCACGTCGAGTGACATGAAATTCAGAGGCAATGTTATCCCCGGTCGGCCTGCCTGAAATAAACGACCCTATTTTTGCTGCAATCCGTTATCCCCGGTCGACTATTCCTATGTACAGGGGCAGGCCGAGCATATTTTTTGTCCGTCCAAGCGCTGAAGCATGCCATCGCGGCCTGCCCTAAATAAACAACCCTATTTTGGCTGCGATCCATTATCCCTGGTCGACTATTGCTAAGAGCAAGGGCAGGCTGAGCACATGTTTGTCTGTCCAAGCGTCTGAAACATGCCATCGTGGCCCGCGTAAAATAAATGAGCCTACTTTGGCCGCCATCTATTATCCCCAGTCAACTATTGCTATGTACAGGGGTAGGCCTCTCACTTTTTTGTCTGTTCAAGCGACTAAAGCATGCCATTGCAGCCTGCCCTAAATAAACGACCCTTATTTTGGCTGCGAACCATTATCCCTGGTCGACTATCGCGAAGAGCAGGGGCAGGCTGAGCACATTTTTGTCTGTCCAAACGTCTGAAAGATGCCATCGTGGCCCGCCTAAAATAAACTAGCCTACTTTGGCCGCAATCCATTATCCCTGGTTGACTGTTGCTGAAAGTGTGGGCTGCTCCCTCTTTTCGTTTCAGATCCTGTCAGCGCTGGAGCGGGACGAGCAGGCGAGGAGGCAGCGTCTGCGGAGCAAACTGGAGCAGGTCATCGACACAATGGCCCTGAGCAGCTGAGAATTGCCGCCGTCCCTCCGCAAAAACTGCTAAAGTATCCACGCGGGACCGAGCGGGTATCGGGGTTCGTGAGTGAGAGGGGACTTCTTCACACGTGCCCTCGCCCCCCAGAGCCTTTTTTTTTGCTTCTTTTGGATGCTTTGGGAAAAAAAGACTCCAAGCTCCCGTGCACAACGGAGAGAAGCGTCCCGTGTCCTGTCCTGATCTTGGCTTTTTTGTTTTTGTAAAGATGTAATCAACTGCCCACTCTCCTGATCTTTGGCCACTTGTATTACTGCTGAATTTGCACAATTTACAGAAACGCTACAAAGAAGGAAGAATATATAGATGTTATATAGAAATCATACCGTTTTTAAAGAGGAGGGAAAGAGAGCCTGCGGTTTTTCTTCCCTTTTTTTTGGGGTTTTAATCGGTCAAAATCTAACGCAAAATCTCATGAAGTGCAAGGAAAAACACCAAGAAAACGAACAAAAAAAAAGTGTTTTGTGCCATGTTTTCTTTGAATGTTGTTTGGTGCAAAAACATTTTGTTAGATGGAATGTGCTAGCGTATGATTTTATTTTTTTCTAAATGCCTCGTGACTGAAATGAATCTCAAGTTCACCGGGAGAAAAAAAAAACGTGACATTGGGTAGTTGTGGGATTGAGTTCTGCCAGGACAAAAAATGTGGGCGCTTGAAGGTCCGCTTTGGTCCATTTAGCTCAGGGGTCACTAACAAGGGGCTCGCAGGCACCAGGTAGCACCCTAAGAACGCTTGAGTAGCTTGCGAAACATTTCGAGATCATTGAGATTTTCTAAGAAATGTCATTTTTAACTCATGTTTTAGCTGATGACTGAACCTATTTTGCTTTTAATCCAACCTGGTAATAGCATAGTAAAACTAGAATGGCTGTGCGGAACTAAAGCATGACCCACGTAGAGACGCAAAACTATTTTGGGCCGGCATTTCCCTTTTTGGAACAAGTTGCTGAGTCAGCAAAACCCAAATTGCCAAGTTAGCTTTTTTTGGGCAGTTTTCACATTTGGGGTGACAACCTACCCGTCTGCCTGTTCAAGATGGTGTTGATATATGATGTCGTTCTGGCCTGGGAGTGTGATTTGTCTCTGGGAAAAGATGCCAGTAGACAAAACTCAAAGTGCTTTTTGGCAATTTTGAGGCATTTTTCACATCTAGGGTAACCAACCTGGCTTCTTGTGAAATATGCTGGTCTTAAATTTAAACTCCTTTTCCTAAAGTGGACAGACACACAAACATATAAATAGATTCCACAGGTGATAAACATACAATAGACCTCCAGGATATGACTAATCTGTTCAGAGGTGGTCATCGCAAAGTGGAAATGCCATATAGTGGGTGATATAAAACCTGTGATAGATAGCTAATGTGTTCGGAACCGTTTTTACTTCTTCCTTGGACGCGTCTTGGGAACCAGAGCGAAATAAATATAGTACCACAAAATCCAGTTTTCCAACTTGCAAAGGTTTTATGAAGCGCACGAGATTTTAAAATAAAGGGACAGGAAGGCATCGTGGGAGGTAGTTCACCCAGTAGCGTATCGCCATTTTCACGATGCCGTGACGCAAACCAATAGTAGACAGGAATCTTAAAAAGCTCATACACATAAACGCTGATACATTGTATATATATTTTTGTTACATGAATTATTTGTTTCTGGTGTCGTATAGTGGGGGAAATGCTGTAAAGAGGGTCCCGTAAAAACATTTTATTCTGCAAGAAAGTGAAAATGTCGTATCCTGGGGTTTTACTGCAGCTCTCAAAATTGTTGGTGACCCCTGATCTAGCAAAGGCTTTTTAAAACAACTCCAGACACTGAAGTCCGCTTTTTTGCAGACTTCCTGGTGCGAAATCCAGTTTCTTTCCATTTTTTTTGCCTGCCCAAAACCAAACTGTGGTCTTTGTGATGTTTTCATTTGTGAAATACTTTCTGTTGATTTTGTAATCAAATTGACTCCCGAACTTGTAAATTGTACATTCGATGGTACGCCGAAACAAAAAAAAAACCAAACAAAAAAAAAAAAAGACTTCAGTTTGCCTGAAGGTAAAAAATACTTGATGGGACCTCAATGGCGGTCCAAACAACAATGAGCATCTGTGTCTTTGTGATGGAAACGTGACTTGCTGCTTTACATTTTGGATCATTTTCACCTTTTGAACGCTGATCATAGATGCTGTGGCTCTACTGGTTCTCCAACCGCTTTGTTTACACGTGTCGGACCTTCAACTGGATGCATTTTACCACTACAGAATTTACTTCCCCCGCTAGCGTCGACCGAGAATTACAAGAACAGGTTTCCCTGTATGTGATTATATAAATCCTGGGCTCATTTTCTCTCAGGTTCGGCTAGAGTTTTTATCGTACTTTTTTTGTCCTCCGTTGAAATATCCGACTTTTAGGGAAAACCGACATCGAAATCGTCCAATCAGCTTTTGTCTTTTCCCAATCGAGCAGATGAGGTCATGTGACGAAGGAATGCTCCGTTTTTCCTTTTTCAGACTCTGAAGCGATTGTCCCACACCAGTTTGCAGGTGAATATTCATTGTGTAAATATTCTGTTGTTTCCTACTTTGCAGATTTACTACTTGTACATAAACACGCATCAAGGAGAGATTAAACATTTTTTGCTAAATAAAAGTGTCTTGGTTTTTGAATGACCATGCAAAGAAGGCTCAGAGGAACTTCCTTTTTTTAAAGCTTTGTGTCATGAAACCAGAACAGGATCAGGACCCAAACGCGTAAGGTTCTCACACAAGCCTTTTATTTTACGGGAAATGGGGAGTCATACACGTCAGGCAGCCGGTCTGGCGTGGAAAGACATGAAGCCAGGATAGATAATGAAACAAGATATCGAAAAGAAACAGGACGAACAAGACGGGAACGAAAACTGGAGAGAATAATAAACAGGACAAAAAAAGACAGCCTGGAATGTCAAAAAAAACACGTAAGGGGTTAGTATGGCGAAAGAAACATGTAAGGGGTTAGTATGTTGAAAAAGTCGAAAAAACATAAGGAGTTAGTATGTCGAAAAAGTGGAAAATATCACGTAAGGGGTTAGAATGTCGATAAAAACACGTAAGGGGTTAATATGTCGAAAAAGTCGAAAACAACACGCAAGGGGTTAGTGTGTCAAAAAAGTAAAAAAAAACACGTTGGGGGTTAGTATGTCGAAAAAGTCAAGAAAACCACCTAAGGGGTTAGTATGTCGAAAATTTTGAAAAGAACCACGTAAGGGGTTAGTATGTTCGTAAGTTGCTTCAGTGCTATATTTTTATGTTTTAAGCTTTATATAAGTATGTTAAAGTCATGTATAAGTAACCGTTATTGTTTTGTACTAAAAATAAACATTTTATAAAATAATATGCTCTATAAAAGATAGTTAAGTTGATCTTACTTTTGGAAGATGCGCTTCAAGAGTGTTAAAAAGTGGCCGAAAAAAGCGTTCCGACCATTTTCTCAACCGCATCAAGCTCTCTTATTCCACTTTCCTTTCAAATGAAACGGCTCGCCTCTTCTTTACACTTTACATCGACCATATTGAATGGAAGCACGGGATATTAAACAATAAAAACTTCAAAGTTCTTAGTGCGCTGGAGATACAGTACAGAATGTCTACACACGAAGTAGGAAGAGGAAGCCAGATTTCTTCTCCGGGGTGGTTTCTGGGTGAGCTCTCACAGCGCCACTTGGAAAGAAGCACTACAGTACTGTCCTCTACTCGGAAAAAGGTGCACACGATACAAAATCGAACTTACAGCAATGACGAAAAAAATTATCGCATCGTAAGTCGAATGGCCGTAAGTAGGGGAGCGTCTGTAAGCTTCAGGGTTCGTACAGCTTCTTGAAATCCTCAAAAATGCTTGAATTTTAATGTTGTGTTTTCAAGGTCAGGATAATACTTGATTTTTGCGTGAAGTGCTTGAAACAGTTGACTATGCCATGTTTCTTGGCATTCTGACTCTTTAAACCACGCAATAAACGAAGAAAATTGTTCAAAAAGTGCGTGAAAAATTATATTTATGGCATTGTCTTGCGAAGCCTCAATGCTCCTTATTCGTCACACCCAAGAGGACAGCTGTATTTAGAAAACCGACCCTTTTGGCTCGGCTCACTCAAAAGAGCCGACTCTTTCGGATCCCAAGCGGCTACTCAGATGTTTGTTAATGACATATACAAATATTAACTCTTCAGTGCTATAAATAAATGATAAAATGCTAAAAATGATTAACAATTCTATTTTAACCAAATTAAACTCAGAACCTCTGAAAAACACGCAAGAAAATTAAACAAGTAAAACAAAAAGCAAAAGATCACCGGTCTCTAGGATTGCTTCAGAAAAATCCATATCATTAAAATGAGCCCAAATTTGGCTCATTTTTTTGCTCTTTATACATACAGTACTTTTTTTTCCCCCCTCCGTATTGAACTCCATTTTTACCCGGCACCTATAGAGCCCTTTCCGAGTTTGTAAACGAGTATGACGTAGCCAAGCTGTGTGTGCATTGTTGAAACGCAATGACAGAATTCATGTCAGTTTATAGCAGCCCATTGACACAAGACTATTGTAGATTAAAGATGGGAACAGCTCAAAATAACACAAATTATCTGCTTGCAGCAAGATAACAACTTTGTTTTAGTCATTAACAAAAACACCCAAAACTGAGCTAGATTTCTTCCTTTGAATGTACTGGAAAATTTGAAAAATTGGCTTTGAACGTGCATAATAAGTGCTTGAAAAAAGTGTAGATACCCTGTAGCTTAGCAAGGAGCTAATGCCTAAATTGGGTGGGATATTTTTTTTGTGTCTGATGCACATTTGTTTTTTAATGCGCACCCTTAATTTTGAAATCAAATCTTCTTTGACTTTTTCTCAAGTCAAACTAACCATTGTAAGCAACAGATTTTGTTGAATACGTGCAACAATATAATGTATTGACAAAGTATGAACACAGTACCAACATAGTATTTACAATGTATTTATTTCATGTCTTTTAAAGGCTGGTTCATCTTCAGATACACCAAGGAGCTTGTTTATATCTTTCAGGACGACTTTGTAATTTCTCCATTCTCTAACATTCGTTTCTGGTACCCTGACTGAAAATAATGTGTTAAGGAGATACAATCCAATTCCTTTTCATTTGTCATCTGTATCAGAGGTTGGGCTCGCTGGGCCAGGTACCGAACCGTAGGTCATTTCGTAATTTAAAAAAAAAAATGTTTATTTTTCACTTTTAACATATTTGCAGTGAATAGACATTTATTTCACCCTAAAAACTCAGTTAGGGCGCACGATAGTAGTATATCTCTGTTAATCACTGTTAATGAGCAATAGTTGATCAGTTGACAAATATCACTGTCCTCATTTGCTCAGTTTTAGATGCAACAGGAAATGAACCCCGATCTCGGCGTTGAGAGCACCAGATCCTAACAACTAGGCTACTAGGATTGAAAATGAGGAAGGAAAAGGCATTTGATTCTTATCTTATAGCATTATTTTTACTCAGGGTGCCACGTTGTACAACGTTGTATTGGAGCATTATGGGTAAAAGTTCAGCCAAAACAATTGAAGGATTTTATACGATTAAATACAAGTTACATTCATCAAGGGAAATAAAGATTTTCACTGAGTGGGCTTCAGGTCACGCTGTTCCAAATTCAGGATGTTTTGGCTGGGGAATTTTGATAGCAGGACTCTGACGAAAGACGTCAGGCATTATTTTGATAAACGCTCTGCTGTTTTGAGTTTCGAGGCGAGGGGCGGACCCCAAGTGGGGGTTTTCTTGGCACGCTCATGGGAGGAGCCGGCACACCAGCTTGCGGAGAGACGTGGGTCGAGAAAAAAAGAAGCGGAAGATCTAGAAAGGAGGCTTGACGGAGACTCGAGCGACACTAATTCGGCTAATTTGATGTTCACTTAGCTAAATTATTTAAGAAATTAAATCTGCCCCCGTGTGGAAATGCCGGTCTCTTGTCCATCTTTTCACATCAAGAAACGAGCGCGCATTGTTAGGTGAATGTAGGTTGTGTTTGGTTAATGGAATCAGATAATTCATTCGAACAATTTGGTAAACGCTACATTCTAATATTAAATTCCTAACACAATGTTGTACAACATAGTAAAAATAGTGGGATTATGAGATAAAATGTAAGGCCTTTTGCTATGTCATCTCGATCCCCACTGGTCTAGTGATTACACAGTGGATTTGGGCTTCTTCTCATTAATAATGTTTTATTTGTTATTATTCCTCGTGTTTTGCAAGAATATAGTCAGATATTACGCTGTTCCGTGGTACAGAAAAGGACCATCACTTATCTGTATCATTGGTTGCCAGGTAGTTCGGATTCTGCACCCTCACTGCCGCAACCCGGGTGCATTTATTGTTGCATCCAATGATTTGTGATTGTTTTCAGTGATATCCGTGTGCTTTTTAACTCGTTTCCCTTCAATTCCAAGCGCAAAGAATTGCAACTTGAGTCTCCGAACACGCGAAACAGTCAAAAGATGTAAATCTGCAAGACAAGATCGATGTGAGATGAAGGAGCTTCTGTGGTCGGTCATCCTTCACCATCTTCGCATGTTGACGGTGAAAACATGTACATGCATGAATGCTTGACCCGTTAAGTGGTGGCCCCCCCCACACACACAAGCCCCCGACCCCTTGGGGGAAAAAGCGGGCCAGTTTCCCTTCAGACACTGAGGGTCACCGCAAATCAATGCAGAGTGATTGGCCTTGTCTTTATGGCATGAACAAGGCCCCCAAAAGGGCCACATTGTGGGTCACTGAATAAATAGATGGCCGGGAAAAGATGTTCTGCTTTCCAGGGTGGTTGTTGGACTGTAGCGTGATGGCGTCTTTGAGTTATTATTGAACAGAAACATCAAAGAACAACCTCAGTTAATAGGAACAATAATACTAATATAATAAATAATAAACAAGGATAATGGATGACTATTTTGCCAACCAGTTTCTGAAGTATAAAGTAGTGGGGGATTTCAGTATTACAACAAGTGGTAATAACAGACTCTTGAGAACCATATTGAAATGGAATGCAGCCGGCCGCCGAACAATCAAAGCGGTTCCCCTCATTACTAATCTACCGGTGATAATAGATCTCAGCCACAACCGTCTTTTTTGTATTAGGCAGGTCGGAAGGGCACGCCTCCAGACGAAAAAGGACCTGCTGCCAGTCCCCGCTCTCTGCAATATAGAATTGGGGGTAATGGATCGCAGCCGCACGAATAAAGTTCAAAACTGAAATAGATGAAGTATTCGTAGCTCAACTGAAAAGGTGGATCTAGCCTCATAGACTTGTGGGTTTTGAGTCTCAGTCTAGCCAGTACAAATTTGGGGTTTAGGGTTTTGATTGGAGCTATGTTTATGTTCTTGGTTGGAGCTAGGGTTTGGGTTTTAGTTGGAGTTAGTGTTTTTGCTGAACTGCGGTTGGAGCCATGGTTAGTGTTGGAGCTAGAGTTTTGGTTGCTTGAAATAAAAACCCTAAACTTTGAGTTTGTACTGGCTTTACTGGGATTGAATCCAGTTGTCTGAGTGTAATATGGGTATCTTAGCAGTTAAGCTGTTCTGTTTCTAAATCCAACCAAAAGTCTAACTAGGCTAACGGTTTTGGTCAGAGGTAGGGTTTGTGTCGGAGTTGATTGGCATTTGGTTTAGGGTTGGAGTTTTAGATGAGATTATCAATAGCACTGGTAGTTTAACTGCTAAAATGTCTGGATTACATTCCCTGGGTTCTGGGTTTTGCCCCCAGTTAAGACGATATATATTCAGGGTTTATGTTTTTTATTGGAACAACCAAAACATTAGCTACAACCGAAGAACTTGAAGGATTTTATACATTTGACTATTAAGGATTTTAAACGATTGAATACAAGTTACATTTATTGAGTGCAATGAAGATTTTCACTGAGTAGGCCTAAGTTCAATGACAAGTCACGCTGATCCAAATGCAGAATATTTTGTCTAGTTCCTTGGACGGAAGACGGCAGGCATTGTTTGAAGAAGTTGTTTTGGTTGGTCCAGACATCGCGGCGCTCTTCTCCGAGATGGTGTGGAAAGACGTGGGCCGGGAGAAAAGAAGGCTGGAAGAGTTGAGAGGAGGCTTGACAGAGACTCGAGTGACACTAATTCGGCTAATTCAGCCATATTCGATGGAGTTCACTTAGTTAAATTGTTTAGGAAATTAAATCGGCTTTCTCTTGTTAATCTTTTCCATCAAGAAACGAGCGTGCATTGTTAGGTGAATGTAGGTTGTGTTTGGTTAATGGAATCAGATAACTAATTCGAACAATTTGGTAAACGATACATTTTAATATTTCATTCCTAACAAACTTAACCTACTTTTTTATTATCTTTACTGGGATTAGATACACAACACAGACATCTTACCATTTGAGCTACAAATACGTTTATATACCAACCAAATCTTTGACCTGAACCCTAGTTCCAACCAAGACCATAACTAGAGTTTTGGTTGAAAGCATAAACAGCACCAGTAGCTCAGATAGTAAGATACCTGTGCTACACTTACAGGGTTGTGAGTTTCGTCCCAGTCAAGGCAGTCCAAATTCAGCATTAAAGGTTTTGGTTGGAGCTAGGGTTATGGCTGTGCCAGCAAAAAAACCTTAATCCTAGAGTTTGTACTAGTTTTACTGGGGATCAAACTGTGAACATTGTGAAAATAATACAGGGGTTTTACCATTTCAGCTACCAGTGCTGTTTCTAGTATTCTAGTAAACTCTATAGTTTTGGTTGAAGTTAGGGTTAAGGTTAGAGTTTTGATTAGTTCACGTCAGCATCCGTAGCTCAAATGGTAAGATACCTGTATCCAGTTCATAGATTTGGGGTCTCAAATCACTGTCAAGGGAGTATGATTTTGGGTTTAATGTTTTGGTTGGAACTAGGGTTTTGGTTGCTCCAACAAAAACATAAATCCTAGAATATGTACTACCTTGACTAGGGACCAAACCCAGTGGATGTATTTCAGGCACCGTAGCAGTTAAGCTACCAATTCGGTTGATAGTCCCATCCAAAGCTCTAACCTGAACTCTTGCTCCGACCAAAACCATACCCATAGAACCCACAATACTGGGTGTGGGAGACAGATATCTTACCACTTGAGATACCAGTGGTGTCCCTGTCACTCAAAACCTCAATCTTAACTCCAATCAAAACAAATCCTTTTGGAGAAACATCCTGTGAACTTGAGGATAATCAAGATAGTGTTTGGTAAGTGTGAGACGACTCTTTGTTTTTTTTTGCGACAGCAGTGGTTTTTGCCTGGGAACTTCCCCATGGATGCCATTTTTTCTTATAGTGGAGTTATGAACACTGCGCTTAACTGAGGCCAGTGGGGTCTGCAGTTCCCTGAATGTTTTTCAAGGTTCTTTTGTAACCTCCTGGATGAGCCTTTGTCGCACTCTTGGAATAAAATTAGTTGGATGACCACTCATGCTGTTCCCAGTTTACTTCATTTGTGGATAATGGCTCTGACAGTGGTTCGCTGGAGCTCGACATCCCTGTCTGGACTGATAGATTTCAATCACTTTTTTCTAATTTCTTCTGTAATTTGGGGGGGATTGTGACTTGTCAATTGTGTTTTGGGAAATCGTAGCCGAGTTCAAGTTGTCGAACAGTTTTAATTGAAGTGATTTCTCGATTCAACGCAGGTTTTGGCAATCCATTTTGGGTGTGGCCTGTGCAATTGAACTCAGCTTTCCCAAAATGGTGGCTAGTCAGAGTTTCTTTGTGATTTAACAGAAGGGTATTTGATATTTTCACATAGGGCCAAATAAGCCTAGCTTTTGTTGTGCCTTAATAAATAGTATCGTGTTAAAATGGGTTTGAGGATCGGAAACCTTCCTGAGTGATAGATACGCAAACCAACACAAAACAGGAAGGGGGTACATACTATTTCAAGGCAGCGCGCGAGAATCCAAATCGGCTAAGTTCGTTAGCAAATTAGAAAGTGACGCTGTCGCGCTCCGGCGGCATTTTGTATTCCTAATGGCGTTAAAAAAACATTTAAGAGGCTAAAAGTTTTCCGACGACAAAATATACAAAGGGGCAGATTTGGGATAAGAGCTTTTTAATGAGCTGATTTAATGAGCTGATTTAGCACGCTTGTGTTTCGCTGCTTTTGTTTTTGCGTATGTTTTCTTTAGGGGCGGGAAAAAAAGGGGTTCAGTTTTATTAACTCAAAAGACGAAGTAAATTAGCCATTATTTCCCTCAAGAGTTGAGGGAAGTAAACTTTTTTGAATTGTTTTTTTTTTTAGCAACTCCATTTGTCACGGTTGCCATGGTGCCCAATTGGCCCCTACGGTGTGGCGCCAGCTTCTGTCACGGTTGCCATGGCGCCCTATTGGCCCAGCCCGTGGGCGCCAGCTGCAGCTTGTTGACAGATTGGCTCCCTGTCAGTATTTAAACTCTGTCCTGTCAGTCCCCTTTGGTCGGTCCGTCTGCGAATCTCTGTTTTTACACGGCAAGCCCTTTTCGCCTGTCCTGTGTTTTTGCTCCTGTTTTTCTCCCGGTACGATCTGTTTGATCTCGACCATGACTGTTCTTTCGTCCTGAATAACGACCTGTTTTGATCTCGACCACGTCTGTTCTCCCGTCCCGAATAACGCCCCATTTTTCTGATATCGACCACGTTTTTGCTCTTCCAACCCCGGCTACTGACCCGTTTTTTCCGCTCTCGACACCGCCATCGCTCGCCACGGAAGTCCCACTTCCGCGTCTGAGCAACTAACTCCCCGCGACCAGAGATCTCCGGATCGTGTGTGCGCTTCTTTCCCTTCTTCCCAATAAAACTGTGAGAAACGTTACGCGAGTGGGTCCTGTCTCTGTTCTGGTTGTGACACCATTAACCAGTGATCAGCTGAGTAATTAACAATAGAATAGAACAGAATAGTCAATGGAAAGGGTAATTTATTATAAGTGTGACTGCTTTCAAATTGTTATGGATTTTTATGTACTTGTGGTTTAACAAGTATTTCGATTAGGAATTCGTAATATGTATTACAATGGGGTTTATTTATATGTCTTTCAAATCAATTAAAAAAATAGAACAGTAGTTAATTGACCAAATAAATATATGTTGAAATTTTAATTGTTGACCACAAATTTAAGTACAGACGCTGCCCTACTTACAAAGTTGATTCAGTGCTATATTTTGTATGTTTAAGGTTTATAGAAGTATGTCAAAGGCTTGTATAAGTAACCTGTATTGTTTTGTACAAAAAAATAAAAATTTCATATAAAAATATGCTCTATAAAGATAAATAAA
This sequence comes from Urocampus carinirostris, assembly GCF_059441175.1. Lineage (NCBI taxonomy): Eukaryota > Metazoa > Chordata > Actinopteri > Syngnathiformes > Syngnathidae > Urocampus > Urocampus carinirostris. The sequence continues at coordinate 12,585,522 of NC_142354.1, forward strand.
GATACTTACTTTTGGAAGATGCTCAAGAGGTCCTCCTACGTGGTATAAAGTGGACGAAAAAGAAGCGATCCAACCATTTTCTCAACCGCATCAAGCTTTCTTGTTCCACTTTTGTTTAAAAAAAAAACGGCTGACCTCTTTTTTACACTTAACACAAAACATATTGAATGGATGCATGAAATATAGAAACAAAAAAATTGTCAAAGGTTTTAGCGTGCTAGAGATACAGTGCAGTGCACACAAACCAGGAAGTAGAAGCCAAATTTCTTCTTAGGGGTGGATGCTGGGTGAGCTCTCACAGCGCCATACGGAAAGAAGCACTACAGTAATGTCCTCTACTCGGAAAAAGGTACACACAATACAAAATTCAACTTACAGCAATGCTGAACATTTTTCGACATCCCGAATTTTTTTTTGTATCTCCCGTTGTTCGTGACAACGACAACCCAAGTGGTTAAGGGATCCAAAAGCCGTGATCAAAACATATTGTTTCTTTTGTTTGGTGCAACTTTTCACAATTTATCAGCATCAACGACGGAGTCCCGATTGCCGGGCTGATCTTTTCTGACTGCTTTGTTAATTTCTCCGCAGGTAAAAGAAAGGATAACGGCGAAATAACCCGTCTGGCGCTCCCCTGACCTTTAGCGTCCTGCTGTGATGCTAGCAAAGGATTTGAATCATCGCGTGAGAACGGATATTTGTCTTCATTTGAAAGAAATCTCGTCTCGCTTCATCAGCTCAAAATTCAAAATATTGCACTAAAAATTACATAAAAATCCACCTGTTTTTTTCTGCACAAAATATGTTCTCCCTTTTAATAAGATAATGTTATCTGTCTTTCATTGCAGTAAACGGGGATCAGAACCCCCCATGATATGCAAGATTCTGCAAATGAGCCCCCATCCTCGTTTTAAACACACGCTTTGCCAGGCCTTGCTCGCACCAATAGCCGACCAGAGATAATGGATCGCGACCACACGGGTACTGTTTATTTTAGGAGAAAAGAAGGAGACAAGAGACATTCGCTCCCTTGCCCCTGCTCTTAGCAATATTTGGATGGGGATAACAAATTTCGGTCACACAGGTGCTGTTTGTTTTAGGTGGGAATAATGGGTAGAAAAAGACACAGAACACAAATTCAGCATTTGTCAACTGGGGATAACGGTTTGAGGCTGCATAGGTACTGATCATTTTAGGCAGGAAGAAGGGAAAATAGAGCTTCCACGCATGGCAAAATTTAGCAATAGTTGAGTGGGGATAATGGATTGCGGATAAAACAGTGCTGTTTATTTTAGGCAGAAAGAATGATCTTTCAACCTTTCTTTCGCGCTCTCTCACGCTTTCTCTTGTTTTCTCTCTCTTGTCTGCTCTTTCTCTTTTTTGTTTTCTGTCTCTCTCTTGCTCTCTGTTTCTGTCTTTATCTGTCTTTTTTCTTCTACTCTCTTTCTTATTTCCCCTATTATTTCTCTCTCTAACTCTCTGTTTCTTCTTCTCTCTTTCTACATGCCTCTCTCAACCTCTTTGTTTATTCTCACTTTTATTCTTTCTCTGTCTCACCTGCCTTTTCTTTTTCGCTCTCTCTATCTCTCATTCCCTCTCTCTCTTTCTCTGTCTTCTTTTTTTGTTTTCCTCCCTTTCATTCTTTCTTTCTCTCTCTCTGTCTTTGTCTTTTTTCCCTTTCATTCTTTCTCTATATGTGTCTCTTTTTTCTTCCTTTGATATTTTTTCACTCTCCTCCTTCTGCCTTCCTCACTCTCTCTCTTTTTTTCTTCCTTTTATTCTTTCCCTCGCTGTCTTTCTTTCTTTCTCTATCTTTCTTTCTTGAATCTTCTATTCTGGGCCGTGTGAGAATGTTTTTTTTTTTACGATGTGGCCCCTGAACCAAAATGAATTCGCAATCCCCCTCTTAGGGGGCTACCTACTGCCCGAGAGCCCAACATTGATGACCCCCCCGGTCCACTACACAGTTGGACTTTCCAGTTTGTAGTGAACTGCTAACAGAGTCTAGAAAAGCCGCTGAGCTTCCTCCAACAAAAGAAGAAATCACAACAAATAAGATTCCGACATATTTTTGCTTTTGTTTTTCTCCCGGAAATATTTTTACACTCAACGTTTCTGAACAAGGAGATAAAAAATGCGTGTTCGCGAGAGATAACGGCGCGGAATTAGAAATGTGTATTTTTTTCCCGTAAGCGATTTTTGACGACGCGATTAAGAATCATCAAGGCGGCTTGAAGCTATCACAAAACGCCAGACGGCCAAAGCCCTCAAACGGTTAGCGTTAGCGACGGGGTTTTTACGCGTAGCGCTCAAACGGTGAGCGTTAGCGACGACCTTTTTTCACGTTGGCCGTCGTCGCTTTCTTGTCGTGAATCCATTAGGCGGCTGGCGATCGAGTGCGTTGTGGGATTGTGATAACTGCACTGACACCGGGACCCGTAAAGACTTTAATTAATTGAGTGTCCCACGATGATGATGTCATTGTCATGGACGCTGTTAGCCGTGTAATTGTACACATTTCACATCAAAAGAATGTTATATAATTAGTCTACATTTGCGGCTCTACCTCGTGTTTATTTCTGTTTCTCTGGTCAATTGTGTTTTGGATTCATTCCAACTGTGTGAGTCAAAATAATTTATCTTTGAGTAATTATCAACAGAACCTGTTGACTGACATGCTAACTGCAAAGCTAATCCTAGGCAAAGATACATTTTAAGAGGATGGTTCTGCTAACTGCTATTTAAGCTAACCCTGGGCATTAAAAGCCTTTAAATGACACAATAACTGCTAAGCTAACCCTGATAAAAGTACTGTATCTAGAAGACCATCATATCACCCGCTAAGCTGACTATAGGGAAAATACGAAACAGACATGTTTACTGTAGAGCTAAGCTTATGGAAAGGAAAATAAAAGTACAGTATTAGGGAGACATTCATTTCATGGAACATAGTCCTGCTAACTGCTATTTAAGCTAACCATAGGCATTAAAAGCCTTTAAAAGACGTGCTAACTGCTAAGCTAACGCCGATAAAAGTACAGTATTGAGGAGACCGTCATATTAACGGTTAAGCTAACAATAAGAAAAATATGAAACAGGCATGTTTACTGTAAAGATAAGCTTTGGCAAGGAAGATACTTAAGAAACAGACATGCTAACTATTTAGCAAATTCTGGTAAAAGTATTAAGAAGACATTAATGCTAAGAAAGATAGGCCTGCTAAATGCTATTTAAGCTAACGCTGGGCATTAAAAGCCCATAAAAAACAAACACACTAATAACTTAACTAACTAGTGACCATAGTATTTACAAAACAGACATGCTAACTGCTGAGCTAACTTTGATAAAAATACTAATTGAGGAGACCATCTTAGTAACCGTTAAGCTAACTATAGGAAAAATACAAAACAGACAGACTTAATGCTAAGCTACCCCTCAAAAGTATTTAGGAGACGGACATGCTAAATGCTACTTAAACCTTAGGAAAAAGACTTACAAAACAGACTCCTAAGCTAACCCTGGTAAAAGTACAATACGGAGGGGAAAGTCCTGCCAACTACTAAGCCAACCTTAAAAAACTGGTAAGAAAACAGACCTGCTCAAAAAAACCTTAAGTAAAGTAGAGTACTTCCAAAATAGACATGCTAACTTCTGAGGTAACCCAGGTAAAAGAACATTAAATAGGAGACAGTCATGCTAACTGCCAAGCAGATCTTGGGAAAGTTAAAGAACTTTGTAAACAGACATGCTAAATGCTAAGCTAGTATTGTGATAATTAAAATAGTTGAAAAACAGACATGCTAATGTAAGGAAAAGTAAATAAATTGCAAATCAGATACCAACTGCTAAGCTAATCTTGGGAAAAGTAAAGTAAATTTACAAAACAGACCTGCTAACTGCTAAGGTAGCCTTGTGGTGATTAAAGTAATTACAAAACAGACATGCTAATCTAAAGGAAAATATATTACTTGCAAATCAGATACTAACTGTGAAGCTAATCTGAGGAAAACTATAGTAAGTTTACAAAACAGGCATGCAAAAGGCTGAGCTACTCGTTAAAATAGTCAATTTAGGAGACGGACAGGCTAAATGCTACTTTAACCCAAGGAAAATGACTAACCAAACAGACATGCTAACTTCCAAGCTGTTCTTGGGAAAGGTAAAGAACTCAGAAAATCGACATGCTAAATGCTAAGCTAGTGTTGTGATGATTGAAGTAGTTACAAAACACACATGCTAATGTAAGGAAACATTAATAAATTGCAAACCAGAAACCAACTGCAAAGCTAATCTTGGGAAAAGTAAAGAACTTAGAAATCAGACATGCTAACTGCTAAGCTAGCCTTGTGGTGCTAACCTAAGGAAAAGTAATTACTTGCAAATCAGATAATAACTGTGACGCTAATCTTAGGAAAAATTAAGTAAATTAGGAGATGGACAGGCTAAATGCTACTTTAATCTTAGTGTAAGTAAGGTACTTACAAAAGAGAAATGCTAACTGCTAAGCTAAGTAACACTGCGATATTTTTAGGACAGAACAAAACAATAAAAACACTGAACTGAGGAGACACGAAACCCAATAAACGTGAAGTGCCGGCTACAAAGCTGGAGTTGTGAACGTCGCACTACACGTGAAAAGACTAAAAATCGAAATAAAAGGAAAGCAAAAGGTGCGGCACAGAAGAGCAGAAAGGTTGCCTTCAATGTCACGTTGCCATGGCAACCGGCCCGTCAGGCGGCCATTATCACCGGATCTTTCGAAACGTGTCGACGGTGTTAGCGACAAGTCTTTTAGCGCGTTTTCACCTTCCATTTGACACAAAATATGTGTCTCCCATCCGACCCGCGACCTTTCTTCGCTCAGGTGGAGAAAAGTACAAATAGAAAATAAAAATAAATGGATTTTCTCAAGCTTGACAGACGTTAGCTTAGAAAAGAGCCAGCTCCGACGTTCGTATGTGTTCGTGTCTAACACGCACCTGTATTTTCTTTTTTACTCAAAATCAGAATTTGTTTTTATTTCACTCAATGTAAACTATAAACACAATACCACATTTACAGTGTGTCCTTTAAATGTCCTTCAAAGTCTGATTCATTATCGGATACACCAAATTTATTTGCAAAGCTCATTTTAGGCAATACATTGAAATACAACCGTAAAATTGCCTCCTTTTCCCCATCCAACAACCACCTAAGTTGAAATCTATATACCGAGGTTAACATGCGAGGGTAGCAATTCGTGTGCCGTCTTCATATTTTTTGGTAATTGCAGGTCTCATTTCCATGGTTATCATGTTTTTGCTTCTCCTATAGCATCGCTGTAAGCCTTGGGACCCAAATCGGATACAGTCAAAAAAAAATACATAAATACAATTTTATTGATGACTTGCAAAAGTCTGGACATGAGATTCAGAACAGAAAAAATAAGAGGCATCGTGGGAGGTACTTTAGCCAATAGTCTATCGGTATATTGATAATGCCGTGACTCAGACCAATCGCACACCAGCATTTTAGAAGACATAAACAAATAGTTAATGGGCATCGTAGAGATGTGAATTTGGTGTGATTTCCTAACACACAAAACAATTTGTTGTTTATGTGGTTTAGCGGGTGACACACTCACATTCACCAAACACTTTGCTCTTCCCAACCTGACACCGAACATTAAACCCAAAGCCCAAGGGGTGGGTTGCTGTGCCATGCAACCTTTCATCAGCAGAGAGGCTCAACAGCATACACTGGTTTACCCCCTCCGCGTCATATGGTTCGATCACCCGGCGCCCTCCCCCAATGCCATTCGGGAGCCCAGGTTAGCCATTTCGATATCAGTCATTCTCAACTATCTTTCGCCTTTCGCACACACTTAAAATACAATAAATACAAAACAAATATAAATAAATATGATTATGGCAAGGCACAGGCTAACCATGTGAGGAAAGATTACCAAAAGACTTTTCGTTCATTCCGTTTTTTTGCGTTCATTTCTATCTTTCTGTTTCCTCCATGCTCTAAAATTCGTCTCTGGTACAGTGAATAAAAATGGTGTAATAATGAGATAAAAACTAATGCTTTTTCGAATGTTATCCTAAAAACAGGTATTCTAGTGGCTAGGATCCGGTGATCTCACCGCCGTGACCCGGGTTCGATTCCTGTTGCATCCAATGTTGTGCTATTGTGGTCAGCGATATTTAAGAGATATATACAAGCGTAAGACTTTTGAGTTCTTAGAATTAGAATTGTCTTGATTGTCATTGATATCAACGTTGTGAAACATTGTATGCAATGACATTAGAAATGACACTCCAGGGTTGAAAATGTCATAAAGGGACTTTGAAGAGAAAAAGGATAAAATGGGAAAAAATATATATATATGTATATAAAATTAATTATTTGCACATTATACACAAATTTATACAATAGGAAGGACGAGAATCTCAACGAAGGGTGCCAGCTGAGGTCTTGTCAAAGAAAAACTAGGTCACGTTCCTCATTTGTGGGCCGGACACAACATGGTGCCCCGTTTGAAGCCTGGTCGAAAATAATTGCCCTGAAAAAAAGTATTTTTTTTCAACCAGCAATTTTGAAAGTTCTGCCACTTCGACGACAAAGGAACAGCAGGGTTATGTGAGCGCTCTCTAGCAAACTTACCAGTATATAGTAAGTACTAATTGTGTGTAATATAGGCGTAATATTGGTGTACATGTAATGGAAAAATGAAATTCTATTTGGCTTGTCGCATGCGGAAATTATAATTCATGCGTTTGTTACCTCCCGTCTCGATTACTGTAATGCACTACTCTCCGGTTTCCGGAAATCCAGAATCAAGTCTCTTCAGCTGGTACAAAATGCCGCAGCGAGGCTTTTAACTCGGACAAAAAAGTCAGATCACATCACACCGATTTTGGCTAACCTGCATTGGCTCCCAGTTAGCCTTAGATGTGATTTCAAGGTTCTCTTAGTATTATATAAAATCATACATGGACTTGCCCCCTCTTATCTTTCAGATCTGATTTCCGCCCACGTCCCGGGCCGTAGCCTACGTTCTGAGAGTGCCGGTCTTCTGGTGATCCCAAGAGCAAAGAAGTGTTCTGCTGGGACCGATATCGTATACAGTACAAAAAATACAGTATTTTATTGCTGACTTGTAAAGTCTGTACAAAGCCCATGAGATTCAGAACCGAACAGAGAAAGAAAGAGGAGGTATTTCATCCGATAGCGTCAGGAACAAAGGGGGAAATTAAATCTGAAAGTCCGTGCCGGATTTTGAATAACACCAAGAGAGCTTTAAAGTCACAACCTAAACCCAGGGAGCCAAACCCGGTTAGCCAAAATCCAGGTCACGTGATCAATCCCTCTTGATGCTAGACTTTGGGGGACCTGAGAGTAGTGCATTACAACTTCTGCTTGTTTGAGTCGGTAACTATAAAGCGCTGGATAATGAGGGGCAGATTCGGAGATTGATTGCAAGCTGGTGGACGCTCTCCAGCCACTCCCCTCGGGTGGTGTACCCTAGAGAGGAAATGCCGTAAGCTAGCAAAGCTAATGACTTTTAGTCTGAGCAGAAAAAAAATCCACCAAGTTTTCCCGTATCTCTTCTCGTCCTCCCTATTTTTTGTTCGACTTTTCAGTCGTGACTAAACTGGAAGTGCATAAATTAGCCCAGCAGCAAGCTATGCTAACACTGCTACTGAGAGTCAAAAGGCTTCCTTGTTTATAAAAAAACAAAAAGCATGATCAAACAAGGTTTGGAGGTTTATGTTTTGTGTCACAACAAGATTTTTGTTCCCCTTTGCGTCTGGTTTTCCCCGACCCCGATGTTTTGCCGGAGTCACAATCTTTGACAAGCTAGCGCTGAGCGCCTTGATGGTGTTCCCTCCCTGGCAGAGACGATGCGTCTTCTTCTTCTTCCCCACTCCTACGCAAGCTTTTGCTAGAAAGTTTCTTATGTAGGATTTCACTCAAGGATGGGGGTGCGAGGGGGGGGTGGTTTCAGTCAATTGGATAAAGTTTTACTTGGATAAAGAAGACGGAAGAAGTTTGAGCAGGGGTCTTGCACTCCATTGACCCGGGGGCCGCGGTAGCTAGGGTCCGTGCGATCCGGGGACAAAGCGGGTTTTTCCAAAATTGATTTTTCAAAAATGGAAGCTCAAACTAGGGTGGGTGTACAGAACGTGGCCGCTCGGGTACCTTTCAAAATAAAAGAATGCTTCAATCTCATTGTTACTAATGGCTAGTTTCGAATGAGAGTAAGTATAAACATTGGCAGCACGCTGTGAGCCTCAAGATGCATTGTAAATCAGAAAGAATAATACATTTATGAAACTTTTCCTGCAAAGAAATTACAACTAAAATAAAATGTAAAAGTAAAAATAAATCAGGTATGATCATTCGAGAATCAATCAATCAATCGTGAATAAACTGATCCAGGGTTGCAACAACTAATCGATCAATCGTTTAGATTCTATGATTCAAAGCGTTGGCAACTGATTAGATCATCAATTCGTTGTATTACGTGACTTGTGAGCCACCAAGTACATTAGGAGTTCACAGTTTTGTTTTGACGCTGGGATTTGTAGTACTGCGTTGGTCCGGCAGAGGGCGCCAATACCGTTTTTTTTAAAGAAAAAGAGTTATGTTACATTTTCTAAATCCCAAACATTGAACAATGCATTATTTACAAATAAAATTGACTTTAAGTCTCAACTTTGTAGCATTTGAGTGTTTCATCGTAAAACAACGCGAACCATTTTCAAGGGAACAGACAGAAATACAGAGAAAAACAATAAAAAAATAAGTGTAAAATAATAATAATGACATGTTTTTGTGCTTATATAGTTTTCATATCGGGGAATGTTTATCGTATTCAAAGATTCAACCCCCAAAAAACAATTTTGTTGACGACATTTTGAAAAGATGGGGTTTGTTTACATTTTTGATTTGTACAAAAAAAATCTACAGATAAATTGAAAGGTATTTCTCTCTCTTTTTTGTTTTGTATGATAAGTCCAAATGTTATATGATTTTTGGATAAAGTTGCAAGAAATATTTACAGGTGTATAGCATACATTTCTATGTATTTTTGTTTATTTTCAAGTTTTTGGCAAGCACTTGTATTTTTTTCTTGATTTATATGACAGAATATTCTGTTGTGTTGTGCACTATTTTCCTACCTATCCAAAACTTCAATATTTGAATAAAGAGGAGAATATTAGAAATGTCTTAAAGAAATCAGATTCATTGATGAATCGGAAGAAAATAATCGACAGATTTGCCGATTATGAAATGAATCGTTAGTTGCAGCCCTAAACGAATCCATCATTTGTTTTAGGCAAAAATGCCTTTTCGTTAGTAGTTTCTCAATACATTACTTGCTATTTTAGTCAAGTACACTGGATCAAACAAGGAAGAAATCAGAATTGGATCACACTATTGTGAAATGAAATCCAAATCAGTAAATTAGAATGGATAATTGGCACCTCTCTTATTCTCTCTCACTCAACTTTTAAGGTTATCCCTCTCGCTTTCTATCTGAACCTTTCCTATTGTTTTTCTTTCTCTCGTTCAGACTTGCCCATTTTCAATCTCCCTCTTTCAATCTTTCCCATGCTCTATCTTTCCTTCTCGTTCGCTCTTAGCCTTCTCCATTATTTCTCGTTCTCTCACTCAAAGCTTCCCGTTATATCTCTCCCACCTCTTCTCTTAACTGCTACATTATCTCCTTCTCTCAGCTTTTTCCATGCTCTCTCTTTCTCTCCCTCAACATTTCCCATTCTCTCCCTCTCCCTCTCTCTCCCTCTCTCTCTCTCTCAACCTTTTTCACTCTCTCTCTCCCTTGTCTCTCTTCCTTTCTCACTCAACTTTTCCAATATGCTCTTACTCTGGCTCTCTTTTGCTCAACCTATCATTTTTCTCTATTCTTCTCTCGCTTAACCTTTACAATTCAGGAAATTCGAATGAATAATTGACACTGTTTTCTTTCTCTCTCTCTAATTCTCTCAGTCGACCTTTAACATTATCTCCTCCCTTACGATCTATACCTTTTCCATTCTCTTTTTCTTGTTCAAACTTTTCTATTTTCAATCTCCGACTTTCAACCTTTCCCAAGCTCTATCTTTCCTTTTCTTTCGCTCTGAGCCTTCTCCGTTATCTCTCTTTCTCCCACTCAAAAATCCCCATTATCTTTCTCTCCCCCTCTTAACCTCTCAAATTTTCTCTCCCTCTCTCAACTTTTTCCATTCTCTCTCCTTCTCTCGCTCAACATTTCCCATTATCCCCCCACCCTCTCTCTCTCTTAACTTTTACCATTCCCTCCCTTTTGCTCTCGCTCAACCATACCCATTTCTTTCTCCAATTCAATATTTTCAATTATATCTCTCTTAACATTTCCTATTCCCCTTGCGCTCTCGCTCTCTCTCGCTCGATGTCTGCTTCTCTCTCTCAATCCACCTCTTACATTGTATTTGTCTTTTCCTCAAGTTTTTTCATTCTCTATCTCTTTCCCTTTTCTGTTTTCCTTTTTGCCCAACTTTTCCAATGTTTTCTTTCTCTGGCTCTTTCTCAACCTTCCATTTCTCTCTTTTTTCGCTTAACCTTTACAATTCAGGAAATTATAAAGGCTAATTGGCAGTGTTTCCTCTTTCTCTCTCTAATTATCTCACTCAACATTTTTCATTATCTCTAATTCTCTCTCTTTCTCTCGTTCAAACTTTCCTATTTTCAATCTCTTCATCATCTCCATTCCTCTCAACATTTCCCATTATCTCTTTCTTTGGCTCTCTTGCCCATCCTTTCCTGTTCTCCTCTTTGTTTCCCTTTCCATTTTCCCTCTCGCTCAACCTTTCCTATTCTGCGTCTTGTTGATCTTTCTTCTTCTCCTCTCCCACTCTTTCTCTTTCCCGCCCCTTCTTCCCCTCTTCTGCTTTCCCATTTTTGCACTGTTCCTCTGTCCTCCATCACTTGTCTTTGCTCTTTCTCATTTCCCCACTCCCCTCCCCTTGCACCAGTTGCACCTCCACCAGCATTCCCAGTGCCAGCTTCCTTACCCTAGCAGCAGGTTCATACGCAAACGAGGGCCGGCGAGGCATTGAGGGCCTCCGCCTCCATCGCGTCTTCATCGCCTCGTAACGCAAAGCGACAGATTCAGGTCAGTCGCTCGACGCGAGGACCATTCCGGATCGAGAGAAGACGTCAGGAGGACGATAGGCGATGAAAACGTGGCAAGAAAGCGAGACGCGCAGTGATCAAAAAGCCGAGGAGGTTGAAGAAGCGCAGACGGGAGCGAGAAGAAGCCAGAGACTATTGAGCGAAGCCTGCAGGGAGATAAGAGCGCCTCGTTGTACAAGACCGCCCGCCATTCAACACGCTCGCTGCAATCTTGAATCATTCAAGATGAGAGCTGGCGTCAGGACAAGGGATTGGACAATGTGAACATTATTCATATTGTTTCTCTTGCTTGCCTTCTTCAAAGACAACCATCTACAGTACACCCCACACAATTTCCAACTATCGAAATGATTTTCTTGGGATGCCTACTCAAAGGTGCGCCGGTGAATTTTTTGAAGGCTCAAAGGTTCTCTTCACAATTTTTGTCATTCAGAAATATTTGCCATGGGATAATTTGACAGTTAAAGCTAGTCATTGATTCAAGTTTTCGAGAAAGGGTAGAAGTTGTTGTCAGTTATTCTGAATATAATCCATATCAACACGTTACATTGGGTATTTATGTTTTATATTCCTTTTACTCTATTATTGTTTTATTTTCAACACACGGATACTGCTGGAAGTGTGAATTTCCCTACGGAAAAAGTACTGCAAAGCTGTTGTGGAATGTGGATAATAACTAATGATGAGTGTGTAGGCATCTGGCGAAGGTCGTGGGATGACTTTGTTGCAGGAGGTCACAAGCTGATATGCTGGGGGAGCCGGGGCGGACGACCCTCACGAAATTTCTTGACTTAATTTGAGAACACTATAAAAGTCCAATGTTGAACTTCTGGAACTTTGACCGTGTCCCGAATGCAATAAAGAGCGTTCCCTTTTTGCCATATCTCCTCTCTGCGTATAGTTTGGGGCAACGCCCTACGACGTTCCCTACAAAAATGCTTCCTGTTTAATGTCAACCATTTCTCAAAACTAAAACATGGAAAATAGAAAAACAAATGAGGAAGCTACTGTTAGATTATGAAAATAGGTCACTAAGTATGTTGTCACCATTGCATGAGTTTTCTAGCTATATTCAGTTTGTTATTTAATAAGCACAGATTTACTTCAATAATAACATCACTCACTTATGTTCATCCACATATTTGAAGAAAGTATTTACTTGCTGTATCCTTTCTTTCTTTTAACCATGCGACTTATTCATCGATGTGGCCTATTTATATATATTTTTTCCAACTAAAACATTTTTGTGCCAGGAAGACGTCAAGTGGCGTATTAATCAAAGTACAAATATTTATACGAATAAGAATAAAAATGACGGTATGTTTTGGATGATAAGGCACTACTTTTTCCCAGATTTTGAACCATGCGACTTATACAACGATGCGGCCCATTTATGTATATTTTTTCTGACTAACAAACATTTTTGTGCCGAGGAAGACGTCAAGTTGCTAATTCATCAAATTACAAATATTTACATGAATAATAATAAAATTGACGGTATGTTTTGGATGATAAGGCACTACTTTTTCCCAGATTTTGAACCATGCGACTTATACAACGATGCGGCCCATTTATGTATATTTTTTCTGACTAACAAACATTTTTGTGCCGAGGAAGACGTCAAGTTGCGTATTCATCAAATTCCAAATATTTACATGAATAATAATAAAATTGACGGTATGTTTTGGAAGATAAGGCACTACTTTTTCCCAGGTTTTGAACCATGCGACTTATCCAACGATGCGACCCATTCATATATATTCTTTTTCTTTTTGATTTTTGTGCCTAAGAAGACGTCAAGTTGCGTAGTCATCAAAGTACAAATATTTACGTGAATAAGAATAAAATGAACAGTATTTCATGGAGGAAAAGCCCCTACTTTTATCCCAGGTAAATGCTTCTTTGATCTTTTTGCATGAAGGAAGATGAGTCAATACAGGTACATACTGATGGCAGATGGAAAACAGCGATTTATAATAAACTTAATTTTAAGTGTTGTTCTGTTATATATATTCTGATTATCAATACTTGATGTTTTGCAATAATGTTTTTTTTGCAATTATTCGTCTTATTGTGTTTCATGTTGTGAAAAATGGGGCAGGCCACTTTATGGCTGGATAGGCAACTGGTGTCCGCTAACTGTTTGTCACGAGTTTCAGACACCGCTTATTGACAATATATTTACAAATAATATTGAATTTCTTCACGTTAGTGGATTATTGGTTTGTCATTTCTTTACAGTGTATGATAATAAGGTTTTTGTTGTTGTTTTGTTTTTGTTTTGTCTTGTTCGAAATAAAAGTGTCATTCATTCAACACTTATCGCATTTCCTGATATTTCTGACGATTATTTCCTTTGTTTTGAACCATGCAACTTATACTATGTTGCGGACGATTCATCAATTTATTTCGGACAATTTATATAATTTTTTTTTTATGGTCAATTTATTCAAATTGCTCGTATTGAAACTGTTATGCACTCTACCATAGTTTATTTGTCGACGAGGAAGTCAAAAGCTATTATCCTTAAAAAAAAAGAGAAGGAATACATATGACAGAGTGCTGTATTGCGGCTGTGCTGTGCTGTATTGCGGCTGCCACGATACAGGCAGGAAAATCAAAGTTATGATATGTGATTAAAACCTGAAAAACTCTTTTGGTTTACTGTCTTTGTAAAAAGAAAAATTACAACTGGAAATTTGTGGCATTAGTACCTTCATATTGTTCCGCCACCCCTAGCCTAACCCCACCCTCACCCCTTACAAATATACTGGGTGCAGCTTATAATCAGGTACGCTCTGTAGTCTCAGAATGACATTAACTGTTCGAGTATCATGACTTCATTTATTTGGGATTTCGACTGGAAAAATTAAAAAAACTCTTTAGGTATCTTGGATGTTTTCTATTCAGGTGGCATAGCTCCGGTTTACCAGTTTCTTCAAACGCAACATACTTGTGTGCTTTCTATCAGATTTCTTTTTCCGGCCCAGTCAGTTATTAAATACCTTTTCTACTAAAGTATGTTTTTTTATGATCATATCTAAAACGTTTTGACTTTAATTTTCTTTTTCTGTTGTTTTTCAATTGATCTGTAGTGTTTTTTTCTATAAGTTAAATGAAATCATTTCCAAGAAGAGTTGCTTCTCTTTTTGCTTGCAATTGTTTCTTCTATTATCTCCGAATAGTAATTAGTCATTTTTGTTGTAAAAAACAAAATTTATGTTAAAAAGAAAATCCTCCAAAATTGGTTCATTTTATATTTAACCCAGGCGGCTGTGTGGTTAGTGCTAGACCCACGGTGCAGAGGTTCAGGGTTCAAGTCCAGCAACCGCAGGCTCATTGTATGGAGTTTGCAAGTTCTCCCCGTGCCTGCGTCCAAATTTTCCCTGGGTGTGAATGAGCGAGTGAGTTGTCTTTCTCTGTGTGCCCTGCGACTAGCTGGCAACCAGTTCAGGGTGTCCCCTGCCCACTGCCCAAGGATAGCTGGGATGGGCCCCGCGACCCTACTTAGGAGAAGCGGTGCAGATAATGGGTGGATCTACTTAACCAATTTTGTTCAGAACAACCCAAACGTTTGTTTGTTCAAACTACCTAGAATAAGTGCTGTGTCGGTCTCAATTTTGACTCCAGTTTGCCTATTAAAACCTTATAACCCCCACGGACAGACTGAGGAGATAATTTCTTCCTCATGCCATGAGGCTCTTTAACTCCACCCGGGGGAGAAAAAGCCCACATTAAACCCCACCCCCACATTTGCATATTACCCTATTTTTATTACAGTGTGTATTTTTTCGTAGCACTATTAAAATACTCTACATCAACACGTTATATTGGGTATTTTTGTATTCTATATCTTTTTTTTTATTATTTTATTTTTCAACACAAGGATACTGCTGGAAGTGTGAATTCCCTACGGGGATGAATAAAGTAACTATCTATCGATCTAAAACAATTTAAATAAATAAATAACAATAAAGACAAAACAAAAGGTGGGGCTTGCTCATATTCACCTACATGGAACCAGAACTATATTTATATAATTTTGGAAGTTCTCTAATTTAATATTGGATTGAAATGCCATTTTCTTTTCCTTCTCTGGCACATTTTTTTTTGTCTTTTTTCCAATGGTTATACGATGAAAATAATAATAATAATCGCAAATAAACTGAAGAGTTCAGTACCGCTGCAGTGCGTAAAAAACTGAAGTAAAAACTGAACCGAGTAAATCGGAGCGACTCGATTCCACTGCGTCAACTCACCGACGACTGTTTTGAAAATCCCCGGTTGGCGAAGTCTCCCGACGCCCCAACAAACTTTGACGTTTTTGGGTTGTTGTTTTTTTCCTCCTGCGCCGCTTTCGACACGACTCTTGACACGACTTTGCCGCCAATTATGTCAGCGCAGCCTGTCGGAGACAAACTCAGAAGCCTGAAAACAGACTCCAGTTCGCTCGCAATCATTTTACTTCACGCTTCAGATGCGTACACATACTTTTTTTTTTCCTGCATCGACTCTCCTGTTTTTACGGCGTGCATGTCGGATGTCCGATATATTTGTTTGATTTTTTTGACTGTTTTCGCTCGCTGTTGCATAGCAGTCGACTTATTTGCGTGATAGGAATCTCTGGAGTGAGTTTTTCTCCTTGTGTTAGCTTACACTCTTAAAAATTATTTAATTCAAGAATAACCCAATTTGACAATAACTATATGGGTTAATTTGACCCAGTTTTCTTCCGTTTGGCTTACAGAATCCTAAAAAATGGGTTTTCTTGTTTAAAACAACCCCCAAAAAATGCGGTTGTGGTTTAAAACTGGGTTAATTAAACATTTCCTAAAAAATGGGATCCTTTTTTTTAATACAACGCCAATATGAGTAATTTGTTTAGAACAACCCAAGAAATGATATAAAACCCTAAAAAGTCCTAAAAAATTGTATGTGTTCATTTTGGACCAACAAAATTATTATTGGTTCTTAACAACCTTCTAAAATAGTCAGAATTTTTACAAAACAACCCTAAAAACTGAGGAAGGTCTTTAAAACCACCTAAAAAATTGGTTACCATGGTATAAACAACCAAAAGCAGACTTTTTTCGCTCGGTCTATCCCACACCCCCCTCCAATGGTTTCACTCGTACCACTTTGGCCGCACTCAAATCATTCAACTCAAGTCCTTCTCTTCTGATCCCTCTCCAGTCTCCTCAGGTGTGCCACAGGGCTCTGTCCTGGGGCCCCTCCTCTTTATGACCTAACTTTTCCCCCTAGTCCATATCTTCAGGGAATTCAATATTTCCTTCCACTGCTTTGCAGATGACACCCAGCTTTACCTTTCCTGCAAACCCAACTCGATACTCCCACCACCTGACCTCAACTCTTGCTTTAATGAAATAAAATAATGGTTCACCGTCAACTTTCTAAAACTCATCTCATCTCATCTCATTAGCCGTACCGCTCATCCTCATTAGGGTCGCGGGGGGGCTGGAGCCCATCCCAGCCATCTCTGGGCAGTGGGCAGGGGACACCCTGAACTGGTTGCCAGCCAATCGCAGGGCACACGGGGACAGACAACTCACTCGCTCATTCACACCTAGGGACAATTTGGACCGGCCAATTCACCTGAAATGCATGTTTTTGGAACGTGGGAGGAAACCGGAGTGCCCGGAGGAAACCCACGCAAGCACGGGGAGAACATACAAACTCCGCACAGGAAGTCCGGAGCTGGATTTGAACCCACGACAGGTTCCCATGACATGAACTGTGCCGCACAAGCGCTAACCACTGCGCCGCCGTGCTGCCCACTTTCTAAAACTGAAAAGCAATAAAACGGAAATACTTCTCATTGGCATCAAATCCACCCTCTCTAAGGGCCCGGTCACACAGCCGTTTGCGTCTGTATCGAGGCTGAATCACGGCCAGAAATTTCTGCCTGTGAAGCGGACGCTATTGGATGCTTTGAGATCGCCATACAGACGAGATACAGCAGTGCTTTATACGCGGTCGGAAATTCACACGCTGTTGGCAGCGCGAAAAAGTCTTGCGATGCTCAAAACTTTAGGGCCCGGTCACACAGCCTTTCACGGACGTATCGAGGCTGAATCACGGCCAGAAATTTCTGCCCGTGAAGCAGACGCTGATGGACGCTTTGAGATCGCCATACAGACGAGATACAGCAGTGCTTTACTCGCGGTCAGAAATTCACATGCGGTTGGCCGCGCAAAAAAGTTTTGCGCTGCTCAAAACTTTAGACCACGTGTTAACCGCGGGCGGCACACGTGGTACACACGAGGTAATGACGCGGTAATGACGCGGAACGACGTGCTATGGCCACGGCCAGGGCGTGGTTACACGTGCGTAGGACGTGAAATTTCAGCGGGTAATCGTGGGTGGAGCACGGTCATAGCATGTTCTGCGCCTGTATCGCGGTGTTATTACGTGAAATTAGTGTGTTACGCGTGTGACGGTCAAACGCCTTTCTCCACGTATATTCAGCGCGATTTGCCGAGCACACGTCAGTTGTGCTCGAGACGTCAAGGGGTGGACATGGATCCCCGTCACCGTAGTGACCTCGTCTTAATCTATTTTTATTTCTTGACATTTATTTTTATTTCATAACAAGATAATAAAATCAAAATGAAAAACTATTACAATAATAACATATTGGCTTCTTCGGTGCCATAGCTTGAAATCTTGATCTTCACGGGACTGTGTCTTGAGCGGTTATGATTTCTACAGCCCGGTGTTATGCCGAGAAATGCATCCCTGCCGAGATTTGCATCCCCTCACTACTACAACCACTTTTACCTCGTTTTATCTCACTTTTATATCACTTTTAGGGAATGTAATGGCGAACATATAACCAAATCCACTTCGTCTTGCATTTGTTGGGAATGTAATACAACTTAAACCATTCCGTCTTTGTTTTTGTTGTGAACGTAGGATAAATCACTTTTGAGAACTGTTATGCACTCTACCGTAAAGCTTATTATGCAGAAATAAACTTTATGGTAGAGTGTATAACAGTTTCAATACGAGCGATTTGAATAGAAAAAGGCAAAATAAACATGTTACCTGCTCAAAAGTGATTTGTATACGACGTGCATTACCGTTCGACTACATTCACAACAAATACAAAGACGGAATGGATTAAGTTGTATCACATTCCCAACAAATGCAAGACAAAGTGGTTTTGGCTTTCAGCCGCTCTGCCCCCCAGCTCTGGAACTCATCACCCCTTTAATTACTTAAATGTAGTTTTCTGAGGATGCCAGGTATGCTCATTATTTTGTCTATTACTCCGCACGATTGTTATTTTGTCAAACTATTTATTGTTATAGCGCAGCGCAGTGGTTAGCGCGTGTGCAACACAGTTCTGAGGTCATGAGATCGAACCTTCCTTTGTGGAGTTTGCATGTTCTCCCTGTGCTTGGGTGGGTTTCCTCCGGGCACTCTGGTTTCCTCCCACATTCCAAAAACACGCATGTCAAGTTGATTTGTCGGTCCAAATTGTACAGAGGTGTGAATGAGCAAGCGAATTGTCTGTCCCTGTGTGCCCTACGACTGGCTGGCAACCAGTTCAGGGTGTCCCCTGCCCACTGCCCGAATATAGCTTGGATGGGCTCCGGCATCCCCGCGACCCTATTGAGGATAAGCAGTGCAGATAATGGATGCATGGATGGAATTGTTATCTTGTAGAGTGGTTCATTATTTTGTTTATTATGCACCATTTACAATATTTGATACGATTGCCTTATCATGTTGCTTTTCTTTATTTCCACAATCCGTAAAGCTGATTTGCCTTTCGCAAATTGAAGATTTAATATAAAGGGTTGGACTTTATTATGGGAAGGCCTCTCTCCCTGTCCACCATGCAAGTTTGAAATTAATTAATGTCTTCTCTTCTTATTTTGAATGTCGACTAAAGTTAAAACTTAACCGCCCAAAAATGTTTGTCTGTCTCTGTGTGCCCTGCGACTGGCTGGCAACCAGTTCAGGGTGTCCCCTGCCCACTAGTTGAAGATACCTGGGGTAGGCTCCAGCACACCTGGTACCCTAATGAGGATAAGCGGTGCAGATAATGGATGGATGGATATGCAAAACCCCTCTATAGAGTAAACTGAGATGTGTTTTTTATAAATCTGTAATCATTGGTGGATGTCTGGTTTTTTTTTTTTGTTCATTTTTATTTCTAAATACTGTTGATATTCTTCGCTGTTATTCATTATTCATTGTCTTACTGCTGTAACAAAAGCCATTTCCCCATTGTGAGACGAATAAAGGATTAACTTATCTTACTAAATTGACACTACTTGTGGATTGGTCTTTTTTTTCACCCAAGTGTATTCTATTCTTTACTTGGTGTCACGTGAAGCCTTTTACATCCGACAAGAGCGATCCGAGTATCAATAACAATATCACACTTCCACGCGCATGTAACGAGAGCGGTCTGGAAATCTGATCGAGATTTATGTCCCTCCCTGACCAAAAAGCCACATGTTCAATCACGACAATCGGCAAAAAAAGTCAATGGGGTGTAAATCCGAGCACACGTTCTGCATGAGATTCCATCTTGGGTCGTCTCACTCGTGTTTTATTTTAAAGTTAACAAATTAAAAATAACTGTAAAAGAAAATGACACAAGCTTGTCGACTTGACCCGAGAAGTTTTTTTGTTCTATTTGGAGAAGTCGTCTTCAGAAAACATTGAAGTCTGCTTTGATAGCGGGAAATCTTTAATTAGGAGCTGATGAGCTTTTGCTTTTCCACTTCTGGCTAAATGAGGTAGTGTTTGAGGCTAGCTAAAATTAGATCCTTTAAATGTCTTTTTTTTTTTTCATTAAGGAACACGAAAAGGAAGCAGTGCGCAACAAAAAACGTGTGTTAAATTTTATGATCATTTCATTTAGTGTGACCCCTTCACAAAACGTAAATAAGTAAATTCTACATTTAAAAAAAAAATGTCTTCTTTATGGATTGGTTGATTTATGATTTGTTGGATTTATGGATTGGTCTCTCAGGATCCGTCCTCTTATGGTTCAGATCCTACCTCTCAGATAGGACGCACTGTGTTAAATATGGTAAAATGACATCTGAGCCCTTTACTGTTACCTGAGGTGTTCCGCAGGGTTCAGTACTTGCCCCCCTTCTTTTCAGCATTTACATGCTTCCATGAGGTGATATTATTCGCAAGTATAATATCAGTTTCCATTGCTACACAGATGACACTTAACTATATCTTCCGATGGAGGAATCTGCCACACTAAACTGTGGAAATTTGGAGGCTTGCCTCACTGAGATAAAAGCATAGATGTCACTCAACTTCTTGCGCCTTATCTCTGAAAAGACCGAAATGTTATTTATTGGTCCATTTAAATGCCGTGACCTGTTCTCAAAACCTACTCTGAACATTGACAAATGTAATATTACCCAGAGAAACTCAGTCAAAAATGTAGGTGTCATATTTGACCCCGCACGGACTTGCTCCCTCATATCTTTCAGATTTAAGTTCCCCCTATGTTCCGGGCCGGAGCCTTCGCTCTGAAAATGCTGGTCTACGAGTGATCCCGAGAGCCAAGAAGAGATCCGCAGGTTCGAGAGCGTTCTCCATCCGGGCCCCGGTGCTGTGGAATGCTTTTCCCTCTGAGATTCGATCTGCAACCTCAGTGGAAATGTTTGAATCTAAGCTTAAAACACACTTCTATAGCATATGAATAACCTATATTTTATGTTGACAATATCTGTGTACTATTTGCCCTCATGTCGGTTTTAGATCAGGGAATGGTGTCATAATAGTCTGTGGTTTGCAATAATCTGTGGTCTGTGCAGCCCTTTGAGACTCTTTGATTTAGGGCATCACAAAAAAACATGACTTGACTTGACTTCTTTACACAATGTCAAACATGATCGTACTCCCACCCCCCAATTTTAATCATAATGATTGGAGCCGCTTCAACTGTCTGCTGCCCGGCTGCACTCCATTCCAACAATTGTTTGAAAATTTTCGCGTATACAATAGCACACATGATTACATTCCCAACCCCCGATTTCAATTGTAATGAGAGAGCCGCTTCGATTGTCTCGCAGTCGGCAACCTAAAATGGTGCACAAGCCCCACTTAACAAAGCTTTTGCAGTACTGTGATTCCTCACTGCTCTGCAATTTATATTTCTTGGTTTTATTTATTTCAGGATCCATTATCCACGATTGCTGCGATCTGTGATCGTCAGAGATCATTTTTGTCGGGCCTTTTTCGATGTTCTGTTCACCAAAGAAGTGATCTGCACTCGTGCACCCGCAGTCAATTATCCTTGATAGCATATTGCTGCGAGCATAGCCCAACAGAGCAACCTTTTGTTGGGCCTGGCGGCAATTTCATTTATATTATCTGCCTAAATTGCACTCATGCGGCCATGATCCGTTATTCCCAATCCCATATTGCTGTGAGCAGTGACCAGAAGAAGGCACTTTCGTCAGAAAAGGTCATGGAAATTATATGAATGGTATTGCCCGCAATCCATTATCCATGGTGGACTATTGCTGAGAGCGAGGCCTAGACAGCAATTTCACGTTATGTGTTGCGGCTCTTTTTCCCCTTTCTGCCCTCCGAAAATAAACAGAAAATATACTGTTGCCATCCATTATCCCCGGTCGACTATTACAGTAAACAAGGGCCAGCAGAGCACTGGTTTCTTCTGTTTAGGCCACTGGAGCTATTTTAAAACTTAACTGCATTGTTTTGCATGCGATCCATTATCCCCAGTCCAGTATTGCTGAGAGCGGGGGCCGAGAGATCGTTTTTGTGCCACGCAAGACCCACACAAGAACCATACCCATGTGGCTGCAACCCAATTATCCCTGGTGGATTATTTTGACAAAACGATAAACAAGGGGTTACGGTTTCACTACTTCACGGAATTGCATTTTGCCTTGTGTTCTGCTTTCTGATTGGCTAAACAGTCCCCCTGCTTGATATTTGATGGAACAGTAGTTATTTGTTAGAAAAAGATACAGTACTTATATTACTGAAAAATGGTTAAATCTGTACAAATGGTTTGTTCTTTGGCTCCATTGTGAAATTGAACATTTTTATGTAAATACTTGTAAAAAAATAAATACATTTACAGATTTCACCTATCTGTGGTTAATTTCGGTACGTAACTCCTGTGATAAATGAGGGATTACTGTATAGTTATTTTATAATTAAAACTCCTAATGTCTACTGGTTTGAACTTTTCCCCAGACAATACAAAGGGCCTCCAGCACCAATCAAATATCTTTTTCAGTTCCATTATTTCCTTCGGGAAAAATACTCTCGCATCCCCGAATGGGAGGATTCCGACCTAAAAGGTTCTCCTATATCACACAAAGACACAAAACCATTCTTCCTTCTTAGTGCGCGGTCATGTCAGCGCGGATGAAGTCGCGACCTCCGGCTTTTTGGCCGAGAGGGGCGGAAAAACGGGTGGAAAGGTGGAAGCGAGAGACGATGAGATAAATCGTCCTGCCTGGAAAGAACGCGTGGTGGATGGGGACAAGAGGGATGAGGTCATTATCTCCGTTCTCACCTGTGGCCTCCAATCTAGACACAAAACAAACAGACAAAAACGCACCATCAAGTCGCCGTCTTTCTTAGTTTTTCGCTTGTAGTCGACTGTTTTGTCCGAACTGTCGCAAATCTTTCTCTCTTTGTCAGTCTGAAAAGACTTGAGACTGTCTGGACACCTACAATTCCATATTTCTTCCAGCAAGAACGAGTCTAGCTACAATTTGCCGCTTGTAGTGGGATAATTAAGGGCGGGTGATCCTAGAATTTTGGGGGTTACATACAAGTAAACACAGGATAGTTTCTGATACCTGTACTTTTTGCTTGGAATTTTAATATTCATTGAATAATTCAAGCCCTCCCCCTTACGGTTTGTAATTCTGATCAAATCAGCCTGAAATTGCCTATGTTTTATTAAACAACAACAATGCAAACGTTAAAGAGTATAGAAATACATGTAAACTGTGTTGCCCATAGGAAATTGTTTTTCTTTAGTAAACAATTTACAGTTTTTAGGATATAGGCCAAGGCTAAAAATGGATGTGAGTTCATTAGGAAGTGTTCTACATATATATTTGTTGTTTATTTTGAGCTTTAAGTTCAAAATTTGTTGAGAAATAACAACACTTCCGGGTTTTTCGCGTCATTCCTGGTTACAAGAACTAAACGTAAACAGAGACTCAGACAATGGCTGACAGGACTGTTGCATGTCTAATCCATCCTCATCCATGTTGAATGATTAACAAGGCACCGCCGTGAGTTTTTTTAAGTGTTTATGTGATGTATAAACACCACTATCTTGTAATATATGCAAAGATTATGCACTTTATTTTGGTGAACCTATCGGCACATGGTGAAAATGCGTTGTACTGTACTTTTGCAGTTTTCATCATTTTGAGAAGGGAATTAGTGTCTCAATATCATGTCCACTGTGGTCATGGTCCATCTTTGCAGGTTTAGCTCGGTGTCATGTCGATAACACTACATAAATATTTCTATTACAACTGTTCAAAACCAAAAGAAAGTCAAACCAAAATAAAAACATAATTGTAATATATATATATATATATATATATATATATATATATATATATATATATATATATATATATATATATGTATATTACATTTGAGCAGAAGTCTCCCACAATGCAGTATTTTTAAAGGACCGTCTTATAATCAGGTGCGCCTTATAGTCCGAAAAATATGATACAGTATCATTGCAAAATATTTAGAAAATAAAATAATTTGACTACATTATTAAAGTGGGAGTTAAAAAGGGAAGACAGTATCGATTTTAAAGGGACAGTGTGTAATATTTGACCTCTAAATGTCATTGTATTGTGTAGTGAAACCAAAACGAGTGCTAGGATTTTGAGGAAAAATACAAACTACAGTGACTCAAAGTAACCAAAGTGCACTGTTTTTTATTGTTTTTATGTCCAGCCTTTTTTGAATGAAAGAGAAAAGAGTACAGAAAACAAAAAATAAAGACAAAAAGGAGAAAAATAGAAACTGAGAGAAACAGGAAAAACAAAATAAGGAAAAATAGAATGGAGAAAGAACAGAAAAAAGGAGGAAAAAGGAAAAAAACTGAAAACAAAAAAAAAGAATAAAGAACAGCATTAAAAAGATGGATGAAAAACAGAAAAGAAAAAAATGAAAATGAAAGGAAAAAAGGAAAAGAAAAAAGAATCGAGAAGGAAAACAAGAGAAAAAACTGAGAAAAACAATACAGGTTTTTGTTTTTTAGCAGAAAGATGGCCGAAAAATATGAGTTGTCCCTGTTGCTGATCCACACCTTATTTTTTTAAAAAATCAAACATTTTCCACCCAATGACTATTATATGATAATGATAAATATTGCTTTCAATTAAATGAATGTTGTTTTGATTTCCACCAGGAGGCGCTTGATAATACACAATGTCCTTTTAAAAACAATATTAGCAATTTTAAGTACTCGCCCAATATTGATATTTGGACCTTCCGTTCAGTCTTTTTTTCATCCAGAAATAATCTCGCTACAATTTTGCCGCTTCTGGCGTGACAATTATCTCCTCTTGTACCAATTCAGGTTTCCAGACCCATTACTGATCAATTGATGCACCCCCATACCCCCTCCCCTTACTATTCTTATCTTCCCTTCAGTAAGCTGTAATCACGTCCATTGGAGCATGATCACCCCATTTCTTTCCTTTGGACCGAGCGGATCGGGCATCTTGAGCCGGCAGAGCAGAGAAATTGCCTGTTATCAAGGGTCGATTTTTCAGGCGCTTGTAAATTGCTTTGTATTGACACTCTGTCAGGGCGGTCGTCTAAAGGGCCTGGGGGAGCAGGACAAGTCGGGGGGTGGCTTCCCCGTTGCGAGTGCGTGCGCTCCACAACTCCAAATTATGAACTATTGTTGAGGTTGAAGAACATTTGGATACATCCTAGGCCGGGCTTGGTTTTGGTGGGCCAGGAAGGTTGAATTGGAGGAACTGGAAAGGATCCGGGTGGAGACTCTTCAACCAGTGGCAAGGAGACTTTTCTGCACTTGCTCCTTTCTGGTTAGCTTATGTAGCTAGTAAACTAAAGTCTATCTATCTACCTTGGTCATATCCCTCAAGAGGGGTGACCGACAGTAAGACAAACACATACAATAACAAAGAAAAGAAAAAGGGAAAAAAATAGCACAAAACACACACAAACATTTTTGGGCCATAGCCAACCCAAATGCGCAAACACCCAAACAGGTTAAGCACCTAGGCACCCAAGTTGATCAAGCTTTCGTCCCTCCAGGTGAAACGGGACGCATGAAAGCGGCCATGTCACTCGGGTCAGGGTGAAACAACACACTCATCTTTATAACAGCTGGACCCGACAGCTTTCACTGGTTTACCCTTGCAGCATCATACAGGTGCCCTGCCCATCCCTTGGAACACGTCCACACATCCCACTATCATTTTACAACACCTCTCCACTCATTCCTATCACCAACAAGAGCTCTAGGTTCCACTATATTTAGACCTCAATTAACAAAATATGAACCTATTACTAGTAGGCTAGAATCAAAGAAGTAGTTCCGACTAGTCAAGGGCAGGAACAGTAAAGAAAAACCTAATAAATTGAAGTTTTCCCAGTCACAGTTCATGGGCAATAAACGAACAAGCACCGGTGTCTTTTGATCCATAGCAGGGGTCTCACATCGATTTAATCTGGGGCCGCTGGAACTAGGTTCTGCCTGGGGTTGGGCTACCTCAGGTTTTAAAAGGCAGAAACGCACCATCACTTCAAATGACTGAACGAAGAAAATCACCCACATCCAGAACTGCAGAGGTCAGTACAACAGTGAAGCAAAGTTCCCAACTTCCTGTCAGGTGACAGGTGAAACTCTGGTAGACAGCCATATATGGGTTTAAACCCGACATGTGCTTGAGAGACAATGCAGGCAAAGGTTTGTCAAGCAAAGATTGAAGTATCTCACAGGAAATTCTTTAGATTGTCGGGCAAAAGGTGCATGTCAAATGTTGTTTGAGCTTTTGTCATGATTACCGATGTGATGCACCTGTATACCTGTTCCTTTGGCGCCAACTGCCTCGGACTCTCATTGGCTCTCTGCCCCTATCTAAACCCACTCCTATCTGTCCCCTTTTGTCAGTCCGTCTGCAAACCTCAGTTTACTCTAGGCAAGCCTTTTTCGACCCTGACTCCCACCTGTTTTTTGCTCCCGTCTGTTCTCCGGCTTCGACCCGCCTTTTGATCCTGACAACGTCTACTCTCCTCTCCTGGCTTTCGACTTGTTTCCGACCTAAACCACGTTTTTCCTCTCCCGTACTGGCTACTGACCCGTTTTTTTCTGTTCCCGACACCGCCATCGCTGGCCACGGAAGTCCCCCTTCCGCGTTCAGAGCGACCTGCTTCCCGCGCCCAGCGATCACCGGATTATGGGTGCAAACCCTTCCTTTCTTCCAATAAAACTGAGAGAAACGTAACGCAAGTGGGTCCTGTCTACGTTCTGGTTTTGACAGCTTTAGTTCAACAGTATTGACTATTTTCTTCCAGACTCTCTCGTTCCACATTTCAGTTTTACTAAAACTTTTTGCGTTCAGTTTTCAAAAAATGGTTAATTGAATCAGATGATTTGTTAAGTCTGTGATGTGTATGCACCGCGTGGGTCTAACCTGGGAGCAGTTACCTAATCATTTAGCAGGGCGGACGTACATTGATCTTAAACATTACTGCAGTGTTTTTGTTGATTGTCAGTACAGTGCCGTGGGAAATTATCCAATTTGTTTGCCTGTGCGGTCTAGCGTAAGCTATCTTTAATCAGATTTACTTTTATCAGAGATGTAACGGCACCGACTGGTGCGGTTCCATGGGATTTTTAAAAAAAAAAATTATGAAAGAAATGTGCCTTGGCTAAAAGGGGTTGAAAATCACTGCATTATTAGTGAGTACATTTTGAGTGCTGCCTAAATAACACAGATGAAGCATCCATTTTAAACTCGTTGGGGCAGCCCTAACTTTAAGCTTTCATATTAGGTCGTGGGCCTCAAGACTATTGTCTTAAGAGCGTCAAATGGGCCGTGTGTCAGGACCGGAATGAAGACAGGACCCAGTTTAGTTTTATTAGGAAGACGGGAATGGGTAGTCTACAGGATCTGTAGATCGTTGATCGTGGGGAACAGGTTACTCAGACGCAGAAGAGGTATTTCCGTGGCGAGCGAAGGCAGTGTCGAGAGCGGGGAAAAACAGATTGACAGGGGGCGTGTGGGGGGGTGGCGGACAAAAACGTTGTCAAGTTCAGAAAAGGGGTCGGAGCCGGGAATCAAACAGGAATCAGGACAGGAGAGAGTCAGGGTCAAAAGGGCTTGCCCAGCGTGAGCTGAGGTTTGCAGACGGACTGACAACGGGTGACAGGAATACGGGGGTTTAAAAAGAGACAAGCAGCCAATCAGCGTCCGAGGCAGTTGTCGCCAAAGGAGCATACTCAGGTGCCTCGCATCATTAATCATGACACCGTGGGCTGTGAGTTACAGACCCCTGATCTACAGGTCCAAATGGATAATGTCCCAAGCACAATTTTCTAAAGAAAGCTTGATTTATGGCAATGGTTGATATGTGTAGGTGGGAGAAGGAGTAACTGTCTCTGAAGCCTCCCACCATAGGATGGGCTCCGGTTCTTAGGGGGTTAACTGACAGTGCAGAACTTCTTAGGTTCCACATCACCATTTTCAGAGTCCCGTTATCATGGTCACACCATGTTTCCACAAAAGTAAATCGGTGAATTGTTCAAAAAGACAAGTGATAAATGTTACTAAATCTTTTAAGTTCAAATAATATAGAAAAATCTTATTAAAGAGTGCATATTTCGAACATTGGATTTAAAACATTGTAATGCCAGTTAAGGCCTTATTTTCAGAATGATGAATTCAGTATCTTATAAGACTTTTCAAGGATCCGCGGGAACCCTCATGACAGAGACTGTAGATGTATCTCCTTGCCCAAGTCTAATCTTGTTGTATACAATGTTTTTCAACGTTGATATTAATGACAATAAAGACAATTCTTTTCTATTTATATATATATATATATATATATATATATATATATATATATATATATATATATATATATAGATAGATAGATAGATAGATAGATAGATAGATAGATAGATAGATAGATAGATAGATAGATAGATAGATAGATAGATAGATAGATAGATAGATAGATAGATAGATAGATAGATAGATACTTTATTCATCCCCACAGGGAAATCCACACTTCCAGCAGCATCCCTGTGCTGAGAAACAATACAATGATAAAGCAAAAAGAATACAAAATACAAATACCCAATGTGACATGCTTATACCCACTGTAGCGTGTTCTATAGAATATCTTGATAGTGCTACACAGAATACATATTGCAATAAAATTCCGTAATATGCAATGTAGGGGGTGTGGTTTAATTTGGGCCTTTACTCTGCCGGGTGGAGTTAAAGAGCCTCATGGCATGAGGAACAAAAGATCTCTTCAGTCTGTCCGTGGTACAAGACAGTGACAGCAGTCTGTCGCTGAAGCTGCTTTTCTGTCTGGATATACTGTAATGCTGTGTAGTGGATGTGATGAATTGTCCATGTCCATGGTTGACCGCAGCTTTTCCAGTGCCCGTCTCTCAGCTACTGTTGTCAGGCTGTCCAGCTCTGTGCCCACAACAGAGCTCGCTTTCCTCGCCAGTTTATTGAGACGAGAGGCATCCTTCTTCATGACACTGCCTCCCCAACATGCTGCCGCATAGATGAGGGCGCTTGCCTCAACAGTCTTATAGAATATTTTCAGGAGCTTTTTGCAGATGTTGAAGGACGCCAGCCTTCTGAGGAAGTGAATTTGGCTTTGACCTTTCCTACATAGAGCTTCTGTGTTGGCAGACCAGTCCAGTTTGTTGTCCAGCTGCACACACAGGTATTTGTAGGTCTAGACAAATTCTACACATTGTCCTTTGATGGTTACAGGAACCGGGTGAGTTCTAGTTCTCCTGAAGTCCACCACCATCTCCCTGGTCTTGGTGGTGTTCAGGTGCAGGTGGTTTGCGTCGCTCCATTGGACAAAGTCCTGAATCAATTTCCTGTACTCCTCCTCCTGCCCATTTCTGATACATCCCACGATCGCAGTGTCATCAGCAAACTTTTGCACGTGGCAGGACTCAGAGTTGTACTGAAAGTCCGATGTATACAGAGTAAATAGAAACGGAGAGAGCACGGTCCCCTGCGGAGATCCTGTGCTGCTAACCACAGTGTTTGATGTACAGCCCCCCTGTTTCACATACTGGGGTCTGCCTGTCAGGTAGTCCATAATCCATTCTACAAGGTGTGAGTTAACTCCCATCTCTGTCAGTTTCCTACTCAGTAGCAAAGGCTGTATGGTATTGAAGGCACTGGAGAAGTCCAAAAATGTAATCCTCACAGCCCCCTTAGCCCCATCCAGGTGAGAGAGGGATCGGTGTAGCATGTAGACTATAGCATCCTCCACTCCCACCTTCTCCTGGTAAGCAAATTGCAGAGGGTCGATGGCGTGACGGACCTGTAGCCTCAGGTGGTGCAGCAGCAACCGCTCCATGGCTTTCATCACATGTGATGTCAGGGCAACATCAATATATTTATATTGTGGAGCCAACAATAATTTTGTTGGATGTTTTTTGGGCCTCAATATCAGAAATGTTTGATTAAAAAAAACAATAACACGTAACTGGTTACAACCAAAACCACTCACCACAGAACAATGGATAAATATATTCAATGCAACAATCGACAACTCAAATTTTGAGAGGGAATTGAGGCTGATCTCGGACTTAATTGGACAAGACACTAATATTCAACTTCAGTTTTTTTGTATTGTGTCTAATATCTCTTTCGAGTATTTTTCATTTATGGAATACTGGATTGAGTGTGTGTAAAGGCCAAATTTCAGGACTAATGCTAGGACAATTGTTCTGACATTAAAACTTAATTATTGGACGGACGAACAAACGGATAAAGAAATGGTAGTTAAAGAGCTAGCTAAAATGGGTAGCAAAATAGCTAGCTAAAAAGAATACAAATGTAGCCAGATAGATCTCTATAAAGTCATGTTTATTTTATTTGTGACAACCTTAAACACAACGAATCTCAAAGGGCTGCACAGCCCACTGACTGTTGAAAACCACATTTGATTTATTTTTTTTCTGAATTAGTAGTATTTTCGATGAAAATGTAGTTTTCATTGTCCCCCTTTTTTCCGATTTTTTTTTTTTATCATTTTGTAAATCTTTAATTAACTGCAGGCTAAATCTAAGAAAAAATAACAGTTATCTGATTATTCAACTAATCGCTGCATTTATCGCTGATTAATCTAATAATTAAATAGCCGTTAGCTTTAGCCCTACCTCCAACTGGAAATCCCAAATTCCAGTGAATCAAGACAGTGGGATCACGTACCAAATTGGTCGGCAAGTAATTGCCCAAAAAGCTAAAAAGGAGTCAGATAGTTATCTAAAAAGGTAGCAACGTAGCTATCTAAATGAGGAAAGTTTAAAACGGACAGAACCAACAACTGACAACTAGATAGCTTTAAGGGAATAAGGTAGCCAGATACTTAGCTAGAAAGGTAAAACTTTGAAAAGGTAAGAACACAGACGTACGGTTTAAATGACAGAAAGCAAGCTAGATACCTAGGTGAAAAAGGTAGCTGGTTACCAAGAAGGAAACGGTAGCTAGATAGTTGACTAGACTAGTAAAAACAGGAAGGTAGCTAGACAGGAAAAACGTAAAAAGGGGAATTCGAAAGCAATTTAAAAGGGCTAAAAAGATAGCTAGATTGATAGCTTTAAAAAGCTAAAATATAAAAAGCACGTTCTAAAAAGCTAAAAGGGTGGTCAGATAGCTATCTAAAAAGCTACCCAGATAGCATCTCAAATGCTAAAAATTTAGCCATATAGCTAACTAAAAATAAAAAAATAGTTGCCAGATAGTTAGCTAAAGGGGGCGGTAAAGCACCAAAATGATAGGGCATACCGCTGTTACATTTGAAGGAAGAGAAAAAGCTAGCTAGAAAAGAAATATGGTTGCCAGATAGCTTTATAAAAGGATAAGCAAATAGCTTGCTAAAAAGTTAAAACTTTAAAAAGGTAAAAACACGGACGTACGGCAAGGTGAAAAAGGTAACTTGATAGCAAGGCAAATAAGGTAACTAGACTAGTAAAAAGCTTAGTTATCTAGAGAGGGAACATATAAAAGCTAAGCGGGGAACTAAATAAGTATCTAAAAGGGGTAAAAAGCTATCTAGATTGATAGCTTAAAAGTAGCTAGATTAATAGCTTGAAAAAAGCTAGCTAGATATCAGAATAAAAAGCTAAAAGGGTAACCAAATAGTTATTTAAAATGCTAAATAGGTAGCAAGAAAGCTATCTTAAAAGTTAAACAGATAGCTAGCTAAAAGGGCAATAGGGTAACCAGATAGGTACCTAACTTTTAAAAAAGTAAGAACTCTGGGGTAAATAGATAGGTAAAAACAATTTTAGGGGGGGATAAAGAGCACATCTGGAGAGAAGGGTAAATATAGTCATTTAGATAGATGAATCTGCATTTTCTTTTAAACAAAGGCCTGTTTTACTGTATTTGTTCAACAAAATTACCTATTGGAAGGAGAACCAAAAGCATAGTGACCTAAAAACCTTCTGCAAATTTTTTGTAGAGCAGAGTTCAAAATATGAGGTCCAACTTCCATTTGTTACCCATGCAGGATGGTTGCTCACCTGGGGGCCAGGGTCCTGGATGAACCCAGAAAAATATGTTCTTTTTCTCCGTCAGGAGAGAAAAGAAATCCTTCCAAAGCACACCAGGGGTCAGGGTCCTTTCCCAGAAATGGCACCGATCCCTATTTTGTCACAACTTTTTCATTTTTGGATTGTGCCAGTAGCAGCCCCACTGGGAGGGAAGGAAAACAAAAAACGCACCGGGGGTCAGGGACAAACTGGATAAAAACGATTGCAGGGACTCCATTTTGGGGGAGATAATTAGTTCGGTGGCTTTGTGGGACACTTGAAAAACGGTGTTAACAATTCTTCTTTTCACTCGCTCTCCTGGGGGGTTGGTGGGCGGTTCATTTGGAAAACGGCTTTTTTGCATACTCCTCGATGAACTCGTAACGACTTGTGTGTTATTTTCCCTTCGTCTGGTGCCCCAAAAAAGTAAGTCCTAAGAAAATTGAAAAAGAAAGAATAGAAAAAGACCCAAGTAAGAAAAAATGTTTGAGTGGTAGATCATTTTACACATTGTAATAAAACTGAAGCTAGGTACTCTTGCTAATCAATGAAAAGGGTAGTCAGGTAGCTAGCTAAAAAGCTAAAAGGTTATCCAGTCCAAAACTAAAAAAGGTTGCCTGATAGATATAAAGGTAAAACTTAAAATAAGGGGTAAGAATAGGGAGGTACAGTAGGTGTGTCAGACAGGACGAAAGGAAAACTGAGATCACTTGCGCTCGTTTTTTGGTTTTATTGAAAGGATGGAAATGACAAGGTGGGATTCTTCGATCCGTTGGTAGGCGGATTGACGGAACTTGACAGGCGGGTGAAGGCTTGGCGGGAATAGTCGCGTACAGGCGTAATCGTAGTGTTGATGGCCGGGGCTGGAGAAGAAGGGAGTCGTAGTATTTGGAAAAGAGTTCAGGAGTCAGACGGGCAGGGCAGATTACAGAAACGGGTCGGCAACGGAGATCAATCAGAAGAAAACAGGCATCAGGCAAAGAGTCAGAGGTACGGGCTTACTGAGCTGAAGGCAACAGGTAGCGTGAGTACAATCAGACAAAGTGTTACCGGAAGCTGGGGATTTAAATGTACAGGGTGCGCCAATCAGTTGTCCTGGCTGTTGGCACCAAATCCTGAACACAGGTGTTCCCGATCCGGGTGATTGTGACAAGGTGAGTAGGTAGGTAGGTAGATAGGCAAGAAAGTAGTAAGGTAGATATAGATACAGACGCTCCCCTGCTTACGAACATTCGAGTTACAAACAACGGTACATGCAAACATTTTCTTCGGGATGTCGAAAAATATAAGTATATAATGTATATATAATGTAAGTTCGATTTTGAATTGTGTGCACCTTTTTCTGAGTACATGACATTACTGTAGTTCTTTCCGCTGCTACCGGTGTGTGGCGCTGTGAGAGGTCACCCAGCATCCACCACAAAGAAGATATACGGCTTCCTCTTCCTTGTTTGTGTGTGAACATTTTATAATATATCTCCAGTGCTCTAAAAACTTTGACATTTTTATTGTTTGATTTCTCGTGCATCCATACAATATGGTCGGTGCAAAGTGTAAAGAAGAGGCGAGCCGTTTCGTTTGAAATGAAAGTGGAATAAAAAAGCTTGATGCGGTTGAGAAAATGGGTGGATCACTTTTTACCATGGAGGAGGAAGTTGCCTAACTCTTGAAGCCCGTTTTCCAAAAGTAAGTTAAACTCAACTTTGTTTATCTTTATAGAGCATATTATTTTATGAAATGTTTATATTTTAGTACAAAACAATACAGGTTACTTATACAAGCCTCAAACATACTTCTATAAACCTTAAACATACAAAATATGGCACTGAAGCAACTTGCAAACAAATTCAACATACGAGCAATCATCCGGAACATATCTCGTTTGTAAGTAGTGCAGCGTCTGTATATAAAACGGCTAAAAGGGTAGCTGGATAGTCAACTATCTATAAAAGAAAAGAAAGGTAAACACTGACATGGGATAGCTAGCCAAAAGGGGCAAAGAGCTAGCTAGATATCAAAGGCAAAAGGACAATTCCGATATTCTTTTCTGCGACCAGACTGAGTATTCGGACTTTAAAAAATAGAGCTGGAGAGAAAAAAATGCTGCTGAGGACATTTATTCCAAAGTTTTAAAATCAAGACAAAATCAGAGTGCAAAATCCGGTCCAGTCAAGAAAGGAGTGGGCTCCCCAGAAAGGCATCAAAATTTGTTAAACGACAGTTTGAATAGGAAAGGGGTGAGGATTTGCAAAACGGAACATGAAACTTTTACCGGCACATCTGGGTTCTCGCAAGAACAACTCCCTCAACAAGATTTAGTACAGCACATTCCTGAGATGTCAAAGGTTGTATGATGAGATAAGGGCGGAAGACCATTGCTAGGAAAGTACTGATAAGAAAGGATACAGCAAGTAAATACTTAAATATGTGGATACATTTGATGTGCTTTTACAACAACTAAATGAACAATGTGATCATCAAAGTAATGATGTGATGCTCAAACAATACATTTACTATCGCTGGAAAATTCATGTTATGGTGACAACATACTCAGTGACTTATTTTAATAATCTAACAATATATAGCTAAAAAAGCCAAAAACATAGTAGGCTAAAAAGATAGATAGATAGATAGATAGATAGATAGATAGATAGATAGATAGATAGATAGATAGATAGATAGATAGATAGATAGATAGATAGATAGATAGATAGATAGATAGATAGATAGATAGATAGATAGATAGATAGATAGATAGATAGATAGATAGATAGATAGATAGATAGATAGATAGATAGATAGATAGATAGATAGATGGATAGCTAATAAAGTTATATACTATTTTATTCGCTGTTTTATTCCACTTACACTCAAAAATACTTGTCCTAAGTTTGAATCAGCCTTGAGTGCAACTCTTCAGAGGGTTGTCTTAAACCACCTTTGCTTTGGAATGTGTCTTTGGTTTCAGTCTGTGCAAATAACAATGACTTATCACCTCGCCTGAGGGGTTAGAATGTGCGCGCCGTCCCGCATTCTGTCCGGAGGGCACTGCATCGGCAACAGCGTGGGCCAATCGGCTGCAGCCTGGTCATAGGCTGTGAACATTTCATTGCCATGTGTTATAAAAGTGGGCAACCCTGGAGCTCCCGTCGTCTTCTGCACTCGATTGTAATTTTGGCTCGGCAGAAAGATTCGTTTTGTTCAACTCTTTGATTCGGCTAAATAAATTGATCGTGGTTCGGCTGATTACATTTCTTCGGCTTCTGGACATGCTCCAAGTGTAAGGGTTTAGACAAGACACATGAAGTGTCTTCGGAGTCATATTTCGGTTTAATAAATGTTAAAACCTTACACTAGCTATAAAAGAGAAAAAGGGTAAAAGCTATCAAGGGGCCTAATACCCCCAATGAGCAGGTAGTTGCCCTGCATGGCTGTCACTGCTATCTGTAAAGTGTCTCTAAAGTGTGTGGTAAGAGTGAAGCACATTGTAAAGAACTTTGGAATGTCTTCAGTGACTTGAAAAGCGCTATATAAATGCAAATCATTACCATTTAGCTAAATATCAAGCTAAAGGGGGTAAAGAGCTAACTAGACGTATGGTTAAAAAAGCCAAAAAGATAGCTCTATAGCTAGCTAAAAAAGTTTAAAGATTAACTACATATCTTGCCAGATAGCTTGCTAAAATGTTAGCCTTATAGCTATCTAATAGCTAAAAGGGCAGCCAATTAACTATTTTAGCATTTTACCTAGGAAAAAAAGAATATTTTAGGTCTTGTGCTACAATTTTGCGAGAAAAATATGAAAAAAAGAAATACAATTTTCAGTTAAATAACCAAAAATGTGTGTTTTTTATGTGTGATGAAGCTAAATTAGCCGACATCCAAATTAAGACAGAAACAGGCCTAGCTTAGCTTAACCAAACATAATATTTCAAAATGGCTGTTGCTTCATTTGACGCCAACTCGTATCTTCGGAAAAGTATTCAGAGAAGGCCGAGTGGGCAGCTGCAAACAAAATGTATTCATGTTTGTAGTGCCATTTCTCTGGCACGCCGCGGAAAATGTCTGTGTTTCACACCCACTCTCTTGGTAATGTGGCACAATGTGGACCCGACACCGTGCCAACTTCTTTCCTGGCGGAGACAAAAGAGAATGGGTAAAATAAGAGCCAAAGGGAGATAGAAGACCACAAAAGGAAGTACCGTGAGCCAGGACAGGAAGTGAAAATACGCGAATCCATTGTGACTATGCCCTTCGTTCTACAGTTCATCGCTGGTTAAAAATATTCCGCGATAGATTACCCCTGAGCTAATATTGCTTCGAGCGGAGGCCTGCATGGTGCATTTTTGCCAGGACTGACGGCACTTTTTTGCCGCTCCGACCACCAAAATGTCAATTGCAATCATGTGGCCGGGATCCATTATCCCCAACCCCAAATTTCTGTGAGTGGGGGCCAGTAGAATGCAATTTTGTCAGTTGACGTGTCGTTCTGGCCTGCCTAAAATCAAGTGCTCGATTCGGGCCGCCATCCATTATCCTCAATTGACTATTGCCGAGTGCCAAAAGCGACAATATTCTTTTTCAACAGGTTGGCCGAATCATTACAAGACATGAAATTAAGTATGGAATTTTGGCCTGGTGTGACTTAAATCAGAAAAAAGGAATACTCGCTGATTGAACCATATTCCCTGATCCATTATCCCCCGTCACATATTGCTGTGAGCTGGAACCGGCAAGGCTCACTTTTTTAAACTTGATGAGTCTGTTTCGCAGTTAGTGAATTTCCACCTCAAATGAACTGTATTCATGCAGCCACAATTCATTATCCCTCAATCCCATATCGCTGCAAAAGGAGACTAGCAAAAAAAAAAAAACTTCTGCCAGGAACGGCACAGTTGTGGCCACAATCCATTACTACTGATCACTTATCACCATGAGTGGGGGGCCTACAGTGCATTTTTGTTGGGCCTGGTTTGCTCTTTTTCACCGTTACTGTATTTCTGCCTAAAACCGAACTGCACTCAGGTTGCTGTGATCCATTATCTCTGATCACATACGTTGTCTTTTCATTGATTCTGTCCATCAAAAAGTGAAAAGCACCGTGCGGCCGCAATCCTTTATCCAGGATTGCACATTGCTGTGAGCAGGGACCGGCAGCCATTACTGTATTTCTGCCTAAGATGAACTGAGCTTGTGTGGTCATGATCCATTATCCCTGACGCCATATTGCTGCAAGCAGGGCCTTGCAATTTATTTTGCTGTGACTGTATTTCCACCTAAAATGAACTGCACTCGTATGAGCCGCTATCCATTATCCTTATACCCATATTGCTGCGAGCAGGCACTGCCATAAAGTACTTTTGTCGGGAGGGGTGACCCACCTAAAATGAAACACACAGTTCTGCCCTTGATCCATTATCCCCAGTCGATTATTGTTCATAGCCGAGGCCGAGAGAGCAAATTTATGGTCATGTGTAGGGGTGCTTTTTTCCTATTCTTTCCACCTATAATGAACAGCACCTGTGTTGCCACGATCCATTAGGCAATCGACTATTGCACCGACCAGCGGCCAGTAGAGCCGTTTTAAAAATGGAGGGGGAAGCTACTTTGCTTACTTTGCCAATCGCGTGGGATTTTAGTCCAGATCGTTATCTCTTTCTCAGGAAACCTATATCATGTTCCAGGAGCTTTGTTAAAGAGACAGTGTGTCATATCAAGTGACTCCTGGTGGTAAAAAAAACTTTCATTCAGTAAATAAAGAACATTGAGTTGAATACCAGGCAAAAATACATGAACTATAAAAAAAAAATCATAGGTCGAGATATTAATATTTCTTTTACATAGCGGGACCTCTACTTAGCTCGCAGCCATGTTTGTCCGCCATGTTGTTGCTTGCTGCGGCACTGGTTTTCGTTGGCATTAGACAACAGTGCCATCTAGCAGCCAAATATGACACAAAAGAGGCTTCCTTCCATAGACATCATTTCATGCGCCGCGCAAAAGGCCGAAGGTCTTTGAAGAAGACGTGCGTGGGCACATTGGTGATGTTTGCTGAGCCAACCTTGAAAAAATGCTCGCCATTGAGATCCAAGAGATGAGGGAGATTTTATATGAAACAGCTCTAATTCAAAATTGGAGAATTGAGGCAAGATCTCCCAACCGCTCTCAGAGTTATATCCACTGTAATCTCTCGTTTGTTGCGGTTAATGGGGACTAGAACACACCGTGATATGCAAACATTTTTAACATCCACTCGGAGTTACTCTTCGAGCGGGGATAATGGATCGCGGCAGCACAGATGTTGTTCATTTTAGACGGAAAAAAACGGAAAAAAAGAGCCCCGCGCATTACGTCAATTAGCTACTACGGGCCCGCTCTGAGCAATAGACAACTGGGGGTTAATGGATCTTGGACAAAACAGTGCAGTTCATTTACGGCAGGGTCAGTACCCCAAACCTATTAAAAAAGCTCTGCCCGCCCCTGCTCTCAACAATTGTTGCCCACGGTTAATGTATCACAGCCACAACCGTGCATTTTATCTAGGCAGGCCAGAAAGGCATGTCTCCCAAAAAGTGCCCTATGCAAGTCCCTGCTCAAATTAACATGGGCATGGGAATAATGGATCACAGCTGCACGAGTGCAGTCCATTTTAAGTGCAGACCCAGTAGCTTAAAGATCTGGTTTTCTTCTGGTAAACAGAACAGCAAAAAAAAAAAGAGTTGCCAGGCCCGACAAAAGTGCGCTCTGCCGGCCTCCTCTCACAGCGAAATGAGATCAAGGATAATGGATTGTGAAATATGTTTTAAACGCATGATGCACTAAAACTGCCAAGTACGAAGCAGCAAGAGGTTAAATCATTCCAGCTGTGGGATGGCCTACAGAAAGGGCTGGTATTATAAGACTATATCCAGGAATGGGACAGACAATTGTCTGTTGACTGGCTTGATTATGACTAATAAATAGATCTTTTTTCAATCTACTTGAGCTGAGTCAATTAAGTCTTCTCTCATCTCCAGCCAGCGTGTTTCTCTTTAGATAAGATCAGACCAACTATTACCACTCACTTTATGTTACATCACGATTTATTTAAGTAGTGTTACAATTCATTGGAAAATCTGTCCAAAATTTAGGGTTTTATTTATGACTTTGTGCAAAATTTTAAAAAGGCAAACGTGACTAGAGCATGTACTAATACAATATGTGTCGTTATTACTAGCATCAGTAATTAAATCTCCTTCCAAACTGCTTGAGCTGAGTCAACAAAGCCTTCTGTCATCTCCAGCTAGTCTGATTTCTTTTCAGAGGACATTGGACCAACTTTATATCACACCAAAATAAATGTTTTTTCAGTGGTATTATAATTAATTTCAAAATCTGTCAAAGTGTTTACTTGGGTTTCATTCATACATTCATGCGAATAGGGCAAACGTGATTAGAGCATCTAGTACAAGATCATCTGCATGACGGCCATGATGCCAAGCTGAAGTGTAAACCACCAATCGTCATTTGTTCAGTTAGCCCTTTTACGACTAATAATAAAATCTCATTCCAACCTACATGAGCTGAGTCAACAAAGTCTTATTTCATCTGCAGCCAGTGTGTCTAATTTCCTTCAGGTGGACATCAGACCAACCTTTGCCATGCCCCACTTTATATTACACCACTATGAAGGTTATTACCTTACTGTTACAGTATAATTAAACGCAAAATCGTGTTATATTGTGTTTTAATTCATGCCGAATATATAAAAAGGCACAAATGATTGGAGCATCACCTAATACAACATCATCTGCATGTCGGCCTTAATTCCAACCCGACGTGTGAATCGAAAGCTGTCATCCTTGATTGGTCTTATGATGACTAATAGAATCTCCTTCCAGCCTAATTGAGCTGAGTCAACAAAGCCGTCTTTCATCTCCAGCCGGAGTGTTTCCTTCCAGAGGACATCGGACCAGATTTTGCCAAGCCTCACTTAACACTACACCACACTCAACGTTATCAAAATAGCATTAAAATTACTGAAAATTCCGTCCAAGTGTTTATTCATGCTTTCGTGCGAATACACAAAAAGGCAAACCCGATTACAGGATCACCTAATAAAACATCATCTGCATGTCGGCCATCATGCCAACCCGACGTGTAAACCGAAAGCTGTCATACACACAGACGCAAACGTGGCCTTATGATTTATTTATGTCTATTTTCATTGCTTATGGATGCAGAACGAGGGGCGCCTAGGGAACGGGAGAGGTGGCAGAGAAGCATGTTTTTGAACAGGTTGCCGATGATCACAGAGTCTTGGGGCCACTGTTAATGACTTATTCATGGACCCTTCTGGCCCCTCGCTGGCCCCTGGGACCGCAGAGGATCCGACAGATGCAGGAGAGAGAGAAGGAGGGGGCCGGGAAGGCGAGCGAAGAGCGAGACAATGTCAGAGGTGGGATGATGGAGGGAGCGAGTTACTTTGAATGAGAGAGAAAAAAATTGAAAGATGACAGATGAACCCAGAGACCGAGTCCTAACCTTTTTCCCGACTTCCCGGTCGGGCGAGTAGGTGACGAACCGCTGGCCCGAGTTATCGCGTTCATCTGGAACCGAGCCGGAGAAGAAAGGAAATTGACGGATATGCGGCAGAAGCATGCGGATCTTGATTTTATTGAGCCCAAATGCTCGCAGTGGCCGGATGTGAAAGAGATAATATACAGTAAATCACTTCCAATCTTGTCCATATGTTCGATGGTCCTTTGAACACAAATACATTATTTTTAGCTAGGTGATTTGGCACCATTCGTCTCTGACAGATCGTTTTATGAGAGCTTTGTACAAAAGTTGTGCTCACTGTTTTGAATCAGGCAGCCTGGGAAATCATTTTTAGCAAAGGAATTTTTTAACTGGTGCAAAATATGCTGAAAATAGAGACG
This sequence comes from Urocampus carinirostris, assembly GCF_059441175.1. Classification (NCBI taxonomy): domain Eukaryota; kingdom Metazoa; phylum Chordata; class Actinopteri; order Syngnathiformes; family Syngnathidae; genus Urocampus; species Urocampus carinirostris. Next base: position 12,626,420 of record NC_142354.1, read on the forward strand.
TTCAAGAAAAATCAAACAATGAAAATTGTTTCGATTGGTAAACCACGATTGCTTCGGTGTCCTGATAAATGAAATCACAAAATAATGATCCGATTTTCTGTACAATTAGATTTTTAAAAATATTTTCAATAAAGTTAAAATTATTAGAAGGGAACCAACAGGCAGACATACTGTTGGACCCCACAACTGTTCTGAGTGCCCTGCATCCAACCCTAATTAGGGAGATATTTAAATACTGTGCCAACAGCAAAGGCTGTGGGATTTTTGTTTGCCCTTGATGTTCCGGTGGTTGATATATTCTGGACTTTATTAACTTTGCCGTCTGTTATTGTATTTTGTTGCTCGTTTTTTATAATCCAGGAAGTGCGTTAGTACTATAAAAATAAAGTTGAATACTTCTCAGTATTATTATGACCCATAGATCTTTCCGCGTGTTTGATTGTGGGTAGCGAGAAGGTAGGTTATCAAACTAAGATATAGCGTACCCTTGAAAGGTTGCATTTACAGAATATTCGGGGCACGAATGAGTCACAAACAGTACTGTAGACCACAGGTGTCAAACAGGCAACCCACGGGCCAGATCAGGCCCGCTAAGGGATTGAATCCGGCCCGCGAGACATCACTCAGAGAAGCACAAGAGAAAAACAAGCTGCGGGTTGAAATACACTTACAAATAAACTTGATGTTGCCAGAGCCAGGTGCCTCTCACAAAGACACTGTACTTTTATTTATTTCTCTCTCTCTCTCTCTCTCTCTCTCTCTCTCTCTCTCTCTCTCTCTCTCTCTCTCTCTCTCTCTCTCTCTCTCTCTCTCTCTCTCTCTTTTCCACCCCTTTTCCCCCACCCTGTCTTTGTCTCTTTCTCTCTCTGTGTATTTTAACCTCTTTTGCTCTAACTTCCTTTTTTTCCTTTTCTCTCTTTTCTCTTTCTCTCTTCATACCCTTCGCGCTTTCTTTTCTCTCTTCTCTCCTTCTGTCTTTCTATTTCTCTTTGGATTTCTTTCTTCCTCTCCCTTTCTTTTCCCCCTCTCTCACGACTTTTTATCTTTTGTTTCTCATGCTCTCTCTTTCTCTTTTTTTCTTTCTTTGTCCCGCCCTCTCTCCTTTTCCCTTTCTCTTTCTCTTTTTTCTGTATTTCTCTTTTTCTTTCTCTTTAATCTACTAGTCCGGCCCCTGACAGAATGTTTGTTCTATCTTGTGGCCCCCGAGTTAAAATGAGTTTGACACCCCTGCTGTGGACGGTTCATGAGTACAAACAGGAAAACGGCTTGCAATCATTCATATACTAACAGTCTATGGGTCTAAAATCCTCAACCAAAGGGAAATGTAAGTGCAGTGGAAATTGCACAGTGAGCCTTTGTTAAAACTGGTTCTAACTTTGGTATGATGGCGCTCAAAGCCACTCCTGGCTACAAAATATAAAAACACTGAAGTTATATGATTATGACTAAATAAATGAAGACGTTGTTGTTGGAATAATCAAAACCATTACTGCATATGTATACATACTGTAAAGTCATGATTGTATGAGTTTCCCAGTCTTCCTGTCTTACTCGTCTAAGTCTCGTGACCTGAATGTTGAAGGAGATAAACTCTTCTCTTACATCATAAGTGACTGAACTAAGAAATAGGTTGTAAATGATGAGATTGTAAAATCATGACTAGATATAGTTGTAGTGTCAATATGAAAACAATGTGAACTTGGGAGATTGAATCCTAATCTTTAAATCTTGACATGCTGCTATGTAAATGGTAAATGGTCTGCATTTATATAGCGCTTTTCAAGTCACTTCCCAAAGCGCTTTACAATGTGCTTCACACTTACCCATTCACACACACTCACACAACATTAGCGGCCGTGCAGCTATGCAAGGCGCCAACCTGCTTTTTGGGGGCATTAGGGATTCAGTGTTTTGCCCAAGGACACTTCAACATATAACACGGAGGAGCCGGGAATCGAACCTGCGATTTCTTGAACCCAAGACGAGCGCTCTATCTCCTGAGCATTTAGTTGCCTGGATAGTCTTCAGAGCTCTTGTCTATGTCAAATAACCAAACTTCTGACAGCTGAGCCAATAAAGAGACAGTCAAAAAAAGGCACTGTCCAAAATGGCGTTGGTCGGACGAGTGCTCATGTAAATAATTGCGAGGAGGAACTAATCTCCCTCCGTCTCCACCCGGTCCCCGTCACAGCTGGGCTATGGATTTTTCTTTCCGCCGTCCCAATTAGCCGAGGCTTAGAGCACACTCGGTCCAAGCTAGTCTAGCTAAGCATGGCCTGAAACCGCTAAGCAATTGGAATTAAGGCCGACCCCGGAAAATGTTCATCCCCAAAAAATACTCATGTTTTAGCGTTTTCTCTGTTTCGATATCGTCTGCCCTAGAACACAATCAAAAAGTCAGGCTCAGCGAACTGGCAAAGCTTCAGACACGGAAACTCCCAGAAGGCAAAGAAGAACAATAGCATTTCATTCTTCTCTTTAATAGCCTTTTTCGCTCTGTCTTTGCTGTTTTTGTGAGACTGTTAACAACTTTCTGGTTCTCTTCTGCTCTGTAATCTCACTTGGTTGGGTGAAATTGTGTGTTACATGACCACTAGATGTCACTGTATTGTTACGCAACTAAAAACGAATGCATCAAAACCACAAGCAAGAATACAAACTACTGAGCTCTCTTTCTGTTAATACACCTAAAATGAACTGCACTCAAGCTAGTTACTGTTATTATAACCATTATCATGACTATTATTTTTCGTTGGTGTTATTGTTGATGTTATTATGATCATTATTAACTACATGAATATTTGTTTTGATATTGCTGAACATTGTTATTGTTATTCTATTGCTGTCACCGTTATATTGTGCAAATCTGTCACAATCTGGATCTAGATTTACAAACAAAACAATGAGGTGAATAAATATGTTATAAAATAAATGGGCATAATAATCGAATAGGGATAGATTTTAATAAGAGCACAAAACAGACATGTACTGAACAACTCGTAGTTAGGGTAGACAAGTGGGAGCTTGACACTGTAGGCAAGTGGCTAAAGCTCCTATATCTTGTCTTTTTTATGCATGAAATGTAATACACGGTGGTGAGTGCAGTCCATTATTCTCGACTACAGCTGAAAGCTGCTATCTCTTATCCCTATTTGACTATTGCTGCAAGAAACCATGTTGAAAATGGGGGGCAGGGGCTACTTCACAAATGTTCACATTTCGTGGGGGTTCAGGTCCCTATTAACCGCGGCAAAGGTAAAATTACAGTATATAAAAGTCTTATATACTTCCAAATATACATAGAAATATTACAGCTCAGGTGAGCCTAAAAGCTACATAAACGATCACTATCAACGCTAGCACACTCCCATTGTGATCGTATCTTTTACCTTACGTAGGTGGCCAAAACGTGCTCAATTGAAATCAAAACACAATAATAAACTGAAACCCATGCTGCTTCCATTGTTGTTTTTAAAAATGTGATTTTATCGTCACTTCTATTCAACACTCATTATTTGGACCATAATGTCCAATATATTGCACTTGTGAGGCGTGCCACTCAAGCGCTAATGTCACCCACTGGCTAATAATTTCCTACAGTTGATTCGACTCATACCGGGTCCTTCATTGAACACAGGAAACGCCGGAAAGAAAATAAGGCTAGCATCCCGACGACAAATCACCAAAGCCTTTGCCGGACTCGACACAAAACAGATGCCGGCGACGACGCATTTCAGCCGCGCATTTAAAATCAATTCTGTCTAGGCCTCGTAAGTTATTTTGACAAGCAGTGAGAGCCACTTCAGGAAACGGCACTTTCATGATATATTTAACCTGCCCGTAATTGTCCTCTTGAACTGAAACTGGTGGAAACGGTATTACAAGCTCGGGGGCAGGCGATTATAGTTCCACGCCACCCAGGCCTGCTATACATCATTTCTGATCAGGCATGGCTCAGCAAAAAGTGCAGCTTTTGAAAGAAAAAAAAAAAAACAAACGCTACAGTGCCGGCAGTATGATGTACAGTATGCGAGATTGGATTTATGTGTACTGTCGGCTGTGTTTTTTTTAAACCTGCGCAAAAAGCCACCGTTCGCTAGTCGAAGTCGGGTCACACAGTTTTTCCTGAAGTTTTCTAAGAATTAAGTATAAGCCTTTGCATGACGAAATCATGTTTTGACAAGTGGAACAAAATGCAGGTCCAGAGGCTGGGGTGCTTGAAAAAGAAATTTTGTATTTCATTCAAAAAACAAAAAAAAAACACTCACATAACATACATAAATAACAGTAAAATCGTCAAAAGACAATGAAACCATCCGAACTAGAACAAAAACCAGACCAAACCAGAAATGGAAGTGGAAGGCAAATGGAAACGACAATAAAAGTGAAAAACAATAACCCACCCGCTTCTGCTGTATACACAGTCCTTAAATACCTCTATCGTAGTCAAGTGTAGGTGATGAGTAACAAGTGTATGCGCGAGTCCATCTGTCTAATGACGCCCTCTGGAGAACCTTGGTGTTCGAGTTCCCGACATCACTCCCGAAAGCACAAGGACCAGAAGTGGTCAAGGAACCAATTCGCCCCTTGGATACAGATCAGAAAGAGCTGGAAGACCTTCTCGCTGCGGGCACAGGAAACGGGTGGGCCAGACAGTCCTTGGCTGCTGGAACAGGGATGGGTGTAACAGAGGGACCCCCCTTCCTTTCCCACCAGAACAGGGAATAGAAGCAGCCAAGTGACTTTGTTTTCGCCGCAAGGACAGGGGACATCACCAGCAAAGGGACCGGAAGCTGGCACAGGAAACGGGGTCGTAAGACAATCTTTCCCCACCAGGACAGATGCGTTTGAGAGACCCCCGTCGTTTCCTGCCTTAACAGAGTACAAAAGCACACAAGAAAGGGACTTTGCAGCAGACAGTCGTTCACTGAAGGAACAGGGACGGGTGCACCTGAGGGACCGCCGTCCTTCCCCACTGGAAAATGGTACAGAAATAGTTGAAGGACTTCCTCCTTTTCCACGCCACTGGGACAAGAGTTGGTGTGGCCAAGGGACCTGGTCACTCCAGGTTGGGCTAAGGTATTGACCAACAAGTCTTATATTTTGTCTGAATGAGCTTGCTGACCTCAATCAAACCAGGTAGATTGTTGCCCAAGTTTTGTAGGCAGCTAGCTAATCCTACATCAAATCACAGCAGATGATTTTAATATAAACACACACTTACGCTTTTCTTCATTGTTCAGATCTTGCAAGTGTGCGTGTATATGGTGATCATCAAGTGTTATCGAGTTCTTAACACGCCGCGGGACAAGATCAATCCCACCCAGCATGAAGAAAAAAAATGCAGTCTACCGCCGGAGGGAATTTGGCTTGGTGAAGATGTTGAAGTGTGACGATGCAAAGGCTACACAGTTTATTAGTTGTGATGGCTTAGCCAGGCACAACGCATTACCAACAGTGTTGTAAGTAATAAATAATGCTAACGGTTACATGCTAACGAGTCATACTAACGGCTAAGTGATAAATGCTTCATGCTAACAAATTATACTAATAGGTCAATGATAACTGCCTCTTGCTCACAAATTACGCTAACGGCTACATGTTAACGCTCGAGTTTGAGCCATTCTCCCCCTCGATGCTGACATCTGACGTCGAGAGGAACGACAACCGACCAACCAGGAAGGATTGCGTTACCTATTCTCTGGCCGAATTCGCCTGATTGACAAAAAATATGAGGACCCCATTACGCGGCCAATGATACTCGCTTTTCAGTGAAGCAGATGGGAACAATAGCGAATTAATGGCATTTGAATATGTCAAGAGTCGACTATTTAAGCATTTAGAACTCCCTTAACACACTTGACATTTTCTTCAATGAAGTAAGTGCTAAGGTGACGTATGTATGAGTCAATAGCAATTTTACTGACATTAGATGGAGTTGAAATCATGTTTAACCACATAGAGTAGTGTTGAAAAAGCCGCTATATCGACCTGTGGTGATAATGAAATGAATGAATGAAAATTTTATTCGAACATTAAAATAAAAACAGAACAAAAACAATCACTCAACAACAAAATAATGTTACATAACTTGTTCGAAAAGGGGTAGTAAGAAGCAGATGCTTATATTCCCTACCCCTTCATCTTCCCTTTTAAATACACCAATGATAATAACAACAATAGTAATAATATTAATAATAACAGTTATGCTATAACAATAGCAACAATAACAACAAAGTTAACCATAGTTGTAGACACACTATTCTCAATCTCTCGTATCACTCATACCCCATTTTCTTCATCTCTGTATTCCGCCAGTAATGTTTTATTGTATTTAAATATTAACACGTGAATCATCGGACATTGTTTGATCTCATCTTGTAAATTTTTCCAAAGTTTGACTCCACACACAGACACACACACACTTTTCCTGGTGGTTCTCACCTTTGAGATTTTGAATTTACAACAGCCCCTCAAGTTATAATTGAGGGGCTAATCATTAACTAATAAGACATTTAAAAAAGCTAAAAAATTCCGTGATAAATTGAGCCATATTGTTTTTACCTACCTTTTGCTACCAAACATGTTACATCAAGGTAGATTTTAATAGATGAGGCAGTTTTTAGTATGTGACTATAACATGCCTTCCATTTTGATTGAGAACCAAGAAACACATGTGACTTAGCCACTCTGAATTGGATCTTCCCCCAACCGTGGCGTTGAATCTAAAAACAGATGTTGTAGGATAGCCCAAAGAGGGCACCAGCGTTACGATACTATATAAGTATGTTCACCATTTTCTTCTTTTAGCATCAAGTGTTCATTAACTAGCATCATTATGACCAATGATGAAATCTCCTTTCGACCTAGTTGGGCTCACTCAAGGAAGCCTTTTTTCATCTCCAGCCAGTGTGTTTTATTTATATTCTGGGGGACATTGAACAAAATGTTGCCTTCCCTTACTTAATAATGAGTTAAATGATTCATAGAAGCAAGTTATTTGCGGAACAGGTCTTCTACAAGACTTTGACTTTAACCAGGCATTCTATTTTTCCTTTCTGTCGATTTTGTGTCCGGATGTTTTCAGCAACACACTTAAATAGAAAATCAAATGCCGAAGGTACTTTTTTGCAATACCTGATTGTTGAACGGAATAAGTCTGACTCCCTTAACTCTTTTTCAGTGATCCCGTCTTTTTCTTTGATTCAAAAAGTGTAATTTGCAGGTTGAAGTGAAGTTGTTTATCGGTAAAGGTGACAACTAGGATGAATATTTCCTTGGATTTAGTTCTTTGGAGTGAGGCTGATATTTTGGTAAGGGTGTCCTTTATGCTTATCTGAATATCTTACGCCGTTAGTAACAGCGTTACTGATGTACCGTATTTTAGCATATCTAAGCTATACACGTACGTGAAACCTACCGTACCATACCGTGTTCTCCATTTTATTTAAATTTTAAATTGCTTTTCAAGATGACGTGTAGGTTTTTGGTGTTGTTTTTTTATCAAATAAATGTTCCCCAAAAATGCAACTCATACTCCAGATCGAACTTATGTTTTTCCTTCTTATACATTTTTGGGCTGGTGCGATTTATACTCTGGAGAGACTTTGCTCTGAAAATGGTGGTCTACTCGTGATCCCAAGAGCCAAGAAGAAATCAGCTGGTTCCAGAGCGTTCTCCATTCGTGAAATACTCTGCCCCTCTAGATTCGATCTGCAACCTCATTGGAACCGTATAAATCCAGGCTTAAAACACACTTCTATTCTATAGTTTATGAATGACGTAGATTATTATTATTGCAACATCCGTTGCAGCCTGGTCACCCTGGAAGGGGGATGACCTAATGTGCGGTCCCTTCTCAGGGTTTCTTCATTTTTCTCTTTTTGAGGTTTTTGAGTTTTTCCTTGCCCTCATGTTGGTTTTAGATCAGGATAGGGTGTCATAAATGTCTGTGGTTTGCAAATAGTCTGTGGTCTATGCAGCCCTTTGAGACTCTTCGTGATTAAGGGCTATACAAATAAACATGACTTGACTTATGGTCTGGAAAATATGGTAGTCTATGTAATCGCCATATCCGGGCTAAAATTCTCCCAAATTTTAGAAGTTGGTGTTAATGCTAGGGCTGCAGGATTAACCAAAATCGAATCGATATTGCGATGTGACGGAGTGTGATAGTGTAACTGCAAAACCATGCAGGGTTTCCAAGGATTTTCCAGTTTGTTACTTGGGTGTTGGAGTGTTTGGCCAACAGGAATCATCACATTTCAGGGTTTAACAGCGCTGCCAATCAGAAACAGGTTTTATTGGCACCAGCCAATAAAGGCAGGGCATTGTTTGCAAGGCGTGTGTGCACGACTTTGATAGGCTGGTGCAAGATGCCAGTCAGTCAAACAGCTAACAGCTAGGATAACAACTCTTTCGCCACCACTTCTGAAAGTGGCTAGTCACCAACACAAGATCCATTACCCATGAAGCGGCCGACTTTAAGCTACTACTCGTGGAAAACCCGTCCATTCGTGACTCTAGTATTTTACTTATCACAAAAACCTTGCAGAAGTCGTGGTTACCCGAAGATAGCGTGTCGCTTGCCAGCCTCTCTCTAAATCATTTTCTTACACTGAGAAGAGTTGGCCTCCAATTTCGTTGTACCTTGGTATAATGACAATAAAGACTATTTATTCAAGTCAAGTCATGTAATGTTTATTTGTGACACCCTTGATCACAAAGAGTCTCAAAAGTATGCACAGACTACAGACTATTATGACAGGATCCCCTAATCGAGGACAAGTAAAAACTCAAAGACTTCACCATGAGGAAAATGGAGATTTCGACTGCAATCCGTTTTTAGTAGATTAATAGTTATTTTGCTACGGTTGTATGCTCTCAGTTTCTAAAGACAAAGTCTCGAGGTAAGTTTGCATGTCACTATGTTTAAGTTCTCCCCAAAAACAAAACAAGCACAAAAATGAACTTTTCTTGTAAAATCAAAAATCCCACTGAAATCGTGCAGCCCGAGTTGAAGATGCAATTTCTGTGTATTAATGCTTGAGACAGAGACACTATTGCACATGAGCAACTCTTAGCAGAGATTGTCATCATATAAGAGGCCTCACTCTGTTGGAAAAACGTGTTTGGCCACAGTAGTCGACAATTGAATTCATTGTGTCTATTATAATCATTTTTGTCGACAACGTTAACTTATCACTGCAGCCCGACTAAAAATATTTAAAATGATTGAAGGACTTATTGTTCTCCTTGCGGCCTTCGCAATTAACTATTCATCCCCAATGGGCATCAAAGACAGGCTTGGTAACCCAGCTGGCGGCCTACCGTACGAACGCCGTCATCCGGTAGGCAAAGCCGGCAGGAGCAGAAGGGAAAACCGAGGCAGGTGGCGTTGACATGTGATTAATTGTTCCTGTAAGGATGCTCAAAACGCGCTAGCCGCTAATCGCTCATCCGTTCTCCCGTCGTCGTCTGCCTCTGATTAGGTGTGAAGAATAATTGGCGGGCGGCGAAAACCGCCGTGTGGATCGGGAAACGGACGCCTGGTCGTTCTTATCGGCACCGAATGTTTCCGTTAGCTAGCGCAGATGCGAGTAGCCCACGCTGCATTGGTAATAAGAAGGCTGTGTGGTCACTTTACAGAACGATTTTTGGAGTAAATACAGAACCATATTTATTTGTGTATAAAACACATTATTTTTTAACCAAAATATAACTTAAAGTTTGGGTGCGCATTATAGACAGTTTACCGTGCAAAAATATTTGCAATGATTGATTAGTCAAAAAATACTGCTGACCACAGTCGCAAAATATTGGTCGCATCGGAATTCGAGCCAGGTCGCGGCGGTGAGAGCACCAAATCCTAAACACTGCACCAACAGCGATACAGATGACATACAAAAAGTCATTACACTAACTTATTATGGTCTCTGGTAACATGAGTAAAAATAGTGAATGAAATCTGATGAATTTTCAGCTGTCCTGTACAATACTATTGGTCAAGTAGTTCGGGTGCGGTGCGCTCACTGCTGTGATCTGCGTTCATTTCCTATTGCATCAATATGTAGTATACTGATTTTTTGTTGATCTACTCTAAAAAAGGTTTCAATTTTGTCGATTTGCACAGTTGCACTTTATTTAGCCATAAGTTATTTTAATATAAGTTTTTAGTGTAAGATAAATTATGATTTAAATGTGCCTTATATACTCTTGTAATTTAATATATGCTTTACTTTTGTACTCTTATATTTTTATTTTAATAGTATACTCAATAAGTGTGTGGTTTTACGATTTTACTTGGTGTTCAGAGGCAAGCACCTCAAAAGATGGCTTTGTCTCCCACATTCCTTTCTTCTTACAGAGACGCATTGTGTTTACAAAGTTTCGGTTTTGGGAAAGTTTGACTCCCACATTCCAACAGTGCTTGAGAGCTTGCCTCCCTAAAATTACAGAGACACATTGTGTTATAAAGTTTCACTATCCCTATTGCTGATCATTGTAATCGCACACCATCTAGCGACCCACATTATACACTATATTTAAATATGTGATACCTGTCCAAACCAATCAGATTCATTTCCTGTGTTCATATAAACCAATTAGATTTGTAGTTTTCTTGTGTTTTCTAATAAATGAAAAAGGAGGAGTGTGTTCCTCCTTGGGCCGATCCAGGAAGCACGCATTTCCAATGGAAGGGGCTATCAAAAACCTAAGTTTCCGATTCAGAGTGTGTTCGTTTCGTCTTTCTACTAATATCTCAAGTTTTAACCTTGACATTTTGTATTAGTGTTACTGTGACTTTATTTAACTATTTAAGTTTTAATTTCATACTAGTTTCAGTAGTAATGTTTCATCTGAACATCTGCTGATGTGAGAATTCTTAGAGGTAATGATTTTGTTGCTAAATTTGTGCGGTTATTTGGACAGTGATTTTTTTTTAATGACTTGATTTTAAAAGAAACATTATCATTGCACTACTTGTTACAAAAAGACTTGCTTGTAAACCTAATGTATGCTGTGAATGTATTTAATTATTTTAAGGTTTGAAGTTTCGTTGTGTTTATGAAGAGGAAAAGCGTCTCATTTTTCTCTCTTTACACCTCGTCCCCTTTACAGGGGTGTTACAAATACGCAAAGTTCGAACTAAGAAAAAAGAAAAAAAATCTAATGCTGAGATTGAAAAAAAACAAGGGATTGTGGTATACACGAATAAATATGGTAAGTGTATTTCAACGAGTGTCTCAGTTAGCAGGACCGATCTTGCCATATGTATAAATGAATAAATACCTAGAAATATATGCTGTATGAATAAATGAACACATAAATAAATCCCGTAATACATAGATATATGACAGATTTATGGAATCTTTTTTGTTAATTTTGTCATTTGTTCACTTCGGGCGCAACAAATGTCATTTGAACTAGGCAAACTTTTCACCTTGTGGTTGATCGACGAGTGCGCTAAACGTTCCTCACTGATCGACCAATAAGCTGAAAAGTTCATTACTATGCAAGTAAATACAGTTTTTGTCAATGATTTAGTTTTTCCACCACTAGGAGGTACAAAATAATACACAGAGTCCTTTAAAAATAACACATGAAACTCGGGACAGGAATTAAGTTTTGAGCCCTTTTGATTGATAATGTGTCCCAAGATTTGTTTGATAAAAAAGTGACCCTTGGCTCGAAAAAAATCACTATTTGAAAAGATGTGTTCAACAATTTATTTTTACACGTAATTTGTTTGCAGGTACTTAGATCAAATTCACGACAATCGGTTAAGCCCCGCTCTCATACCGAATGAGTCAATTACAGTGCACCTAGCAAACCCAGTGCACTCAGTTGTTCTGAGTTCCCTCCTCCACGGAAAGGCATTGGTTCATTTTTTTTTCTTTTTTCCTTACATTTTAATTTTATATTGGTCTGATACAACGTGTCCTGAGAAGCTGGGCAATGGTGTGCATTTTTTACCCTTTCCAAAGCAAAATTTAAATTGGGACAAGTGTCTGCTTTGGGTAAAGCTTACGTAGTCATCCACAGCATCAACTCAACGTGGATAAAGTTGATAAGGAGGTCTACATCTGTTCTAAGGTAAGTCAACATAGTCTTTGAAGCAACATAGTGCTGGAGAGAAATAGCAATTTACTTATAATGTTAACATCCCTTAACAATAGGCTAACATGAGCTAACGCTTTTATGAGTCACGTCAAGTTAGGTGAATTAGTTGAAGGTTAATCCCATTAATCCCCGCCGTGCATGAACAATACTGATCCTCTATAATGTTGTGTAAGATGGTGTTGACAGTGAAATGAGGTTTATCGCGTTTACATTGTGAGTTGGGTATTTTTGCCTAAAGCTTCAGCTTTTCATCCACCTTCTCAACAACAAAATGGTTAATATAATCCTCCAATGCATAGTTCAGGCCCTTTTGGTGACTTTGAGAGGATATGTGATTTTTCTGGGTCCAAAAAGCATCAATTGCCTCCAGCCAAATGTCTCCTACTGTGACACTTGCCATAGCGCTCTTCATGGAATATTGAATGTTTGTCCGATTGAGTAAAGGGGGCGGGGCTTAGCGATAGTTCAATTGTACTACACCACTTGCACCCTAGTTTAGACCTGGTGTTACCCATCTATTGTAAACCTGTACTCTCCCACTTATTGTTTATTTACTTGAGACTTAAACTTAACGGCAACTTTATTGGAACGAAAAGATCCGTATCATTTTTACTAAGCTTGAACCAGCATGTTTTGTTCAGTTCCTGTGGCGAACTGCCGAGGTCACTTTTCAGTGTGTCGGACAAGCCCAATGAATAAGGGACGGCTGTTATCTGTCCACACTCACCTGCAGGACACGACCAGACCAAACAAATGGTACGTCTGCAAGCATCAATAAAGAATGGACACTTGAAAGACTCGGCGGAGGTGAAACTACCTTGCTTTTTACGCCTTTTGAACACACGCTAATGGGATAACAAGGTAAGAGCACAATGCGCAGTGCTGGACTCTGATGCAGACTGATAGGGATCTGTTTTCTAATGTTAAGTCATACTGATGTCAAACCTTAATTAAATATCAAAGGGCATGTTTTTGTTCCTGCTTTTTCGAGTTTGATAACAAAAAAAGCACTTCTGGTGGACAGAGGCATGCCAGACCCTTACATCAGGGCCACACGATTACAATTCATTTTAGGCGGAAAGAACAGAAAAAGGAGTCACTATGCATAACACAATATGCTCTCTAGGCACCCTCTTGCAGAAACAGTCAACAGGGGATAACAAATTGTGGCCAAAACAGTTCATTCTAGCCAGGCTGCAATGGCAAGCATTACTACAAGAGTGCCTTTTTTCTGGGTCCCTGATTAAATCAAGAAGGGACTAGAGATAATGGATCTGGTGCGCACAAGTGCAGTTGATACTAGGTGGAAATTCAGTAACGGAAAAAAAGAGGCGCGGGGCCAGACATAAGTGCAGTCTGTCGATCCCCACTCGCAGCAATATGGGTTTGGGGATAGTGGATAGTGACCACAACTCTGCATGCCTTTTTAGGCAAGCTAGAACGACACACCAACCGACAAAAGTGCCTCTGCTGGATCACAGCCGCACAAGTGCAGTTTATTTTTGTAGGAATCACTAGCAAAATAAGAACTGCCAGGCCTGACAAAAGTGTGCTCTGCTAGTGGATTGGAAATACTCTATCTCAGCCACACCGGTACAGTTCATTTTTGGTAGAAAGAACAGAAAAAAGAACTGCCACAAATGAAAAAAAATGCTCTTTTTCTGCTTACAGGTTGGAGATAATGCATCGCTGGATATTTTTTAAGCTGTGATGCATTGAGGACGCGAAGTACGTAGCGCAAAGTAGCGACGAATTACAGTACGTTATGCCCAGCTGTAGATGTTACAGATTAGCGTCAACAAAGATAAAATGAAAGCAATTTTGATTGTGTGTCTTTTGATGCTGGGAATTACGAAATAAAATCATTTTGTGGCGTTGTTCTAACTGAATGTTTTACATATCCAGTCAATTACTGCAAATTTTTTCTTAAGAATTGTCAAGCGCCTTCAACCTTGCCTGTGATTCATGAATTCGGGATACTGTATATTATCAGAAGTGTTGCCCAGGCATTTGTGGGTATGTGCTAGCACCACCACCCGGTGTGGGCTGTGGGCGGGAGCACAGAGTGTGAAGCCGAGACTTTGGTTAACAGTAAATAGAGCTCCGAGGGCTCATTAGAGGAACTCCCCATTCTAGCCATTCTCCCCATTCTCTCCACGCTGCACCGATCAGGTGACAGGACTTCAGCCCCGGCCGCTATTCGCCAACAAACTAATTAGTGGCCGGCGCTCATTATAGAGCCTAGTAACTCCTCTCCAGCATCGGCATGTGTCAGAAACACAGCATGTACCTTGCAGTTCCAAACGTTGTGATTTTGAGAAGCTAACCGGAACCGTTTCCTAACAAGATGGTTTTTGTCTTCATTTAGCCCTAGCTAATGAAAATAGCGTTTATGTAGCAGTATGGTGCCTGCAGACAACATTTAGCCCCTGAGGACCTCTTAAATAGCTCATAGACCAGCTTTTATAATGGAAACAAAAGTGATCAGATTATAAAGAAAAACAGGTACAAAAGTGTTTATTGGCATCCCGATTTTGTAATCTGTCACAGACTCCGCACTTTACTTCACGGTGTCAATGTGTGTGGGTTGAAATGTAATCTGTGATTGCATTTTACTGGCGGCTCTTTTCTGTCATTCTGTCTACCAAAAGTGTACTGCACATGTGCAGCCGAGATACATTATCCCACACTGCATAGTGTTCCAAACTGAGATCGGCAGAGCGGACCTTTGCTGAGCTGCCTAAAATACACCGCACATTTTTATCCGCGATCCATTGACCATGGTCGACTATTGCTGAGAACAGTGGCTGGCAGATTGCTTTTATTCTGAGTTCGGGTCGCTGAAGCGTTCCATTAAATGAACAGCACTGTTTGGCCGCTGTCAATAAACCATGGTCAAGTATTGCTGAGAGCAGTGGCTGGCAGACTGCTCTAATGCTCAGCTCGGGTCACTGAAGTGTTCCATTAAATGGAATGCACTGTTTTGGCCGCAACCCATTAACCATGGTCGACTATCGCTGAGACCAGCGGCTGGCAAATTGGTTTTATTTTCAGTCCGGGTCACTGAAGTGTTCCATTAAATGAACAACACTGTTTAGCCGCGATCAATTAACCATGGTCAACTATTGCTGAGAGCAGCAGCTGGCAGACTGCTTTAATGCTCAGTTCGGGTCGCTGAAGGGTTCCATTAAATGGAATTCACTGTTTTGGCCGTGATCCACTAACCATGGTCGACTATTGCTGAGACCAGCAGCTGGCAGATTGGTTTTATTTTCAGTTCGGGTTGCTGAAGTGTTCCATTAAGTGAAATGCACTGTTTTGGCCGCGACCCATTAACCATGGTCAACTATTGCTGAATCCAGCGGCTTTCAGATTGCTTTTATTTTCAGTTCAAGTGGCTGTAGCGTTCCAATAATGCACTGATTTGGCCGCCACGTATTATCCCCTGTGGACTTTTGCTGAGAGCTGTGGTCAACATAGTGAATGTTCAAATTGGGGGCGGCCACTGTGCGGATTTTTTCGTATAGCAGAGGGTTCTGTTCCCCAATAAAGGCAATTGAAGAGGGATTCCAGTACTCTCTTATTTCAGTTTAAACACACCTTTATATGATATTCACGACCGCCACACTAAGAAATTAATTACTCTTGTAGTTAAAGGTCAAACTATCCCCGAGTATTGTTATCATGCGGTGCGCAGCAACACGCCCGTGCATGTTAAAACAAAAGGGAGCAGGCATCCTTAATCACAAAGCCTATTCATCACTGAGGCTGCTTCCGCCATAATGACGCGTACAGATAAGAAGATAATACGTTAAATGAGAGGGAGCGTCAAATAATACAGTAGCCGTTGCGGTTCATGCGCCGCCACACTGCTGACAAATGACTTCGCTTTCCATTTCCCATTTTTTATTCGCGCTCTGCGGTCATCTGGCGTTTTCGCTAATGTACGGGAACGGAAACGAGGTCGGGAACATTTTCATTCACGGTTGTGATTGCAATTTAAGGAACGTGAATGCTTTCAAACAGAAGAACAGTGTGTCAGACCAATAAACACACTTGAGGAAGGAAGCAAACAATCATGCATTCTCGATTTTCATCTGTTTGAGCTGCCAGATGGTTGTGCCTCGGAGAGAGGGTGACAAAACAACATGATAATGGCCAATTAAGAGATGATGGGGACTGTGTGTTAAGTTTTCAGTCAACCAACAATCGTACCTAAAATGATGAAGGGGGCCTGTAATTGCTCTCATTGGTATACACTACTGTAATCCCTTGTTTATCGAGGGACCCGAAACCCAGTGATATGTAAAAATCCGCAAAGTAGACCCACCACTCCTGTTGGCCTTTGCTCTTAGTGATAATCAACTGGAGATGATGGATTGCCGCTACACGGGTGCTATTCATTGTAAGCAAAAAGA
The DNA here is from genome assembly GCF_059441175.1 of Urocampus carinirostris. Lineage (NCBI taxonomy): Eukaryota > Metazoa > Chordata > Actinopteri > Syngnathiformes > Syngnathidae > Urocampus > Urocampus carinirostris. The sequence continues at coordinate 12,642,961 of NC_142354.1, forward strand.
ACAGAAAAAAAGCTGCCATGCATGACACACATTTACTCTGATGGCCTACGCTGTTAGCAATGGTCAACAGGGGATAAGGGATCGTGAGTGTTCATTTTAGGCAAAAAGAACAGACAATTTTGCCCTCTTGGCCTACGCTGTTAGCAATAGTCAACTGGAGATAAGAGAATGAAGCTACATGGGTCCTCTTCTTTTTAGGCAGACACACAGAAAAAAGGGCCACCATGAATGACAGAAGTTTGCTCTTATGGCCTACGCTCTCAGCAATAGTCAACAGCAGATAGTGGATCCTGGCCACATGAGTGCTGTTCCTTTTAGGCGAAAAGGACAGAAAAAACTTGACAACATGACAGTTTTGCCCTCTTGGCCTAGACTGTTAGCAATGGTCAACTGGGGATAATGGATTACAGCTGCATGGGTGCTTTTAATTTTAGGCAGATACAATGGAAAAAAGAGCCACAATGAATGACGTAAATCTGCCCTCAGACCTAGGCTCTCAGCAATAGTCAACAGAGGATAATAGATCGTGGCTGCATTAGTGCTGTTCCTTTTAGGAAAAAAGAACAGAAAAAAAGCATGGTTATGCTTGACATTTTTGCCCTCTTGGCCTACACTGTTAACAATAGTCAACTGGGGATAAGGGGGCTGCATAGATGCTATTCATCTTAGGCAGATACAACAGTAAAAAGAGCCACCATGCATGACACAAATTTTCTCCCTCTTCTACTATCTTAGCAATAGTTGACTGGAGATAATCGTTCACGGCTGCAAAGGTGCCGCCATGCAAGAGACGAATTAGCTGCCTTGGCCTTGGCTCCTAGTAATAGTCATAGAGGATAACGGATTGTAGCCAAAGCACTGCAGTTCATTTTAATGCTGCAGCGAGGCTTTAAACTAAGACAAGAAAGTTTGATCACATTACCCCGATTTTAGCCAACCTGCATTGGCTCGCTGTTAGCTTAAGATGTGATTTTAAGGTTCTATTGGTAGTATACAAACGTATGCATGGACTTGTTCCCTCATATCTTTCGGATTTTCTTTCCTCGCTCCCTTCTCAAGGTTTCTCCATTTTCCTCATGTTGAGGTTTTTGAGTTTTCCCTTGCCCTCATGTAGGTTTTAGATCAGTGGATGGTGTCACAATAGTCCGTGGTTTACAATGATCTGTGATTTGTGCAGCCTTTTGAGACTTCCTGAGATTAAGGACTATACAAATAAACATTTTAGGTGAGCAACAAATGCCCACCTCAGTGGGCCGAACTGGAAAAAAATGTGCTCTTAGAGCCCCTACTCTCAGCAATATTTCAATAGGAATATGGATTGCAGCCAAAATGGTGCATGTAACTTCATTTTAGGTGGGCCAGAACAGCATGCCACCCAACAAAAGTGCCTTCTGTTGAGCTCTTTTCACAGGAATAAGGGTTTGTTGATAATCGATCATGGCCACACGAGTGCAGTGATAAATATTATGTAACATAATATAACATAATATAATATCATATAGCAGCACGGCGCCGCAGTGGTTAGCGCTTGTGCGGCACAGTTCATGTCATGGGAACCTCCTGCGTGGGTTCAAATCCAGCTCCAGACTTCCTGTGTGGAGTTTGTATGTTCTCCCCGTGCTTGCATGGGTTTCCTCCGGGCACTCCGGTTTCCTCCCACATTCCAAAAACATGCATTTCAGATGAATTGGCCGGTCCAAATTGTCCCTAGGTGTGAGCGAGTGAGTTGTCTGTCCCCGTGTGCCCTGCGATTGGCTGGCAACCAGTTCAGGGTGTCCCCTGCCCACTGCCCGGAGATGGCTGGGATGGGCTCCAGCCCCCCCCCCCCGCGACCCTACTGAGGATAAGCGATACGGCTAATGAGATGAGATAACATCATATAATATGATATAATTTAATATAATATGATTCCTTCTTATTTTTCTCTTTTAGGTGTTTGATTGCATGTTTACCTTGGAGTACCACGTCTAATATTGTTGTAAACAATGAGCACTATCAACGACAATAAAGACAATTCTATTCCAGAAATCCAAATGTTAGCAAACTTCAGATGTGCCCAAACATGTTATGGGTCCCAGTTCTCTGCAGGCCATTTAATATCTCCTAACCACGTGGTTGTAGGTTTTTTTTGGTGTCAATTTAAAAAATAAAGCAGGTTGCTCCCTGACACATAACCTGGCAACTGCAGCCATAGCAACCTGTCACACAGTGGGGTCCCTTTCGCATACAAATGAGCGTGACACAAGTATGTATGCGTGTACAAGTATGTGCCAGGGAAGAGCTACTGCCAGTTTGCTGGTGGGTGGTAACATAAATTGGTGTGAGAGTTTTGGGTTACGTAACGAAAGAGGCCAGGCACCAAAAGTGTGAATGTTGAAAAAGGGTCCAGGTAATTTAGACCTCTCTTACATAAGGTATATCAGATTTTATTATAAATTGATATTTTCAAAACAAACTACAAGTTCAAACTAATGTCAGGAACTGTAAGCGAATGTTCAGCCTAATGTTGAACTGAAGTTGCGGTTTACTTTAAAAAAGGTATAAAGATCTTTCTTCAAGATGTCATAAAGATACTATTGCTAAGATTGTACGATTGAAGAGCAGTTCATTTTCGGCCTCTTAATTTAGCAACATTCTCCTCACCCAAAATTCAACGAACGCGTGAAGGAGAATATAAGAATCCATGATCCTTCTTCATTATAAAAATGCGTTCCCGATGCTAAATCTATTCCATCCTGGTCATCCTGGAAGGGGGATTACCACTCGTGAGGCCTCTCCTCAAGGTTTTTATTTTCCTCACGCTGAGGTTTTGAGTTTTTCCTTGCCGGCATGTTGGTTTAAGATCAGGGGATGGTGTAATTCTAATCCTGTGCAGTCCGTTGAGACATCTGGAGATTAAGGGCTATACAAATAAATGTGGCTTGACTATAATTCCCAAAAAGTTTGACGATAAAAATCGTGACATAGTAGCTTGGAAGCAGACCCTCCTTCCCTTAAAGTTATGACCAGTGTTAGGCACATTACTTTAAAAAGGTCGTCATAGTTACTCAGTAATTCTTCCAAAAAGTAATTGAGTTAGTACCGTAACCGAATTACTGTATAGTGAAAGTAACTAGCTACCAGGGAAAGCAACTATTTCTGTTACTTTAAAAAGGAGTTGTTGTATGTCAAAGAATTTAACATTTTCACAGGAGTATTGAAGGCGAAAGGACATTCCGATGTCTCGCCCTGTGTTCTTTCCCATGACCAGACCCAGTATTCGGACTTTATAAAATAGAGCTAATTCATGATATGTGCTATGCTAGCAGCCACTCTCACCAATAGTCAACCGGGGAAAATGGTTGCAGCTGCACATGTGCTGTTGATTTTAGGTCAAAAAACACAGAAAAAGCCACCACGCATGAGACACAAAAAAAAAGATTGATCATTATGATACAATCAAGGTTGTAATTTTCCTTTGAATACATTTTTGATTTGAGATGCAGTTAAAACAATTAGTTATTCGTTTATAATGAATAATTATAATTTTTATTAAGAATTTCACAAAATCATTGCTAATGAAAGTAACAAAATGTAACAAAAGTATTCCTTATTTTTGTCTTTTTGCTATCTTTTAATGGTGTCATCTCCTCACACAAGTGAACTTTTAAGAGCGAGTTGTTTTGTGTTAGCTAATGCGTTGATGCTAATGTAGATTTCAAAAGAAGACTTCCATTGTCAGTGATGCTAACAGTTGATTGGTTAAGGTTCGTCACATGACACGTTTGTACAGGAAGTGTTAGCAAGATAGCACCCTCCCTTATCTCAAAGTGGACTCCTTTTGTTTTAAGGTTTACTGTATTATTTGTACGTTTACAGTTGAGTACAATGTTTAGGAGATGTACAATGTTGCTTTTGAAAGATTTTATCTCTTAAAAAACAAACTTTTAAAATCTAGTTCTTTGTTAGCTAACATTTTGATGCTAATGTAGCTCAAACTGACCTTATTTCCTTTTTTTCCGTTTTGCAAAGTGCATAGGGACTTCAGATGTGTCTGGAAGACAAAAAAAACAAAACAATAAAGAATCACCTTTACTTCGACATCACACTGCTTTGAGTGAGGAGACCGCAGTAGTTCCGCATTCCTAGACGAAGCCAACTGGCCGTCCTCCGACATAGCGGCTGGGAACTGCCTTTTCATGTCGGAATCTTTTTCCAGGGGAGCTGTCGGCATTTGGAGTGCGCCCTTTGGCTCGCCTTTCCCTTTATATCACTCGCATTGCACCCCGCAACCCAGCAGCAGATGCCTGCCTATGAAAAATGGATTCCTCCCAGTTTGCATCGCCATGGCGATACAGAGAACCTGCCAACCTTCTTGGATGGATTTGCATCCAAGTCGCTTCACTGAGGGGCAGGGCGAGAGTCTCCATGTACGTGCATGGAAAATGCATAGTACAGTAGGAACCCAGGATAAGGCGTCCCCGCCTTACAGTGTTTTCACTTTATAATAATAATAATAATAATTTCCTTTGTATTGTCATTCTTTGTAACAATGTACACAGAACGAAATGTCGATACACCTGACCCGTTGTAGCGAGCCGATGCAGCCGCAGCCAACAGAGGGCGCCGCCATATTACCAATTAGGTATGAGTCGGCCGAGGCGCGAACCAGCGACCTCCCAGTCTCAAAGCGGGCACACTACCATCTAGGCTACTGAGCTGGTATAGTGGCAACGATAAGGAAGAATTATTTTATTTGCAGTGTTTGTGCATATGACTGAAAGATGCCTGTCTGCTATTGGTCGACATCATATAAAATGCCGATATGCTATTGGTTGAACTACTTCCCACAATACCGAAGGGAGAATTGCTTTAAATTATATATATTTGGTTTGGAATCTAATTCGGTGGTTACTGAGTCAGCCGGTGGGTGGTGCTCAAGATTCCCCGCCCTAATTAATCCCCAAAATACAGTCTTATTGTATTCTAAAGGAAGCAATCCTCCAAACATATAGTACTTTAGCTTTAAATGATCGATTTTGCAATTCATTGATATCGATAATGATCTATCCCAAGGAAAAACACATACAGACGCTGCCCAACCTACGAACGAATTAGGTTCCGGACGATCGTTCGTAAATTGAATTTGTTCGTAAGTTGCTTCGGTGCCATTTTTTGTATGTTGAAGATTTGTATGTATAAGTATGTTTAAGGCTTGAAAAAGTAACCTGTATTGTTTTGGTACTAAAAAAATGAAAGTGTTCCAACCATTTTCTCAACCACATCAAGCTTTCTTATTCCACCTTTATTTCAAAAGAAACAGCTTACCTCTTCTTTACACTTTACACCAACCATATTGAATGGATGCACGAGATATTAAACAATAAAAACGTCAACGTTCTTAGCACGCTAGCGATACAGTACACGTTGTTATGAATACACACGGACCAGGAAGTAGAATCCAGATTTCTTCTTCGGTGTAAATGCTGGGTGACCACTCACAGCGCCACGTGGCAGGACTACAGTACTGTCCTGTTCCCGGTGCACACAAAACAAAATTTAACTTACAGCAATGTCCGGAAATTTCTCGACATCCCGAAAAAAAATCTTCCGGAATCCGTAAATCGAATAGTACGTAAGTCAGGAGGCATCTGTACAAATATAGACACACGGATAACGATTCTAAACAAACTACGATTTATTTCCATGGCAAGAAGATCGAATCATAAAAAACAAAGGACATCATTGACAAAAGAAGTTGCAGTGTTGAAGTGGAGAAGGGGGGATTTTATGGCAGTTGAAAGTACTGATCAATAAGCCTGGTTTTAAGACAATCAACTCATTTCAACGATCAGGAATTACTACATCGCGTGTCAGAATGCTATTTATACCTACCACCAAAAACGCTTCATTGTGAAATCTTTTTCTCATGTGACATGTCACTTCCATCCATCCATCCATCATCTGCACAGCTTATCCTCAGTAGGGCTGCGGGGGTGCTGGAGCCCATCCCAGCTATCTTCAGGCAGTGGGCAGGAGACACCCTGCACTGTTTGCCAGACAACTCACTCGGTCAGGGACAATATTTTTTGGACTGGCCAATCAACCGGACATCCTTTTTTGAGGAATGTGGGAAGAAAGCCACGCAGGCACGGAAAGAACATGCAAAGTCCACACGGGGAGGCTGCAGTAGCTAGACTTGAACCCTGACCTCCGCAACATGGTGCTGTGCGCTAACCACCCAGCCGCCGTGCCACAAAGGTTCAGTTCACTGTGTAAAATTGTGAGGGGGAAGACTGTATAGGTCGGTAGCTAGAATTGTTTGCTTTTCTCAGGTTCTGTAAATAGTGTTTTTTGTGCTTTTCGACAGGGTGACCCACCTCATTCGACAACTGCGCAATATTCGTTGCAAATGGTGTTGAATAGTATAGCATTTTGTTGTTGCTGTTGTCTTCTGTTTACTGGCCTTACCCACTGCCTACTAGGGTTAATTGCCGTCCGTCATGGTGTCACCATGTGTTTAGGTCGTCTGTGTGCTAAGAGTCAATAGTTTAGTTCTAATGGAATAATCAATTTTAAGATAAGTATATTTCAATCCATCTAACACAAGCGGGACCGGCCACAAAGTGTGAAACTAAAGTCGAGGTGAGGTGAAAAATATTTTTTTTGCAAAGCCAGCCATGTTTCCATTAATTATGCTGATGACGATTCAAGATTGGAGCGGGGTCGTCTCATCCGACTGTCTCGCTTTAAATTGATTCCTTATAAATTTCGACCTGTGCGTTTTAAACAAAAACAAAAGAAACGCATCAGCCGCCCTCTTTTCCGGGAGGCGTACGAAAATTCGTGTGAAGTGTCGAGCTTGCGGGTTAACAAGGATTGCGCAGCCCTTATCTTCTCTTCAAACACAACTTTGATGGAGACAGAGATTCGGAATAAACAACCTGAGGTATTGTACGAAGGGAACCTTGTAAACAAGTGTTCTGACAAAAAGTGCCGAAAAAAAAAATCCATAAGGAGTTGAGGCAGTCTCCAATTCTGATTAATCTCTTGAGGTTGTATTTCTCCCCAAACGGGGTAATCAATATATCAACCAGGGGTGATTTTAGATTCAGATCAGGGGTGGGTAAACTACGACCCGCTTAACAAAAAATGGTTGAAAATATAATGAAGCTTTACATATATATCAGTGTTCATATTACCTCTGAAAAGTGATGGGTCCCGGCGACTCGCATGCTCAAAATTCTATGGGTCCCAACAGAGATCTATGGGTCCCCAAAATTTTGTGTTATCAAGGTTGAAATTGTAAATCTGCGACAAATATATAATACATATATTCATTCAGTTTTAATCTTCACAGTTTATTGGTAATACAAATCAGTTATCACTTCAAGATTTTTCAGTTCACAACAATATTGTACGTCATACTAAATAATATTGCTGAAATAATCATATTAATCTATATTTTCATTGAGTTTTAATCATCACAGTTAATTGGTAACACAAAGCAGTAATCACTTCAGATTTTTCAGTTCACAAAAATATTGTACATTTTACAGAATAATATTGCTGAAATATTAGTCTATATATTCATGCAGGTTTAATCATCACAGATAATTGTTAATACAAAGCAAGTTATCACTTCAGATTTTTCAGTTCATATATTCTTCGTGGTTTGCTGCCCCGCCACAGTTGTAATGCCTTCTCAAGGTCCAATCCATTATCATCCTCCTCATAGCGTAACCTGGAATATAATTTAGTCCATTTTGGCAGAAAAGTCCTTTTCTTGCTAGGAGTATTATTTTGTTTATTTTCTTTCGTCGAATCTAAGCTTTAACACACGTGTTTTCCTAGCCTCTGTGATCTTCTGAAGAATTTCTCCGCCCTATTTTCGTTTATGTAAACACACACAGTGAAGAAAATAAGTATTTGAAAATCCTGCTATTTAATTTTCATCATAGGTGAATGTCCACTGTGAGAGAGATAAACTAAAAAAAAAATACAGAATGAATTAACAATTTATTTGTGTGATACAGCTGCAAACAAGTATTTGAATACCTGTGTATCATCTGGAGTTCTGACCATGAAAGACCTGTTAGTCCGCCCATTAGAAGGCCACCTGCACTCCATGTATCATCCTGAATCTGATGTACCTGTTTGAGGTCGTTGGCCGCATAAAGACACCTGTCCACCCCATACAATCAGTAAAACTTTAACTAGTCACATGGCGAAGACCAAAGAGCTGTCCATAGACACCAGAGACAAAATTGTACACCTCCACAAGGCTGGAAATGACTATGCAGCAATTGCCAAGCAGCTTGATGAAAAAATATCCACTGTTGGAGCAATCATTTGAAAATGAAAGAAGCTAAACATGACGGTCAATCTCAATCGGAGTGGAGCCCCATGCAAGATATCACCTTGTCGGGCCTCAATAAGTCTAAGAAAGGTGACTTATAAGCTCAGGACTACATGACATGGGTTGGCCAATGACCTGAAAAGAGCTGGTACCACCGTTTTCAAGGTTATGGTAGGCAATACGCTAAGAAGTCATGATTTGAAATCATGCATGGCACGAAAGGTTCCCCTGCTTAAACCAGCACATGTCAAGGCCCATCTTAAGTTTGCATATGACCATTTGTATGATGCAGAGGAGGCATGGGAGAAAGTGGTCAGATGAGACCAAAATAGAACTATTTGGTCATAATCCCACGATCCTTGTTTAGAGTTACGGATGGCTTGTACAGTACGGATTTACTACGGACAGACTAAAGAGATCTTTTCTTCCTCATGCCATGAGGCTCTTTAACTCCACCCGGCAGAGTAAAGGCCCACATTAAACCACACCACCTACATTGGATATTACCGAATCTTACTGCATTATGTGTTCTGTGTAGCACTATTTAGTTACTCTATATAACATGCTAAAGTGGGCATTTGCACGTCACACTGGGTATCTGTATATTGTATTCTTTTGGCTTTATTATTGTATTGTTCTCAGCTCAGGGATGCTGCTGGAAATGTGAATTTCCGTTAGGGGATGAATAAAGTATCTATCTATCTATCTATCTATCTATCTAGAGGAAGAATAAAGACTACAATCCGAAGAACACCATCCCTACTGTGAAGCAGGGGGGTGGTAGCATCATTCTTTGGTTTGTTTTTCTGCACACGGGACAGGACGACTGGGGCCTTGTATTGTGAGATTTTGGGGAACAACCTCCTTCCCTCAGTCAGAGCATTGACGATGGGTCGTGGCTGGGTCTTCCAACATGACAACGACCCAAAGCGAACAGCCAGGAAAAGCAAGGAGTGGTTTCATAAGAAGCATATCAAGGTTCCAGACATGAACCCAATCAAAAAATTTTGGAGGGAGCTTAAACTCTGTGTTTCTCAGCGACAGCCCAGAAACCTGACTGATCTAGAGAAGATCTGCGTGGAGGAGTGGGCCAAGATCCCTCCAGCAGTGTGTGCAAACCCAGTGAAAGACTACAGGAAACGAACATTTCAGACCCCTCCATGATTTGTGGGTGGCAGAAATAGCAAAATAGCAGAGTGTTCAAATACTTATTTTCTTCACTGTACATGCCAAAATTCCAGACGAAAGATACCTAAATAAATAAATGACAAAATACTGTAAATGACAAAAGTAAACTAAATGAATGAACAAATTGCATTTATGTAATATATTAAGGCATGATGTCATTCATTTCTATCTACATTTATTGATACGGCATATACTTTCAGGTATTTATTCATACATTGATTTCTACACATGACAGATTGGTCCTCCATAGTAACAGTGCATCAAAGATGATGGTGCACCTAACACAAAGACACATATGTATTCAACGCCGGACTTCACATTTGTCCCGCTGAGTGAAAGCATGACTAGCGCGTGCGTTCCCTCCATTATTCAAGAGTGAAAAGGCGAGAAGCAAAACAAAAAAGACGGACGGGAGCAGAAGAATGGACTCACCCGTGATGTCCGATGTCGGAAAATGTTTTGAGAGATAATGGAGTCTGGAGATGAAGGACCGAGACGTAATTTGCTCTGCCCACGGAAAAACAAATGAAACGACCGAAAGATGAAGGCCCGACCGAGAGAATATTAGCAATACAGTAATCCCTTGCTATATCCCGCTTTTGCTACTCCTTAGGTTTTCACCGCAATTTCTGATTGGTCAAACCAGGGGTGGGCAAACTATGACCCGCGGGCCAAATATTTATCATGGATCGCTGCTTTCTCAGTTGCTGCCTACTATGTGTTCATATTGTGTTCCGTCTTGTTTAAAGTCAGAAATATAATTTTTAGCATATTAGTAATGGTATTACTTTTAAATTCTATGTCACTTAAAATTGTATACTTATATGTGCACGATATGGGGTAGTTTTGAATTTCATTGACAATTAAGGTGTTCCATTCTATTCAATTATTTTCTCTTCTATTCTATATGCAACCCTGTAGACCTTTTCATCCGGCCCACCAAACGAAAACACTCAAAATATAATAACAATATAGGCAAGGCAAGTTTATTTGTACAGCATAATTCATACACAAGGCAATTCAAAGTCCTTTACAGAAATGGCAAAGAGACAGGTTGAAAACACACAATTACAGTTAAAACATAGAAGAAAAGACATTGAAAATTTAAAATGTGGTTTTTAGAATGCATTAAAACCACAGATAAAACATAATGAAATCAATGAATTAAAATAAAGTAAAAGTGAAGAGTGCAGATAGAACCCTTTCAGTTGTATGCACAGTTGAACAGAGCTGTTTTCAGCCTGGACTTAAACACTGTCAGAGTATACGCCTGTCTGACGTCATCAGGAAGACTATTTTCTAGAGTTTAGCTGCATGAAACTTAAACACAGCTTCACCCTGTTTAGTCCTGGCTCTGGGCACCAGCAGAAGGCCTGTCCCTGAGGTTGTCGGGGTCCGAGATGGTTCATATGGGACCAACATGTCACAGATGTACTTTGGTGCTAGACCATGAAGAGACTTATACACCAGCAGAGCTGTTTTGAAGTCTATTCTCTGAGCGACGGGAAGCCAGTGCAGAGACCTGAGCACAGGACTAATATGGTCGTTCTTCCTGGTTCTAGTCAGGACCCGAGCAGCTCGTTTCGAAGGTCCAGTCAGAAGGCCGTTACAGTAGTCTAACCTGCTAGAGATTTATGCATGAATAAGTTTCTCTAAGTCTGGTTTAGACAGTAAACCTTTGATTCTGGCAATGTTTTTGAGATGGTAAAAGGCTGATGATGTTATGGATTTAATGTGGTTGTTTAGTTTAGGTCTGAGTCCATTATTACCCCGAGATTTCTAACCTGATTTTTAGCTTTTAAACTAAGAGACTCCAGATGACTGATGACAGATGACACTTTCTCTGGGTTTATGTGGGCCATAGACAATGACTTCAGTCTATGTTGGAGGCAGTGACAGAGTGAGTTCACGGGCCCATGTTCACCTGCTGTCAGCGAGATGTAAATCAAGTCAAGTCTCATTTATTTATATAATAATAATAATAATAATAATAATTTCCTTGTATTGTCATTCTGTGTAACAATGTACACAGAACGAAATGTCGATTGCACCTGACCCGTTGTAGCGAGCCGATGCAGCCGCAGCCAACAGAGGGCGCCGCCGACCACTTTTTAAGTCTTAGGAATGACTCGGCCGGGGCGCGAACCCGAACCTCCCAGTCTCAAAGCGGGCGCCTTACCATCTAGGCTACTGAGCTGGTATATAGCCCTTTATCACAAAAATGTCTCAAAGGACTGCACAGGATTACAATTACAAAATTGCACAATTACCTTATCTTAAACCAGCATGCAGGCAAGGAACAACTCAAAAACCTCAGTGTGAGGAAAAAAGAGAAACCTTGAGAAAGGACCTCACATGTGGTAATCCCCCTTCCAGGATTGACCAGGGTGAATCACAATTAGCATTACTGTACACAGAATAGTAAACACTAGGTAAGATGTTGAAAATGTCCGGAAAGAGCATGACACCAACGACACCCCCAGCCTGTAAACTAGTCCAGAAAGTCTATGACGGCCACGACGCAGCTTCCCATCTCTGCCAGCTGGTAAATGCAGGGGTGTACATGCTTCAGGTCAGACGCTGGTCCGCTGACTCATCTCAAATCGTCCTTCTCCTTCGTATCAGCCAGGCAGGCAGTCGGAAAAAGACAGGGCAATACAGAATATGAGGTGGGCATCAATCATAAGCTTTGGAATAGAAGTGTGTCTTAAGCCTCGATTTAAAAACTTCCGTTGAGGTTGCATATCTTATCTCCGGAGGCAGGGCGTTCCATAACACCGGGGCCCGGATGGAGAACGCTCTCGAGCCTGCAGACTTCTTGGCTCTCGGAGTCACAAGTAGACCGGCATTATCCGAGCGCAGACTCCGTGCAGGAACATAAGGGGAAATCAAATCAGAGAGATAAGAGGGTGCACGACCATGCAAACATTTATATGTTAATAAGAGAACCTTAAAGTCACATCTTAAGTGGACTGGGAGCCAGTGCAAGTTGGCCAATAAAGGAGTAATATGCTCAAACTTTTTGGTCTTAGTCAAAAGTCTAGCTGCCGCATTCTGAACCAGCTGCAAACTTTTAATGCTAGACATCGGGAGACCAGAAAGCAACAAATCTGAGTGTCATCTGCATAGTTATGGTAGGACACGTTATTACTGCGTATTAACTGGCCCAGGGGCAGCATGTAAAGATTGAACAAGAGGGGTCCCAGGTTGGACCCCTGGGGGACCCCACAGGTCACTGCCAATTGGTCTGACACATAGTCTTCGATCCGAACAAAATACTTCCTGTCCTCGAGGTAGGACTGGGACCATTTCAGGGCAGGACCAGAGATGCCTACCCAGTCCTCTAACCTCTGCAACAAGATCACATGATCGACTGTGTCAAATGCAGCATCCAGATCCAGCAGGACTAAGACTGAGACTTTACCTGCATTAGTGTTCAGACGGATGTCGTTTGTCACCTTGATCAGAGCGGTCTCAGTGCTGTGATGGGGCCTGAAGCCTGACTGGAAACCATCAAAACAGTTGCTTATTAGAAGAAAATCACAGAGCTGTTGGTAAACAACTCTCTCAAGGACTTTCCCTAAAAAAAATAGATAGTAGTAAACCAAAAAAGTACTACCAAAACAAAAGTTTTTTGAGTGCCAACTTTGTACCCATTGTTCCTTTGTGTGTCAAAAATACTAGTACAGAAGTATGACAATACTACTAAAAAACTAAATATCAAATTGCTTAAAAACAGGGACCAAATATATTATTTTTCAACATTCCTTAAAGAAATAAATACTACAGAAGTACTACAAAAGAACAACTACAGAAAAGCTACAATACAAAATATTAAATCAGAAATGCTATTGAAATACAACTACAACAATATTGGAAAAATAAGACAGAAATACTAAAATGGAAATACTTCAAAAATACTTGGAAAGAAATGTTTGAAAAATACCACTAATACTGTATTACAAAAATACTACTACAAAAATATAATGACAGGAATATTATCCAAATACTACTACATAAATATTATGACATAGATACTACAAATATACTATAACAGTAATACTAAAATACTAAAATACTATTACAAAATTATTCAAACAAAAATTTTACAAAAACTAAAGTAATATTAGAAAATATTACAATAAAAATACTACAAAAATGCTACAGAAATACCCCCCAAAAATACCACTCCAATAATACTGTTAAATGATGCAAATCACCTTGTCTGTTTAGCCTCTTTCACTCCGCTCCGCACTACCAGATCACCAACAGCTTCATTTACCAAGCAGTGAAACTACTGAACTCTCCACACCTGGCAAGAAGAAATGAACATTCATGACTAAAAAGAATGCGTACCAACTTGCACACGCCCGCTGCTTGTATCATTTCCCCTATTTTACCTTTCACATTTTACCTTCACTTGATCATTTCGATTCCTTTGTATGTCAAGTCCATCTGAAGAAATTGAAAAATAAAATCTATGTTGCCAAGAAGAAAAAAACACTGGTTATTCCCCTGCACCGCAAACTTCAGAGCAAAGTCCTGCAGTGCAAACTTGATACAGTGGCTAATTCAGATGAGCAGTGGAATACACTGTTAGGAGTGTGAAACCCACCACTTTGAGTAATGGTATGCCCCAGCGGCAGTGCTGAGGTGTGTGACGTCCCGTCGCATACACAGGATTTTGACACAGTTCACTTGAGCATACACTAAGTTTTTCTGCCTCATCATTATTATTATTATTATATATCATGATAATTACATGACCTCTCACAGCACACACCACGTGGCGGAAAGAAGAACTACAGTACTGTCCTGTACTCAGAAAAAGGTGCACACAAAACAAAACCTAACTTGCAGCAATGTCCGGATATTTTTCGACATCCCCCAAAAAATGTTCGAATCTACCGTTTTTCTTAACACGGTAGTGTCTGTACATAATTGTGCCATGAGCAAGGTTAGCTTATTTTGATACTAAAGTTTTAAAGTGACGTAGTCTCCTAAAGGCAGTGGGTGTGTGTGTCCATTGGTTGAAAAAAGTGAGAGTCTGTCTCTAGGTGGAGCAAGCAACGGGGACAGAGTGGCAGCGAGGAAGGATCGCAGAGCAGGGGAGTAATACAACCAATACAGCTGGAAAAACATAGCGACAACAAACTAGGTGACCTATTTTCATCATCTAATATTCTCTCACTGGCTCTTTAAAGAACTAAAAATTGGACATATAAAATGTGCATGCTCTATATCTTTAAAGGAGAACTTTGTAAAATGACTGTACTCTCAATCAGAAAAGACATTCGAGGAAAGTTTTGTAGGAACAGGAATAATTACGTGGTTTAGGTATCTGAGAAAGCCTGAACAAAAAAAAGAAAAGGTTGTATCTTTGTACCTTTTTATATCCGGCCTGAAATGAAGGATAAGCTTAGGTGATATCCTCCTCTGCTGATCCGTGTGATTAAAAGGTCATTTTGATGAGACTTGTGAAGATAAACCTTTGCGTTCTCACCCAAGGCCGACACCGACCATGTCGTTGAAAGCGTTGCCCGAGGCCGTTTTTTTTTTTCGCGTTGATGGCAAGATTGTGATTGAAAGATGAAAAAAACGGGCTCAGGAGTAGAAAGAAAAAAAATCAAAATACTTGGTTAGTTTTCATTAAGAACAAATCGCAAATCTATTCAGAATGTGACGGTTAAGGGAGGGCAGCCGGTAGAATATTACAAACTCCAATCACTGTAATCTCTCACTACTTTGGTGCACAGCGCGCTGAAAGGTTTTGCGAGATCGGTTATCCCCGATGGCGTAGTGCTGCAAGCAAGGGGCACGAGGGCGCATTTTTGTGAGGCTGTTGTGTCCACCAAAAAAGTGAACTGCACTTGTGCGACTGCGATCCAATATCCCCAATTGCATATTGGTGCAAGCAGGGGTTTAGACAGCTATTTTTGTTGGAGCTGGGTTTTTTTAGGCGTACTGCATTTCCACCCGAAATGAACTGCACTCATGCAGCCGCAAACTATTATCCCCAATCCTGTCAGGACCAGAACGGAAACAGGACCCAATCGCGCAACCTTTCTCACAAGTTTTATTGGATGAAAGGGAAAGGGCAGCACCCACGATCCGGTGCTCGCTAGACACGGGAAGAAAGTCGCTCTCGCAATCAGATTGTGATCCGAATACGGAAGTGGATCTTCCGGAACGGGCGATGGCGGTGTCAGGGACGGAAAAACAGGTTGATAGCTGGAACAGGAGAGCAAAAACGTGGTCGGGATCGGAAACGAGTCGTAAGCCAGGACGGGAAATTAGACGTAGTCGGGATCATAAATGGGTTTTTTTAGGCGTACTGCATTTCCACATTTAGGAAGGGAGAGCAGGCGTGGTCGGAATCCAACAGGTCATAGCCGGAGACAATCAGAAGAAAAAAACGGAACAGGTAGGAGTCAGGGTCGAAAAAGGCTAGCCTTGTATACACAGAAGTTCACAGACCGACTGACAACAGGGGACAACAGGACTGGGTCCAAATAGTGACAGGAAGCCAATCAGAACCCACGGCGGTTGGCGCAAAATGAGTGGGCACAGCTGATTCCAATCGGTATTCTTGACACAATACCATATATCTGTGTCTAAGGACCGGCAGAAGTGTTTTTTTAACCATTACAGACCGCGAAGCTTTGAAGCCGCGAACGTCGAACCGCGAAGTAGCGAGGTCCCACTGTACATACATTAGGGTTTGGAATTGGGGAGCTGGGAATCGCCTCCTCTTCCCTTCTCGCAGAAAGAGTCAAGAATGCAAGAATGTGAGAGTGTTCTTGACTCTAGCTACCTCCCACTAGGGAGGATATGGCTCCGGTAAATACATACATACATTGGGGGTTTGGAATTGGGTGTTTGGTCACCTAAACGAAGGTAACATCATAGGCGCCGCCGCGCGCGGCAGCCTTTCCAGCAGCCTTTCCAGCAGCTCCGTGTTATTTCGCTCTTTTTGTGATTTATTGTTTTAAGTGGCGTGATGAGGGGGCCCTATCGTGGATGCAGAGCCGGGGCTAAGGTGAAGGCTAAGCGGCTAGCGGTGTTATAAGCCTTCGATACCATCCGTAATCATGGTAAATGTGAACTCTCTACCAAATAAGACCAGCGAACTGGCTGTGCTGGTGAAAAACATCAAAGCGTACATACAGGGAGTGCAGTTTGCTGTGTTTGACCGAAACGTGGCTCACGTCTAGCTAAGGCAGACAGAGACACAAAAGCCTGCGGGAAGCGGAGCGGAGGTGGACTCGCTATCTACGTGAACACGAGGTGGTGTAACCCTGGGCACAAAGATTTCCATCTGCTGCAGGGACGTCGAACTTTTGGCCTAGCGTGTGGCGTCATCCATTACGCTGTTGCTAAACTACAACACAGCACCCCGCGGCCATCCTGTTAATCTGTTAATAAACAACAAAAGGATACTGCTGGAAATGTGACTTTACCTATGGGGATGAATAAAGTATCTATCTAATGACTCCAACGACAGGTTTTGTGACTCATCTGTAAGGTTGAGCCAGGGGCCCGGGAATGGCCTCCTCTTCTCTCCTTCTCCTGGAAATTTGACAATGCAAGAATGTGAATGTGTTCTTGACTCCAACCCCCTTCCACTCAGGGGTATAAGGCTTCAGTATGTACATACTATGCATTATGTACTTGGCAACATAATGCTCTGTGTGATACAAAACAAGTACAAATCATTTCTAGTAAACGTTAGCCCTGAAACGAGCTTTTGTGCTTGTGAAAGGCCGGACTGTGATTGTGAATAACCGAGAACATGCTACAAAATGCTTTTGTGCGATTTTACATTAGCCGCCTCTGATAAACAATGCCGAGCGCCTTTCGATTGAATCCCGACAATAAGCTCGACTGGGCTGCGTCGTAATTATGCAAATGAGATGCACGTCTCAATCAAATTGTGTTGGTGGCGCTCGCTTTTATAATGACTTTAATTAATCAACGGCTGTTTACAAACTTTGGGAAGTGACGGAAGGCAAAGATGATTTGTATGCTGGCCCGGGAAACACTTTAAGTGTCAACGGAGGAGATTTCAATCATTGTTTTGAAAACAAAAAGAGGACGATAAAAGCCAATTGGTTCTTCAAAACTGGGAATTTGCAAACTGCGATTGCCTCGGATCTTGTTTATAAAATATGAAAATGCAGTAGAACCCCGGGTTAGCGCAATGTTTGTATGTTATGATGTGGAATACAAATTTTTTGGGCCTCTCGTTACGGCATTTTCCACCACTCCAAAGATCAGGTTCTCCAGCTCCTTGCCCGTCCCCACCACCTCGTCGGATTCATCAAGACTTCCTTCTGATTCGTTTCTACCAAACCCACTCTTCAGTAAATTCCAGTAAATCCTGTCCTTTGAAAGTGTGGTCTTTGAGTCTGTTCCTGGGGTACCTGACACATTTGGCTACTTATCTCGGTCAAAGCCTAAAACTTTACTCTGATATTTGGTTGGCAAAGGCAGATGCCATTGAATCGGTTTTTCAAGAAACGCGAGGTAAAAAACACCTTTTTTACCTTATTTGCTTCTTCTTTTACGTTTATTTTGCTGTAATCTAATTTTCACGTTCCGATGCTCTTTCATGATTTAAAAAAAAATGTATATCTTTATGCGGGGCTTGGGACGGATTAGCACATTTGCACTCAAAAGAAGTCTCTACTTACAAATGTTTTAAGTTACAAAGCTAATCCCAAAACGAATTAAATTCATAAGTAAAGGTACCACTGTAGAGTTCCGTCCCCCGCTATACGGCAATTTCCCCCTATGACCGCCTCCTCAGAACGGATTCATGTCGTATTCTGGGGTTCAACTCTATAAATTTAAAAGGAGATTCAAAAAAAAAGATCCTATTCAAATAAGTGAGAAAAATTCCCTTTTTCATACCACATGCTAATTTATTCAAGTATATCTGCATATAGATTTGCCTAACTTCACTTTCTCTAAATTTGCCTTACAGTAAATAAATGTAATGATAATTAAAACTGATTATAATATTTAGCATTAATTATATTTAGCATTCATTATATTTAGCGGTAATAATATCTCACTCGGTTTTATGATTGAGAGGCAAGCACTCCGGGGTGTACCTCATGTTTAGCACTGAGTCAAATCGGGTGTACGTATATGACGAAAAACATTTGGTCTTATTTTACTTTTTCCATTTTAGGATTTGTGTTGCTATGGTTACTATAATAATGTGACCTGCTGTATTCTCTGTGATATTTGTGGTTAATCTGCAGTTGTTCTATTTCCTTTATTTTGTCGTCATTTTGTCTTTGTTGCCAAGGAGTTAATATTTTAGTGATATTTGAAGGTAGTATGCAGTTGCTATGAATGTGTAAAAACATCTATAGTTACTTAAGAACTATTTAGTTCTAGATAACGATGTAATTTTTCACTTCTTCTGTCAAGTCCCTCCTATTTTGTAGTTGCTATAGACGTGGTACGTCCCTCGTGATATTTGTAGTTACTAAGTGTTTTCTTGGCCTTTTATGATAATGCGTTTTTCATGGTAACTTTTTCTAAGTCACTCATATTTTGTTGCCATGCAGTTCCTGTGTTGCTTCCAATGTTTTAGTTTCTATGCAGTTGCTTTGTCCTTTAAGATGTGGTATTAATCATTTTTATGTTTTCCAGTCACTCTTATTTGGTGGTTGCTATGCAGTTCCCGTGTTGCTTGCAATATTTTCAGTTAGTATGCAGTTGCTTTGTCCTTTATGGTATGAATTTGTTGTCATTAGTTTTTGTAGTCACTCTTATTTTGTAGTCTCTATTGGGTTCCCATGTTGCTTTCAATATTTTTAGTGACTATGCAGTTGCTTTGTCCATTATGGTAGTGTATATATTTGTTGTCCTTACTTTTTGTCATGTCCTGCACGGTTGTCATGGCACCCAGTTGGCCCCGCCCCTTGACATCGGATGCACTGCATTTCCCCGATTACTCCTATGGGTACTTCAACGCGCCTTTTGGAACTGCCCTTTGCCAGATCATTGTTTACCCCTGTTGAAGACTTGTTGGTACCTGTTTATTCTTGTTGTGCCTGTTGGACTTTGTTGCACTTCGGTGTAACAATCTGAGAGATCCCTGCAAGTTCTGTTTAATCCCGTTAAATGCCTAGTCTGTAGTTTTGCCTGCATTTGAGCCTGCTTTGTTTTGTTTTTGGTCCGTTTGTGTGTTGGACAACTTTTCTTTCTCAATTAAAGTGACAGATCGTCTACGCAAATGAGTTCCAACTTCCTGCTTCCCGACCCATTTTGTGACACTTTTTGTAGTCACTCTTATTATGTAGTCTCTATTCAGTTTCCGTCTTGCTTGCAATAGTCCTGGTTACTATGCAGTTGCTTTGTCCTTTATGATAAGTATTTTTTGTCAAAAGTTTTTGTAGTCACTCTTATTTTGTAGACTCTATTAGGTTCCCATGTTGCTTGCAATATTTTTAGTGACTATGCAGTTGCTTTGTCCATTATGGTACTGCATATATTTGTTGTCCTTACTTTTTGTCGTCACTCCTATTTTGTAGTCTCTATTCAGTTTCCGTGTTACTTGCAATATTTCCAGTTACTATGCAGTTGCTTTGTCCTTTATGATACTCTAGTTGTCATAATTACTTTTTCTAGTTACTCCTGTGTTTCTTGTAATAGTGTATTTTAGTTATGATGCAGTTCGTTTGTCCTTTGTGATAATGTATTTGTCATTCTTGCTTTTTGTAGTTGCTATGTAGTTCCTTAGTTACGGTGCAGTCGTTTTGTCCTTTATGATTACCTTTCTGTCATTAATACTTTTAGTACTTTAATATTGTAGCTTCTATGCTATGTGGGTGATGATTTTGTTTCTTTTTCAATGCAATTTCCTTTTTTAAACTTGCCAATTAAGTCCATGAATTTGCTATTATTTTGTCTAGCAAGTATTCTGGAAGTGTCCTGTAGTTGCTATGCCATCTGTTTTAACATTTATGGTTACTATGCAGTTGCTTTATCCCATTCGTGTTAAAGTATGTGTCGTTATTTCATCGACTAGGACTTATTTTTCTGTGATCCTCCAAATGGATGTCACCACAATCTCTGAATTCCCTAAAGCAGTTACCAGATGACTTCTTTTTAAACCTTTAAAGCTGAGACCTATTACATTCCCCTACCTCAAACACGCCTGAGGATAGCATTGGCTTTATTTTGACCTCACTCTGCGAACACATCCTCCTCGCAATATATATTTTCATATTCAAACGGGCTTAAAGTTATTATCGACAGCCTGGGGTCCATGTTGATGAGTGTAGTGAAAGAGACAAAAGGAAGAGTAATCTTGACAGCATCGCAGATAGAGACGGAATGAGACACAAAGAGGAAATGAAAGGAGAAGGCTACGAGTACTTTGCTGTGATTACCAACAACAAAAGAAAAGAAAACGGTGAGGGAAAATAGAACTTGAATGGCCATATCGCTGTGGTTTATCTTTCAAAGGCTTTTACTGTATTCATTGAATGACAATTCATAGTTTTTGCAACTTTCATAAGAAAAACCACGCTCCTTTTTAGCAAAGAAAACAAAGAAGCAATAGTTCAATGTAGAAGACGACGACGCTAGATTTTGATGGACCAGAAGGTGCTAGTTTTCGTTGTAGAAGACAACAAGGCTAGTTTTTGGTGTCTTTTATTGTTCTATAGTAAAAGAACAAGCTAGCTTTTTAGAAAAAACGCTAGATTTCGGTGTACCTCGAAAAAGCTACTTATCGTGGAAGACAAAAATGCTACTTTTCGACCAACCAGAGGAATCTAATTTTCATAGTACAAGACAACAGCTATTTTTTAGTGTGTTTTATAGTTCTAGTGTTCTATTATTGTTCTGGTGTTCTATAGTAGAAGAAGAAGCTAGTTTGGTAGAAGAAAACAATGCTAGTTTTTGGTGTACCCCGAAAACGCAACTTTCCATGGAAGACAACAATGCAAGTTTTCTGACAACCAGAAGTAGCTAGTTTCCATAGTAGAAGATAACATTGCTAGTTTTTAGTGTGTTTTATAGTTCTAGTGTTCTATTATTTTTCTGTTTTCCTGTAGTAGAAAAAGAAGCTAGTTTTGTCGAAGCAAACAATGCTAATTTTTGTTGTACCTTAAAAAAACTACTTTACGTGGAAGCCAACAATGCTAGTTTTCGGACGACCAGAAGTAACGAGTTTCCATAGTAGAAGATAACATTGCTAGTTTTTAGTGTGTTTTATAGTTCTTGTGTTCTATTATTGTTCTGGTGTTATATAGTAGAAGAAGAAGCTAGTTTTGTTGAAGAAAACAATGCTAAATTTTGTTGTACCTTAAAAAAACTACTTTACGTGGAAGCCAACAATGCTAGTTTTCGGACGACCAGAAGTAACGAGTTTCCATAGTAGAAGACAACATTGCTAGTTTTTAGTGTGTTTTATAGTTCTAGTGTTTTATTAGTGTCCTGGTGTTCTATAGTAGAAGTAGCAAGTTTTGTAGAAGAAAACAATGCTAGTTTCTGGTGTACCTCAAAAAAGCTACTTATCGTGGAAGACAAAAATGCTACTTTTTGAACGACCAGAAGAAGCTAATTTAGGCTAGTTTTTAGTGTGTTTAATAGTTCTAGCGTTCTATTGTTGTTCTGGTGTTATATAGTAGAAGAAGAATCTAGTTTTGTACAAGAAAACAAAGCTAGTTTTTGGTGTACCTCGAAAAAGCTAATTTCCATGGAAGACAACAATGCTAGTTTTCGGACAACCAGAAGTAACTAGTTTCCATAGTAGAAAACAACAACGCTAGTTTTTAATGTAGAAGAAGCTAGTTTTTGTGTGAAAGAAGAAATTAGTTTTCGTAGTAAAAGACAACAATGCTCGTTTTCTGACAACCAGAAGTAACTAGTTTCCATAGAAGAAGACAACAACGCTAGTTTTTAATGTACTAGAAGAAGCTAGTTTTTGTGTGAAAGAAGAAATTAGTTTTTGTAGTAAAAGACAACAATGCTAGTATTTGGTGTACCGGAAGAAGCTATAGTTTAACATAGCAGAAAACAGTAGTATTTTGCGAACCAGAGGACTAGCTTCTCTAGTAGAAAATAAGCTAATTTTGTAGAAGACAAGAACGCTAGTTTTTGGCGTACCAGAAAAATGTTGTTTTTGTTATAGAAAATGAAACTTGCTGGGTGTACCAGGAGAAAGTAGTAGTAAGACAACAGCACTCGTTTTTGGTAAAGAAAAAGTATCTAGGATTTGTAGTAGAAGACAACAACGCCAGTTTTAGATGTATAGGAAGAAGCTTTTGTTTTATGTAGAAGACAACAACAATATAATTTTGCGTTTGTGAATAATGTAATTACTATAGCAGAAAAAGCTAGTTATTGGTGTACTGGAAGATTATAGTCTTCATAGTTTTGATCAACTTAAAGCAAAACGTTACATGACACAACACAATTTTGGGGAAGTTTTTCTTCATAAATGTAAAGATATGGAAAATATGCTACTTGTTGATACTTTTGCAGTGTTTAGATCTAGATGCGAGTACTGTGGTAAATCTACCTACAAATGTTTAAGGTTACAAAGGCGTTTCAGAACACGAAGTCAAAAATACAGGCTATTCGCTGCTCCCAGAGAATTCCTAAACAAACTGGCTAAAATCTGCCTGGCAACCTTGTGCGCATGCGTGCTCCCAGCCTTCTCTTCGCGTCACCGTCAGAGTTCAGAGATGAGGCGGAGGAGGGGTTCCGGCAAGATTGTGAAAGATGCAGCCATCATCCCAAATTTAACACCCTTTAGCAAAATTCTACCCAGTCTTGGAATTTGTGAAAAGCAATCACCCGGAAAAAGTGTTGACAAGTCGGGTTATCGCTACGTCTGCCTGGCACATTTCCGACGGTTTGGCAATAGCAGACGTCATTGGATCAGTTTATCTTTATTCCGTGACTCTTGTTTTTTGTTTGTTGTTTGGTAATCTATGTTTTTGTTTCATGTTCTGATGCTCTTTTATCATTTATTAGTCAGGTCACATTTATTTGTCTATCCCTTAATCACAAAATGTCTCTAAGGACTGCACAGGTTACAAAGACACCCTCCCCTGATCTTAAACCAACAGGCGGGCAAGGATAACTCAAAACATCAGCATGAAGAAAATAAGAAACCTTGAGAAGGTTCCTCACAAGTGGTAATCCCCCTTCCAGGATGACCAGGGTGCAATAGATTTAGCATAATAAAACAATGAACATCAATAAAAAAAACATACGTAATATGTAAAAAAACTGTCCTTGAAAGTGCACGACAGCAATGAAACTTTGAGCCTGTCAAATTGTCCAAAAAGTCCGTGACAGCAATGGTGCAGCTTCCCATATCATAATGTACTTTTTCGGGGCTTGGAACGGATTAGCGCATTTACATTCAAAAAGTTTTCAGGTTACAAAGCTACTCCCAAGAGCTGACACTGTCCCAAGAAATAAAAGCTAAAACCGCGCATAACAGACATTTTCCTCATCGATTCCAAGCATAGATTCAAATGTGAGCATTTCCAGATCTATTCCTTAATTTACGCACGTGCTCCCATGCGCAGCAGTTATCCCTTTCTTATTAAGACGTGGAGCTTCACCCTTCAGGCCTTCAAATCACCTGGCAGCTCTCGCGCAACCTCAAGCCTTTTAACACTCCGACAGCGATCGTTAGTTGTATTAATAGAACGCACACCAATGTAGAAAGACTGGAGGGCTTTGACCGACACTATATTGCTCTAATACCGCTGTGTATAACCTGCTGATTGATATGCTAACATTGTGCTGCTAAAAGCTCACAGGCAGAACATTAATTACACCCGGGAGAGCCATGTCCACTTCCCAGAGCTTAGCACGACCGATAGGAAGCTTGTCAAACAGAATCTGAGGGCCACCGAAAACTGGACTCGGCCATTTTGAGAACCGTCAACACCAAAATGGCGTGGTGGATATGTTTTTCGCATCCGTTTCCGTCTTGTTTAAAAGTTGGAAGGTGTCCTTAGAAAGAAGAAAGTAGAATATTTTCTCTGTTATGTATATGTTAACAATGACCAACTGAGTTCTAAGAGCCATCATGATGTTTTTTTCTCCCACGCCTATCTGCGGAAGACATTAGGAAGCAGGAAAGGGAGAGTTGGGAGGTTGGGTGGAGTGATTTCATGCTTGTGCTGACGGGTTTCTGTTAGTATAGCATGAAAATGGTGAACGTAAGAAAAGGACTGTTTCAAATACAGTCAAACGCCAACTCAAATCCCCAAAAAGGTGAAAAAAGAAGAGTCTATTCGAGTGTGTCCAAGAAATGCATGCACTTGTACGTGACGCAAAGGTGCTAATATAAAGCTTCAATGATGACTTAAGCCAGAAGATGGCGTCAGCGGAGAAAACAGTCAAATTCCAGCACCTTTAATCATGTTTTCGCTACTTGCCTCCAGCTGTTTTTCTAAGATTTTGTGTTTTATTACCTTCTTTCCTTTTGTTTAACGTCAGGGTTGTGTGACACGAAGGGTAAAAGAAGCGCAGGAGTTAAGCAGTTACGTTAAAGTTTTTTCAACACAATAAAACTGATAAAACAATAAATCATAATATTCTGTTAGTAAAGAACAATGCGGTAATGATTTCAAATTGCGCTATCAAAATGGTTGACAATCATTTGTATATCAGAGGGGCGAAACACAGTGGGTTAAGACAAAAACGAAACATAAGTCAGTGGAAATTTCCCAAAACGCCAGCTTCACACCAGTCCTTTGTCCAGACTAAAGACTGCATATGGGTTGATAAAACTCAAAGCCCCTCTCCCGACAGTAAATAAAAACTCCACTTGAAAAATATAGAGACTGTATAATGAATAAAGGAATGGATATACAGTACAGTATTAAGAAAATGAAAATAACTACATTTAAATATATATTGCCTGAAAAGTGCTTTAAAAATAAATTTGATGTGATTTTAAAAACAAATCCAATGATGTCTCTAAAATCAGTGACATATTTCAGTATTCCAAAAACCACATAAAACCAACTGCAATTTTTTTCAAGGGGAATGAATTACTACTACAGCGGAACCTCGGTTCTCGACCATAATCCGTTCCAGAACCCTGTTCGAAAACAGATTTGTTCAGTCACTGAAATCAATTTTCTCATTAAAAATGATGTAAATCGTTTTAATCCATTCCAACACCCTAAATGTTTACCTTTAATGTTTCACGTAAACATAAAGCTAACCCAGGCTAACCGTACGTTCGCGTTATCGTAATCTTCAGTACGAAATATTACGCTAACATGAACGTGTAAAAATGAAAAAATCAGGTCGTTTACAAGTCATTTAGCACCCGGGTCTCCACAACAAGTGGTGAGCGGTTCATTGGAAAGGGGGCTGCGTCCCAACACCCTGAATGTTGGGCTCCGTTCCAACACCCTGAATGTTTTGAATGTTTAACGTAAACATGAAGCTAACCCAGGCTAATCGTACGTTCGCGTTATCGTAATCTTCCGTACAAAAGATTACGCTAGCATGAACGTGTAAAAATAAAAATAAAAGGATAAAGAAAAGAATTATGCATAGGATTTCTTACCTTTGTGGTGGTCAGCAGAAGGCGCAGGTGGACGGTGGTGCTATTATTTCTTTCTTGAATGCACTACTTTTCTTTTTTCACCTGTAGCAACTTTGCTGCTTGCACTGACTTTCTTCTGAGGCATAATTAGGGGCTAAAACACTTCGTACACCTATATTAAAAGCGAAAGCAAAACGAAGCACGTCCGTACGCGATAACAGTTGGTCACGAAAAGAGCCATCTACACCCGTACGCCGCTCAGCATCGCACCCTTAAGTATGCACTCACGCATTACCGGCGTTCGAACTCTGATTTTTTGACCGAACAGCGAAGCAAGAATTTCTCGAAATTTTTGGTCGGACTCCGATTTGTTTGAACTGAGAGGCGTTCGAAAACCGAGGTTCCACTGTATATGGATAAAATAATTAAAACAATCAAACAGTACTGAAAAAAATCATCCAATTCTGACTATATATTCAATATTCCAAAGACTGCCTGAAACGAACTGCACCTTTTTTTGTTTTTTGGCAGTGATCCATTATCCTCAGTTGATTATTGTTGAGAGCAGGGGCTGAGAGGGCATGCGTGGCAGCTCCTCTTCCGTTCTCTCCGCCTAGAATGAGCATCACCGGTGCGGCCGCGATCCATTCACCCTTATGGAACGCAACTTTATGTGTCCATTCCTCTATGAAAGCTTATTTGCTTTACTTTCTGTCCTCATTTCCCACAACACCTGGAGCCCTCACATGAATTTCATCTGGCTCCCTCTCCATCTTACCGCTCACACCCCTTCTAGCGAATTACAGCGTTTAATTAGGAGAACCTCATTTGTATCAAATCTTTTACATAGATCAACTAGGCCTAACCGGGATCTTCTAATTGATTATTGCTGCCTGAGGATTTGAGTGCGCGAGCGTTTGCTTGTGTAAATATTGCTTTATGGTGATTAAGGAAGGATTCTTTATCACGGCGCTGATCACATAACCATTCCTAACTTCGGTTGTGTAATACTGGTGCCGGTGCTAGCCATTTATGGTGCCCCCCACCATCAACACACACACACAAAAGAAATGATTTTGCAATTTGTTTATTTACATAACACTGTCAACAAACATGAGAATTAAATAAGTTATTTTCTTCTGTTTCTTTCCTATTATTAAGGTGAGGATGTTTTAATTAGCTGATGTTTTGAGGTTTACCTTGCCCTTCTGTTGGTTAAAGATCAGGGTAGGGTGTCTTTGTAACCTGTGCAGTCCTTTAAAACATTTTGTGATTAAGGGCACAATTAAGGGCTAAATTATGAACACAGAGCATGTTAAAACAATATTTTACATAGACAAAAAATTATTTTGTACTCACTAAGATCTGCAACCTCAAGTTTTTAAATCGAGGCTTAAGACACACTTCTATTCCAAAGCATATGATTGATGCCCACCTCATATTCTGTCTTGTCCTGTCTTTTTCCGACGCCTGCCTGGCTGATACGAAGGAGAAGGATGATTTGGGATGGGTGAGCGGACCGGCGTCTGACCTGCAGCATGTCAACCCCTGCATTTACCAGCTGGCAGAGACGGGAGGCAGCGTCGTGGCCGTCATAGACTTTCTGGACTGGTTTGCAGGCTGGGGGCGTCGTTGATCTCATGCACTTTCCGGACATTTTCAACATCTTACCTTATGTTTACTATTATGTGTACAGTAATGCTAATTGTAATTCACCCTGGTCAATCCTGGAAGGGGGATTACCACATGTGAGGTCCTTTCTCAAGGTTTCTCTTTTCTCCTCACACTGAGGTTTTTGAGTTTTCCTTGCCCGCATGCTGGTTTAAGATCAGGTAATTGTGTAATTTTGTAACTGTAATCCTGTGCAGTCCTTTGAGACATTTTTGTGATTAAGGGCTATATAAATAAATTTGACTTGACTTGACTTGACACTTTATTGATCCAAAACTTCACTGACAGTCTGACACTGACAGTGGAAGAACGCCTCCTAGTGACACTTTCCACTATCTGCCACGCTTGTTGTATTCTGGTGTTTTACTTTGTGATAAATACCACATTTAAACTGTTGTTCCAAGGGATTTTTTTTATACGCACACTTGTTTTGGTATCAAAGGCGGTCGCGTGGGACTCGCATCCATTGGGCCAGTCCACCGTATAAGGCAACAAAACAATAATATAAAAAAAATAATAATTAGAAGCAAGGAGGGCGCGCCCATTGAAACAGTGCGCCAAATGGGTGTGAAATGACGGTACAATAATGAGCTTTTTATTTTAACATTGACTACCGACAAGCGACGCATGAGCTTCATCTCGTTTCTCCGCTCCAGACTATTGTTGCCGTTTCGATGCCATGATCGCACATGTGTTCACCAAATTTCCAATGAGGCGTAATCGAACATACCACTGGGATGGGAGGAGGGCACCGTGAGGCCAGAGATAGGCCAGGGCACAAAGCAGATTCGCCTCTTTCTCTCTGGAAATTTGGTTTATGCTGCTTTTGTGTTGTTTAACCATATTAGCGCATATTATCAACCCGTTACACTTTTTTTCACGACCCTAATTTGTTTTGGTGCTTTCCTGGGCACTTGATGCCCTACGCAGTGCGCGTTATGCGCGTTGGAGGGGCTACGGCCCTGTGTATTATATTCGAAAATATTTGCACTTTTTGCAACCCAATCCGTTGTGAATGTCTCCTTTGATTCAACTGTAGCTTTGTTTTGTTCTGAAGTGGCCCTCAGCGCACTCTTGTGGCAAGCAACAGCCGACAATGTTCCTTGATTCTTTTCATAAAGATCCATTCAGGGTTGAAAAAAAATGAAAACCTTCCATTCCCGATCCCCATTTTAGAGTAATAAATGACCATTAGGCGAAGCCTCTCATTCAGCCTTCGCGAAAAGCCGAGCTGAGATAAAAAGAGCGCCGATTAGAGTTCACCCGGTGGGATGACACCAAACCTTTCAGATGCCGCTTTCTTTTTGCGTTTCTATTTGCCAGCTGCCATGGACGGAAAATAAAAGGCTACAGTAAATGGTTACCATGGTGCCTCATGTTGCACATCCCCCTTTCTCTTTTTATATTTTATGTATGCAAAGACACCTCGCCACTTACAGCTTCACAGAGTTTCATTGGCTAAACAGGAAGAGACGCTTTCTATCGCCATAAAAGCTGGACCTCTCCACCCGCCAAACCTGCTAATGAGCCCCTTGTGTCTCTCTGTTTGATGATGAAGATTCAGTAAATGGTTTCTTTAGGACAATACCAGAAGGTATGTGCAGTTTTCCGTAACGTCCACACGATAGTGCTAAAGCACAGGTGTCAAACAGGCGGCCCGCGGGCCAGATCAGGCCCGCTAAGGGATTGAATTCGGCCCGCGAGACAACACTCAGAGAAGCGCAAGAGAAAACCAAGCTGCAGGTTGAAATATGTCAACTTGATGTTGCCAAAGCCAGGTGCCTCTCACAAAGACACTGTACTTGTATTTCTCTCTCTCTCTTTCTCTCTCTTCCCCCCACCCCTTTTCTCCCACTCTGTCTCTTTCACTCTCTGTGTCTCTTTTTCTCTTCCTTTGTTGCTCTTTGTCTCTTTCTCTCTTAATACCCTTTGCGCTTTCTTTTCTCTTTTCTCTCACGACTTTTTATCTCTTTTGTTTCTCACGCTCTCTCCCTCTCTCTCTTTTTCTTTCTTTGTCCCGCCCTCTCTCCTTTTCCCTCCCTTTTTCTCTTTTTGCTTTCTCTTTTTCTTTCTCTTTAATCTACTAGTCCGGCCCCCGACAGAATGTTTGTTTTATCGTGTGGCCCCCCAGTTAAAATGAGTTTGACACCCCTGTGCTAAAGTATAGTCTGAAGTAAAGTGAATCCTGTCTTGAATCAAGACAATAGTTCAATACAGTTACCAGATCATTTTTAATTAATAATTTGACAGAAAAATTTAAAATTCATAGTACTTTTATTCATGAAACACATAGTTTAGGGTCTTTTCCTGAGTAATAAATAAATAAATATAGGTTTGTACCATGCAGATTTTCACATTTCGCAGGGGGTTGTGCCCCCCCATTACTGTGATAACCGAGGTAATACTGTATATGTCACAGACCAGAAACGGACACAGGACCCAATAGCGCTCGTTTTCTCAGTTTTTGTTGATAAAGAGGGAGAGTATGGCATGCTTCCACGATCCAATGGCTGACGGACAAGAGGAGCAGCCGGTGCAGAAGTGGCATTTCCGTGTCTGGCGAGGAGGATCGGAGACAGGCGGGAATAGCAAGTCGTTGGCCGGGACTGGAGATCAAAGGCGATGTCGAGTTCGTAAACGAGGTCGGTAGCAGGAGGCAGGCAGGTAATGGGGCAAAACAGGTCAGGTAACGGGCAAGGAAGAACGGGGCCAAGTCAGGTCCGGAAATAGGTTGGCAACAAAGATCAGGCAGAAAAAAGCAGGGCAGGAACAGAGTCAGACGCAAAGGCTTACTTAGCTGGTGGCAACAGTTCGCATAACGATCTGACGGCTTCCTCTTGGAAACCGGGGGTTTAAAAAGAGAGTATCAACCAATCAGCTGTCCGGGCATTTGGCGCCAATCAAGCCGTCGCAGGTGCTCTCAATCGGCAATCATGACAGTATTTCAGTGATACCTCAGTACTCGACTATATTCCCTTTGGAATTGCAACATCGAATTGTCCCATTCCAAGCACTGTTTATATTTCTTCGTTTCTACGCATTCAAAATACCCAAAATATGTAGAAAAAAACGATAATTATGAAAACACAATTTTCCTCTTTTCCTTAATTTTACCATCAACTTTCTTGGGACCCATTATCATTGTCATGAAAAAGGCAATAAAACGCAGTAAATTACCATTAAATCTCAACTCGTGTCGTCAGACTGACGATCCCTCTCAAAACGATGCTAACCGACCGGGGAAAAGTAGCCAAAATGGCTGATCACTTAGGAAATTAAACAATGCCGTACTTATTTTTCCTTTTGAGTAACAAAGTTAAATTGACTCAACACCGTGCTGTTCAAGTCCAAATGATCACATGATTGGTAGGTCTGTTTGTTTGGCTACCCAAGAAAAGGCAGTCAGGTAGGTTACCCTAGATGTGAATAACGCCAAAAAAGCTAACTCAGCACTTTTGATCTTGTTGACTCAGCATTTTTCCCAGATAGACATTCCATTCTTCTAGAGCAGAATGACATTGAATATCAACACTCTACAGGCAGTAGAGTCGGTTACCCCAGATATGAAAACTGTCCAAAAAACAGTCTGATCATTTTTTTGTTTTGCTTACCAAGAAAGACAATCTGCCCTCTCAGGCCAGAACAAGTTTGGCCAGGATCACAAGCTATCAATCTAGCAATGAGGGTGGTCACTCTAGAGGTGAAAATGCATTTTTAGAATTGTGCATTTTGGTCACTTGGATTCTTCATCATTTCTATTCTTCCTTGTATTAGTTTTTGGTTGCACTGCACCAGGGTTCTATAACCTGGTGCCCGTGGGCACCCGGGTGCCCCCTAAGCACAGCTGAGGTGCCCGCGGACCTGTTTTGAATATACCCGACCAAGGCTGGGTAATTGAGATTTTCTAGTAGAAAGAAATATTGTTTGTGATTGATTGAGTTAAAAATGACCCTACTTCCTACTTATCTCTCTTTTTCTCTTACTCCCACTCCCAGTGATCACCAAACTATCAGTTTCACTCCAAATTACTTATTCCACTAAATCGTCATCTTTGGTGTGAATTTTACTGGTAAACAACCCCCCCAAACTCTCTACCTCTCCCTGTCTCACACTTTCTGTCCCTCTCTACCACTTGGTCTGTCCGTGTGTCTGTCTGTCCCTCTCTCTCTCTCTCTTTCTCTCTCTCTCTCTCTCTCTCTCTCTCGCTCTCTCTCTTTGTCAAACCATTTTTTTTCTTTCTCTTTCTTTCCGTCTCATTTTCTCTTTTCCTTTTTTTCTACGCAGTACTGTATGTAGTGCAAGATAATCAGTAATTTTCAAAAAGCATATCAAATTACGTGCCTTTTTCACGAATGAGTAGCGAAAAGTAGCTCGACGCTTGAAAAAATTGGAAACCCCCTGCACCATCTAGTGGTCTAGCCCGGAACCGAGCTCCAGGGGTCCCATGTAAATGGAGTTGGAGACCCCTGTTGTAAACAATAGACACTAGGTTAATTTAAAGACGGTTTTAATACTAATAGAAAAGGAGAGTTAACTCACCACGCAATCAGAATGAACTTTTCCAGATATTACCCTGATGCAAATCTTTGGTGGACCTTAGGAGATCGGTGAGGCGGACAATTCGAGTTTACTGGTTGGAAGAAGAAGAAAAAGTCAATAACAGTCTCGGGCGACTCTGCGAGAAACGAAGCTGAAAAAACACAAACAGACCACAAGAGAGCAAAACACCTGCAGAGGAGTGCGCAGCAGCATGTAGACTGAATCGATAGGTGAGTCATAGTGAAAACAAAAATAGTTTTTTAAAAAAAAGTACAGACGCTACTTACGAAAAACCGTAGATACGAACATTTTTTTCGGGATGTCAAAAAATGTTTTGTATTGTCCACCTTTTTCCGAGTACAGGACATTACTGTAGTGCTTCTATCCCCCACTATCGGTGTGTGGCGCTGTGTGTGAGAGGTCAAGCAGAAACCACCCAGGAGAAGAAATACGGCTACCTCTTCCTAGTTCGTGTGTACACATACTATACTGTATCTCCTGCGTGCTAAGAACTTTGACATTTTTATTGTTTAATATCTGGGGCACCCATTCAATATGATTGGTGTAAAGTGTAAAGAAGAGGCGAGCCATTCCATTTGAAATGAAAGTGGAATAAGAAAGCTTGATGCGGTTGAGAAAATGTTTGGAACGCTTTTTTTCTGCCAGTGGAGGAGGAAGTCGCCTAACTGTTGAAGCCCATCTTCCAAAAGTAAGTTAAACTTGACTCTATTCATCTTTATAGAGCATAGTATTTTACAAAATGTTTATTTTTTTAGTACAAAACAATACAGGTTACTTATGAAAACCTTAAACATACAAAATATAGCACTGCAGCAACTTACGAACAAATTTAACTTAGGATCGTCCGGAACCTATTTCGCACGTAAGTAGAGCAGCGTCTGTACAAAGTATTGAATTAATCGTGTAGAATTATTCCAAAATTTACAAACAGATTAGTGAAAAAGCACATTCTCTACGTGTGATAGGCTGCAAGAAAAATGTAAAAGTTATTTCAAGAGTCTAGACTACAGGTGACAAACAGGAGGCCCGCGGGCCAGATCAGGCCCGCTAAGGAATTGAATCCGGCCCGCGAGACAACACTCAGAGAAGCGCAAGAGAAAAACAAGTTGCAGGTTGAAATATGTCAACTTAATGTTGCCAAAGCCAGGTGCCTCTCACAAAGACACTGTACTTTTATTTTTTTTCTCTCTCTCTACCTCTCTCTCTCTCTCTCTGTTTCTTTTCC